>NC_084591.1:13986089-14316089 GCF_033807715.1 Cololabis saira
CAGGATAATGAACCAAAACTCAGCCAAAGGAACCAGTGAATGGTCGCGAAAAAAACAAAAAAAATATTGCACTGTTCTTAAATGGTTCTTTGTGAGCACCTATGTTGCACTCCAGTTTACTTGTAATACTTTAATAATCGATTCAAGCATTTGTAATCTTTCTCCCCCCTGCAGTGCTCTCTTGTCTGTCCCACTCAACCACTTGTCCTTCGCTTGACTCTCGTTAGATATGACCTTTCTACTCTGGCCAAGATTTGTTGTCCAGATATATGCCAAGCAAAAGCCATTACGCAGAAAAAGGTGAAGCCAACTAATTAACCTTGACCGCTGAATTATAAATTTGCCGTACAAGCTTGGAACCCAAAGACACAAACACTTGCCCGTGGGAGAGATCCAACGCTGTTTCCTGCCCTACTCTTACCCCCTCACTCTTCTCTGTCACTGACACGAACAGCTTCTTTTCCATCAGAGGCCTCAGAAGTGGACCACTTCCTGTTGCGACGAAACATCTGTTTATGTTAGCAGTGTCAAAGATTGTCCACCGAGGCGTGGGAACCCAGGGCAGTGCGTGGGGGACCCCACTCCTTCAGAGAGAAGGACAAGTGCAGTGAAAGGCTGAATCTTGGGAGGAGGCACGTACCACACACACTCTGCAAACACACACACTCAGGCTCCTCCCCCACAGGCACGCAGCCATCACTGCACTCAGTGTTTGTTTATCATATCATTTCATCCAAAAATCCTGCCACCTTTGGGAATTCATCCTGCCGGAAATGTTTTTTTCATACGCAGCCACTCTACTCCAACAGTTAACAATTTCAAGGAATTCCGTAACCAGTAAGTTGTCCCACTGACTAATGTGAGGGTATGGACGTTAGATAATTGTTGTTTTGTTGTTGTTGTTTCGTTTTAATTATTATTTACATCATCAGGTAGAAGTATTTGTGTCTGCCGGTGTGTGGATGATTAACAAAATGAGACTTCTATGCCGTTGGTGGCCTAATCCTGACATTCCCTTTTGGCTTTCTTGACTGCCTTCAAATAAAGAAGCCGTATCCCAGTTCTCAGAGGCCACCAGGGACCAAACATAGAGAGACTTCCCATCTTGAAAGAAATGACCTGACAAAGACTACAAAGACCATTGGTCCCTGAAGGCTGCCGCAGCACAGACAGTCGGCCTCTGTGTGCTGCCTGATGACATTTGCTGCTATTGTACTCTCTTTGTCACTGTGTAGTATGCCTTCTGGAGTTGTGTTTGCCACGTCTTTGAAGTAATTTGCCCATGTTCGATTACTTCATCATGGGTGAAAATGTGCTTACAACGAAGTTAGCTCATGCCTCCTCCCGAATGAACTACTTTTCTTGAGTTGTGTGAACATGTTATGATGCAAGTCCTCCTCTTCCTCAGAGGGAAATCTTTTCAAAGATAAAACCAAGTATTTCATAACATGTAACCTTCTGCAATGTAAACAGCTCGAGACGCTCGTTACGACCTCACTGAGCATCACAAAGGCACTTCATTAATCTGGTGAGGGAATCTGTTTTGTCATCACAACAAAGAACAATAAACAAGAGGAGTAGAAGAAAGAGGAGAGGAGTGTTTTTTTGTCTCAATATGCACACTTGTTGCAGCCAAAGTACTGTTTTAATTCAAAGTACATGTCAAGTACAATCAAAATCCCCCAGTGTGTTCTTGGCTGCCTCTTTTATCAAGGATACATTCTCAGGAGACTTGACTTGACGTGGCAACGTATCCCAGAATGCATTTCACATCAACAAGCACAGGTAATAAAAGAGGAGAAAGGAGTAAAACAGAAAGTTATAACTTTACCGAATGTAGTTTAAAGATGTTTTCATGCCCAAATATAATTCTTCTGACTTCAAATGATTTATTTAGTTATCAAGGTAGAACCTATTTGAAAAAGTTAGGTACAAGGTAATGCTTATAAACACTAGAAAAGGAGCCCATGGCTCATTTTGAGTTAAATCAATGACGTTCTGTTTATTTTCTATGACGGAGTATTAGGGCCAAATTAAAACAAAAGAAAATTGGAAATTATGAGAATAAAGTCATAATGGTGCGAGAATAAAGTCGTAATAGAATAAAGTCGTAATATTATGAGAATAAAGTCGTAATATTACGAGAATAAAGTCGTAATATTGCGAGAATAAAGTCGTAATATTACGAGAATAAAGTCGTAATATTATGAGAATAAAGTCGTAACATTACAAGAATAAAGTGGTAATTTATGAGAATAAAGTAGTAATTTATGAGAATAAAGTCGTAATATTACGAGAATAAAGTGTTAATTTATGAGAACTCTAACAGGAAGAGCATCTTCTCCCTGTGTTAAAATGAGGAATATTGAGCATCTTGTGAAGTTATATTTATATATTTATAATATATTTAATATTACGACTTTATTCTCGTAATATTACGACTTTATTCTCAAAATATTACGACTTTATTCTCGTAATATTACGACTTTATTCTCGTAATATTACGACTTTATTCTCACAACATTATGACTTTATTCTGGTAATTTTACGACTTTATTCTCATATTATTATGACTTTATTCTCGTAATTTCCATTTTTTTTTTTTTGTCTTAGTTTGGCCCTAATACTCCGTCGTAGAATATTGAGCATCTTGTTGTCTTATATTTATATATTATATTATAAATTACAACTTTATTCTCGTAATATTACGACTTTATTCTCGTAATATTACGACTTTATTCTCATATTATTATGACTTTATTCTGGTAATTCTACGACTTTATTCTCATATTATTATGACTTTATTTTCGTAATTTCCATTTTTTTTTGTCTTAGTTTGGCCCTAATACTCCGTCGTAATTTTCAGCTCAATGAAACTGTAAATGTTTTTGAGATGTGTTAGCCTGCTCGCTGAGACTTGGGTAGTTCAGACTTGCCAAGTATGACTCGGGAGAGTGTAGCCGACTGCAGAAGACAGCAGGATGCAGTTGAGTCTTTGTGCGAATGAAACTCCAGAGACCGGACTTGACGACATGCAGACTTCAGAATAGGACCAGTACTTTGGCTGCAGTTTAATGAGAGTTCACGAGTACACAAGTACAGACAAGTACAGATATTGAGAAATGGCCAAGATGAAACAGAAGGAGAAGCTGAAAGGAAAGGAGCAGAAGTAGATTATGAAAGATGAAGAGATGACAAGAAAGCAAAAGCAGTAAGATTACAACAATGAAAGCAAACAACAGTACAACTATCTGCTGAAGTAGTGTGATGCTGCCCTAAGATGTACAGATCCCTCTGATGGATGATACAACTCCAAACTCTGAGAACAAGGCCCTACATAGAGGGGCTGATCATCACTCACACACATGTATATGTTTGCTATGTCCTTCTCTGTATGTGTTGGATACTTCAGGTTTTCACCTCACCAAGATGCACTTGTAAACAGCAGTGAGAGGTTGTGGTCTTTGAACCTGTGCACGTGCACAAACAGAAATTTTTATCCGTTTATCATTAATTTACCCCTACAACCACATGTTGTTCTTACTGACACCAGCATAATAGAGAAAGAAAGAAAGAAAGAAAGAAAGAAAGAAAGAAAGAAAGAAAGAAAGAAAGAAAGAAAGAAAGAAAGAAAGAAAGAAAGAAAGAAAGAAAGAAAGAAAGAAAGAAAGAAAGAAAGAAAGAAAGAAAGAAAGAAAGAAAGAAAGACGGACCTCTCTAGCAGTTCATTTTTAAAAAGAGTATTTCCGCTGTTTTATATTTAAATGGGAGACATTTCTGCATCGTGTGATTTATTTGATTCTTGGCAGCTATCGTATATTAAATTAGATCTAAAGCCCATGGAGAAGGCTTCCAATATTACACGATCTCGGCAGAGAGAGACAGCTATCGCTCCTTCCCTGATATCGCCAACCTTATTACATTAAAACTCAGCTATTTTTAGCAACCCACTCTTATATTTTTATTTTTTACTACATTTACCGCATTCAGCAAATTCAATTTAGGCCCCTGTCACATACTGTACACACACACACACACACACACACACATGCATGCACGCACACCTATTGACCTGCCGTCTATCAGACAAATATGGGACAAACACATGAGCGATATGAATACAGTCTGGTATCCGTCGCTTTATTGTAAATAACAAAGAAAAAAAACTTTTCTAAATCAAATCCACCAGAGCCAAATTCAAGGTGTCATGGAGCCACGTTTATTAACTGTAACCTTCATGGTGTTAACCTGGAAAATATAATTGAAAAAGATATCAAATAAAAGCACCTCAGAAACATATGCAAGCAAAAAAATATTGCTTTTGTAAAAAAGATTTATTTTCAGTATTAGGGCCTGGCCCGTGCAAACTCATACCACTTTATTAATATAACTTTACCTTTTACCTAAAAATATGTCTTCAAAATCTCAATATATTGAGTCCATGGTCATTTTCCCTCCACTTTTGTAAATGTGTCGGTGCTGCGTACCGGCCCACTTAAAGCACTGCTGGGAACGAATACACAAGTGAAGACAGGCTGAAAGCCTCACTGGAAATAACCTTCGTCACAGAATACTCTTATATCGGCTTTCTTCATTTATGGAGTTGCAGTATTATAAAATGCAGACTTTGACTGCAGAACAGGCATCAAAGTGAGTCTTGCTGCTCCACCTCTGTGCTGTCATTTACAGTACGTTGTCTTTAAAGCAGAACAGAGAGACGTTACTCACTTTTAGCTCAATGAGTCCCTAAATAGGCACGGACGTGATATCGCTTTTACAGTGCTCTCCAGGATTACTCTTGTTTGGTCTCTTACATCGTCACAGTCTCATTTCCTCTTCGATCTCTATTTTGTTCAGTCTCTTAATCGCCTCTGCCATGATGTCCACTGAAGCTCTGTCAGGAAAATTCATCGTTATTTATCACTGAAATAGTCTCTTACACAGTTGAGAGAACTAGGATGGAGGCCCAATGTTACTTTTGGGGGTTTTGCTGGTTGTTACACAACACTTCCCAAAAGTAAGCAAATAGTCTTTCAAATGAAATTAAGATAGATATTTCATGTGAACAAAAACAGTTTGTGTTGCCTTAAAGCCAGACAGTTGCCATCCAGCTGGCATGATGCTGGCTTGTCAAATCATGTTCCCAGACTGCCACCAGTATAATCTCATCCTGTGGGGAAACACTGGCTCCAGCCTGCCTTTAACTGCTAATGGCCCACTGTGATGACTCTGATAGTGGGGGTATTTTCTACAGCTGCCATCGTTTCACCAGGGTCTCCCCACAGCCCCAGTGTGGTAGACAGATCAGCCCCGTTGCCTCTGTGTCTGTCAAGCCAGTTGGGGATCTTCACCAGTGTCAGATATAGTCAGCCGACAGAGGCTTACTGCAAAATTTAAAAATGTTGGAATCTGGGGACCCATGTGGCTCACCTGGTTGAGTAAATGCTGCATGTACTGAAATCACAGTTGTCCTACAGGCAACCCTGGTTTGAGTGTTAACTGAGGATTTTCTCGCGTGCCACCCCCCGCCCCCCGTCTGTTGCAATTTCCTGTGTTCACCAAATGTCAATAAAGACCTCTGGGGCCAGAAAATCTTAAAAAAAAAGAATTTCACTACATTCATACGTATTGTGTCTGCAACAGACAACAAATTCTGATCATCTAATGAGCTCCACTGCTTTGCAAAACTTAACCAACAATTAATGACCAGAACCCCCCCCCCCCTTCCCCCCAGATGAAACCAAAGACTGCATTTAAAACCTGGATGCAGCCTTGATGTGTTAGAAATTAAGTAACGGTTTCGTGCTTTGTTTGTGGTTTTTTGTTGCAGATTTCCAGTGCTTGACGTGTGTTTCCGTGTGTTCCTGCTTCCTGGATTGGCAGTGGATGTCGTCACCCCCCCAAAAAAAAAAAAAAATCACTGGGTTTGTATGTGTATATTTATGTATGTGTACGCATATGTATGCGTATATATATGTATATATATTAAATATAGTAATAATGCACATATATATACTTTTGGTTTCTACCATCATGGTATCAATCATTAATATGTGTGCAGACAAGGAAAAAAAAAAAAAAAAGAAATTAAGTAACTTTAAAGGTGCATTAAAGCCGACTTCGTGCTAGATGAATCTGGTCAGAGGCTGCCGTTCGCCAGGCAACACTCAGTTCTTATGTGTGATAAACTCAAAGATGCATCGAAAATGCTTGTCAACTAAAAAAAAAAAAAAAAAAAAAAAAACAAGTGACAAAAAAGTACAAAAGATGGAACTGTAGGATGTGCTAGATGAGCCACTGCCAGATACAGTGGGTTGGGTGGGACCACGGGACACACCCAAGATGTTATTAATAGAGAAGCAATGCATGTCACCACCGGCATTCACAGTGGGACCCACTGACAAGACAACGGGGATGCCATTGGCGTTGCCATTGGCAACCACCGCAGACGGAAGAAGTTCCATTGGACAAGACAGTCTCTTCAATAGTGATGACAGTGCCACCAGTGGACATAGCGAAAGTGTCAGCTGAGATGGCGTCTGTGCATATATCTTGGGTGGCAACACACCACATAACATCGGAGACGGAAGCAGTATTACTGGAGCGAGACTCGGGTTAGACGGTAGAAAAGGTTGAGACAGCTTCTTTGGTCGGCACACTACCACTGAATATAAGCAGAGGGAAAATAGTAGATGCACATTGAACTGTTGAGTAACTTCATCTGAGCATTATATTTTGGGCTTGTACAATGAATGTATTATGAGTTGGATTTGTGATTTGTATTTTGTGTAAAAAATATTGTGTATAAATTTGAATCAGTTTTGGCAAAATAGTGTGAATACAAAAACAAACACAGAGCCAGCATTATTTTGAGTTTCTTTCTGCTGTAGATGCATGTAGTTAAAAAAAAATTATTTACCACAAAAAAAGGAAAATGCTTGCCAACACCTCATCAAGTCATCACAGACAACTAAATGTCTAAAGCCAACGGACAACTCCTCATTCAAGCTACACCCAATGAAAGAGCAAGGCATAGAGTTACATCACCATGAGGGAGGGCAACCCAAAAGCAAATCTACAAGCAAAAAGAGACACTGTTTGCTTGTCTTCCAAACACATTATTACGCAGGCTGCCCCATTCATTGCCACTGGACCTTTTTTTTTTAAAGATTTTGTGACTAGTGGCCTTTATTTTGAAAGTAACTAGAAGGGACACGGGTAGAGAGAGAGGAGCAAAGACCAAGCACTAACCAACTTATTTCTGCATTGAGGCTCATAAAGAACTAGGTTTGACCGATGGAGGCCACCTGCAAAAGCAGCTCACATATTAAAATGTCCAACTTCAGAGCAGAAATAATCACATTTACAGCCTAGCTCAAAAAAATATTTCGGTCTCAATGGTTTGATATCACAACCATGACAACTCTGAGGGGTGTGATTTTTGTACCACACCAGGAGAGCTTATGTCAAGCAGCACATTTCTTTGCAATATGATTGATTGGCAGTCGGCTCAGCCGATTCACTAGCCATTGTCACTTCCTCACCAGGAATCGTAATGCTACAGCGCTTCTCGAAACAACCACCCATTTGTATTAACTCAGTGTTGGCTAAACGCAACAGTTAAAACTTTGATTTTGCTGTCAAGTCGAGATGTTAAATGGTAGGCTACATCCCGCTGGAAACAGCTGGAAACAGCGGGATGTAGATGCGGGAATGCAGATATTTCAGTGAGGTTGATGTTAACGTTGATTGACATGCGATGGGCCTTTACCTGTCAGCAACATGGCTGCGCCGTGTACGAAGAAAATCGGCTTTAGAAACTGATGGTTCACGTGACCGGATGCTTCGTCTATTGTTATATACAGTCTATGGGGAAGACACGCAATAAAGTCTGGATTTGAACCTGTGCCGCCTGCACAAGGGCTATAATCTCTCCATACAGTACGCCGGCTCAACCCATTGAGCTATCTGGCATTCCCCAATGGACCATTTTCAAGTGATCAACTCCAATTTTATGTGCAGTTATGCTTCATCTACCATGTTTATTTTGCTGAGAAAACATGGTTTGGAGTCCAGTTTGTGACCAAGTCGCTGTCTGATCGTGTAGTGAAGCCTCTGTCACCCAACAGTCGCGTGATGAGAACAGCTTAAAAACTGAAATATTATTAAATAAAAGCCACCAGTCAGACTGATTTCTACAAAACATAATTTTTCATAGCCTCATATTGATTTTCAGTCAAAACCGGCTGCTGCTGTCACTGCTGCTGCTGTCACTTCCCAAAAACATATCCAACCTGCTCTCGCGAGCTGCAGGACTCAGTAACCAGCTGGTGCCCAATATGGAGCCGCACATTTTTAAATAAATGTCCTGCTCTGTCACCCATTCCTGCTGCGGTGATCATGATCATTAATGTTATTCATTTCTTTCACGTTGACCTCAATATCATCAATCACTTGATGTTAGATCCTGTAGAAATCTATTTAGTAGAGTGTTTCCACATTTCTGTTATATAACTGAATCCTGCCTTAGATACCTGCCAGCAGTTTCTTGATTTCCTTGAGATTACAGTTTCCTACCGCCATTCCTCAATGAGTGCTCTTATGGATCATGGTTCTCTTGTGTGTCAGTGACACATTGCACAAAGACTTGACTTATGGCACTTTTACACTAGTACCTACTCTTTTCCACTAGGGGTGGAGGCGGGTGGAGGCGTGCTGAGTTGATACTTTTTCTATCTATTCTGCCGAGGTTCTAATGGCGCTTTTACACTAGTACCTACTGTAGTACCGACTCGACTCGCCTCGCCCCGGTTTTGCGCTTCTCCACTAGGGGTAGAGGCGTGCCGAGTAGATACTTTTTATCTATTCTGCCGAGGTTCTAAGCTGAGCCGGCCTGCATCTGACATCATCACACTACACGCCACCGATTGGTCAGGGGGCGGGGCCGTCAGACGTTTGAGTCAGGAGGCGGAAATCAGTGAAAGAGCGACTCGCGGCTCCTTCATTTTATTCGACAGGCAATGGGAGCGCAAAAGTCTGTTTCGTGATCCAACTCTGAGGTGCAGATGTTCATAAACCTGGTGGCTGAGGAGAGAATTAAAAAGGAATCTAAACGGGCAATAAGGAACGACCAGATCTACCAGGAGCTCTGTCTCTTCATATCTGCTTGCAGCTACCAACAGACTTTTCAGCAGCGGAGAGACAAACAAACTTTTTCTTAAAAGCGTTGCCGCTTGAAGCTTCTTTCACTCTCATTTTTTAACTTGATATCGAACACAAGTCACAGACCAAGCAGCACATATATGATCTCCTCCAGGTTCTACATCTTTAGTGTTGTTGTCATTTAGATCACATAATCAAATACGTCACAGCAGCTTCGCTCCAACCTCCTACTTCTCATCTGAGTGTCTAAAAACAAAACGAGGGCAAGGCGAGTGGAGGCGAGACGAGGCGTGGCGAGTCGAGTCGCACTGAGTAGGCAGTAGTATAAAAGCGCCATTATTGACGTAACGGCACCATCATTACCCTCATAACACACGAACTCTGCTTTTTCAGACCCACCCCTTCATGCCTGATGCATCATATTTAATGCATACATTTCTTAGACCTCTACACCAACCTCATAATCAAAACAAGTTAAACGGTTTATACAATAAAATAAGTCTACCCAATGTATTTATAAAAATGCAATAAGAATTAAAGCTGCAAGCAGCGATGAACGGGCCCTCGCACTCACGGCCACCGCCCCCCATAAGCATATCAGAAATGACACCACCCACGACTTCCTATGTAAAACCATTCAAAAGTTATAGCAGAAAAAAGGGACAACCAATCAGAAGAAGGGGCGGGGCTAATTCAGGCCAATGAAGGTCAAGGACTCCATACAGAATCTGATGACACCACCCACGACTCTCTATGTCAAACCATTCAAAAGTTATAGCAGAAAATCGGGACAACCAATCAGAAGAAGGGGCGGGGCTAATTTTCACCAATTATGGTCAAGGACTCAATACCGAGTCCCATGACACCACCCACCACTCTTTATGTCAAACCTTTCAAAAGTTATGGCAGAGAAAAGTATTCTAGGGGGCGCTGTTGAGCCGTTAGGCCACGCCCATTAATGCAAACCATGAAATATCAAATGTATCGACAGGCCTGGCTTGCATGCAAAATTTGGTGACTTTTGGAGAACTATCAAATATGGACCAATCAGATGAAGGGGGGCACGCTTTTTGGCGTCTAGCGTCGCCACGGTAACACTTTTGAAAGAGAAAAGTAATGCGCGTAGTCGCAAGATGAAGACGCACATTTTGATGTATAACACTCCTGGGTGCACGTTACGGTTCGGGCCGTATTAATTGCCGAAAGAATGGCATAAATTGCACCAAAATTACACAATTAATTCAAAATGGCCGACTTCCTGTTCGGTTTCGGCCATGGCGCCAAGAGACTTTTCTTTAAGTTGCGACATGATACAGGTGTGTACCGATTTTCGTGTATGTACGTCGAACCGTGTTGTGGGGCTTGAGGCACAAAGTTTTCCGGGGGGCGCTGTTGAGCCATTTTGCCACGCCCATTAATACAAACCATGAAATATCAAATTTATCGCCAGGCCTGCCTTGCATGCCAAATTTGGTGCCTTTTGGGGAACTATCAAATATGGACCAATCAGATGAAGGGGGGGCGCGCTTTTTGGCGTCTAGTGTCGCCACGGTAACACTTTTGAAAGAGAAAAGTAATGCGCGTAGTCGCAGGATAGAGACGCACATTTTGATGTATAACACACCTCGGTGCACGTTACGGTTCGGGCCGTATTAATTCTCGAAGGAAGGGCATATATTGCTCCAAAATTACGCGATTAATTCAGAATGTTCAAAATGGCCGACTTCCTGTTCGGTTTCGGCCATGGCGCCAAGAGACTTTTCTTTAAGTTGCGACATGATACAAGTGTGTACCGATTTTCGTTCATGTACGTCAAACCGTATTATGGGGCTTGAGGCGCAAAGTTTTTTCTGTCTGAACCAACCAGATGAAGGGTGGGCGCGCTTTTTGGCATCTAGCGTCGCCACGGTAACGCTTTTGAAAGAGAAAAGTAATGCGTGTTGTCGCAGGATGGAGACGCACGTTTTGATGTATAACACACTTGGGGGCACGTTACGGTTCGGGCCGAAGGAATGGCATAAATTGCGCCAAAGTGACACGATTAATTCAAAATGGCTGACTTCCTGTTCGGTTTCGGCCATGTCGCCAAGAGACTTTTCTTTAAGTTGTGTACTGATACAGGTGTGTAGCGATTTTTGTGCATGTACGTCAAACCGTATTGTGGGGCTTGAGGCATAAAGTTTTCCGGGGGGCGCTGTTGAGCCATTTTGCCACGCCCATTAATGTAAACCATTAAATATCAAATTTTTCGCCAGGCCTGACTTGCATGCAAAATTTGGTGACTTTTTGGGCACGTTTAGGGGGGCAAAAAGGCCCTCCTTTCGTCAGAAGAAAGAAAGAAAGAAAAAAGAAAAATTCCTACAGATACAATAGGGCCTTCGCACTGAAGGTGCTCGGGCCCTAATTAAAGCTGCAAGCAGCGATGAACGGGCCCTCGCACCCTTGTGCACGTTCAGGCGTGCTGCAGTGGAAGCTCTTGTATGACTTGCATGTGGATGTCTTATATCGAACCATTCAAAAGTTATTTTAGAAAGTAGGAACTATCAGATATCGACCAATCAGATGAAGGGGCGGGGCTAACTTGCACCAATTATGTTCAAGGACTCAAACCCGAGTCCGATGACACCACCCACGACTCTTTATGTCAAACCATTCAAAAGTTATGGCAGAAAGTAGGAATTATCAAATATGGACCTACCAGATGAAGGTGGGAGCGCTTTTTGGCGTCTATCTGGCGTCTAACGCTTTTGACTGAGAAAACTAATCTGCGTCGTTGCAGGATGGAGACACACATTTTGAGGTATAACACACCTGGGTGCACGTTACGGTTCGGGTCGTATTAACTGCCGAAGGAATGGCATAAATTTCGCCAAAATTACACGATTAATTCAAAATGGCCGACTTCCTGTTCGGTTTCGGCCATGGCGCCAAGAGACTTCTCTTTAAGTTGCGCCATGATACAGGTGTGTACCGATTTTCGTGCATGTACGTCAAACCGTATTGTGGGGCTTGAGGCACAAAGTTTTCTAGGGGGCGCTGTTGAGCCATTAGGCCACGCCCATTAATGCAAACCATGAAATATCAAATTTATCGCCAGGCCTGGCTTTCGTGCAAACTTTTGGGGCATGTTTAGGGGGGCAAAAAGACCTTCCTTTCGTCGGAAAAAGAAAAAAGAAGAAAGAAAGAAAAACATTCCTACAGATACAATAGGGCCTTCATGGTGTGATGATTGCATTTCAAAAACAGAGAATAGGAAAGCAGCAAGTGCTTTGTCTATTATAGTTTATGCTGAGGGCAGGGTTATCTGTAATTATTGGTATTCATTCCTGCTACGTTCCACAGGTAAAATAAAAACCAACAGATGCTATTTACATGTGAGCAAAAGTTAAAAAACACTGCATCTCCTGTACCTGGTGCATGTCTTTAAATTATTGCAGACTGGTTTTAGTGCGTCAGGTGCTGTTTAGTCTGGCCCGTCATGCGTCATTGGGATGATTGCTGCTCAAGAGTGGAGTGTGTGTGTAGGTGGCAGCAGGGGGGTGTTGCTTCTTTCCATGAGGGCACCAGTCTGTTGCCCTTGATCGTCTGGCACAGGGTCAAGGTAACACAGTGATGGTCACCACCACCAGCCCATTGCTTTCTCAAGGCACATACTGTAATTTCACTGAGTTCTGTGTGAGCACATTTCCTTGTAGAAGCATCTGTTCCTATTTTTTACGTGTTTCAGTTACTTTCAAGTATATTGCCAGAATGTCTTTCTATAATTAGTGGATCCTTGCTGCTGACGTAGTGTCTGACTCACACGCTGCTCTGAAACATGAACATAGTGTTTTGTGTACTTAAATGTAGCCTATAATCACAAACTTCCATCCGGTAGAGTATCACATTGAAATTTCTATTCGAAAGGAGCAGAGCCAGATATATCATTCACATGGTGTTAAGTTATTAGGCAACCGTTTTCCCTGCAAAGATGTTTGCTTTCCTGATGAATTAATCTTGCTGTCAGTATGCAAAGAAGTTCTCTCACTCAAGCTCTGCAGAATACGAATTGATCTAACTTCATCCAGGCAGAGGTCCATGGCAGAGCAACTTGGAAATAAAACTGACTCAGGCAACGTTTAAAATAGAAGAGGGTGAGACAACTGTCACTATTATTTATACATCAATCAAACTGTTTTGATATTCTTTTTAAAAAGTTCCCTTTTACTGCTGTAGAGCAATTAAAAACATGTTGCTTCATTAAATGTTGCAATTATTATTATTTTTTTGTCTTGTCTGCATATATATTAATGGTTAATACCATGTTGGTAAGAACCTAAGGCATACATATATATGCATTTTTAATATAAAATATGTATGATATATTTTTTAACATATCACATATATTTATTTGATTTTTATATATATATATATATATATATATATATATATATATATATATATATATATATATATATATATATATATATATATATATATATACACATACATACATACACATACTGTATATAAAAAAAAAAATGTATGTGAAGGGGAGGGGCTTGTCCAAGACGCGAAAAACACAAGAAACATTACAATTAGAAATAGCTCATGCATGGCGATAAGTATACCGGTAAAAGGTTTTTACTAAAAAGGAAACAAAATCTCAAAAAAGAAAAAAACTAAACAAACAAACAGTGGCGTCAAGTTAGTACCCCTTCTCCTTTAATCCTGTACTTTCTTTTGTGAAAACCTAATTGTAACCTGACCATAGATGGGGTTTGGAATTGACAAAAGCCACCCTTAACCAAACAGCAACATAACCTTTTTCACCAAGCCATTTTTTATTTGACAAAAATGAAGCCTAAAAGAAAAAAAAAAGGCAGATCCAACTTTATCAACGAAAACTTGGAAGTGGTCATTACTCAGTCTTTTTTGGTGGAGGAATTTTTGCCCATTTTTCTTTGCAACATTGCTTCAGTTCATTTATATTTTGGAGCTTTTGCTCATCCACAACTCTCCTAAGAGTTGCCACATCGGTTAAATTGGAGTCACGTCTGGACTTTGACTTTATGTTTTCTTGATACATTTTGATGTCAACCTTGGGGTACATTTGTTGAGATCCACTGTGTAAGATGTGTGACTATTTTGAGTATTTTCCACTTGTGACTAATCTTTGAATTCTCCAGTAAGTTGCCATCACATGTGCTTTTATGACTCGGAACATTTGTTGGTGATCAATTATTCACGGATTGATGTTTAGCAGCACCTTGCTTCAGCTGACCTTCTTGAAATGATATTTTGCTATTCAACTGAGGTTTTTTTAGGGACACATCCATGGTGTCATATTTAAATACAGTATATATCACATTATAAATTAGATTTTTCTAAACTTTTATTTTATGTTTTTATTGTGTATAATACTAGAAAAATATTAAGGTGGCCAAAATATTATATTTTAATCTCACTTTTCACACAAACCCTTCATAAGCTGAAAATGTTTAGATAATTTATAATAAAATAAAGTTGAAAAACACCTCCCTACCTCCTACAGCACCATACTCCAACGCAATCGAAGTCCAGGAAGAAAAATAAAGCCACACAGGACTGAACAACTGAGGAAACAAAATCATTAGGATTTCATAAAGTTGTAGAATCATAATGAGGAGAGACTAGACGCATAGAAACTGCAAGGTTGTTAAAATCGTAAAATTGTAAAAGGTTACAGACACATAAACATAAATGATATAAAATGAAGAGAATCAATGCCACCTGACTGCCCATGCTGGCACAAATTGGTCAGATTGGTGGCTTTCAGTGCAGGAATAGATGACAGCGCCTTCTCTTTGCTGCCTACACTTAGTGTTTTCTTGTAAATGGTAATTGTGCACCACCTGCCACAGTAGAGCAAGCCAGCATCATCTAAACCAGGCCTGGACACATCTCTCCTGGTCCTCTGAGCGTGTAGGCGGACAAACTTCTTTCCACTTGGTAACAGCTTGTGAGTCTCTCTAGATACAGTATGTGTTAACTTCAGTGCTTCCCTTTACCACATGCATCTTTCTTATGCGCGCCATGAAGTCATGTTTTGACAGAGAGGAGAGCAAATAAATGATCAGGTTTAAATGTTTTTATGTTTGCCCTAAAACCATTACAGTAGTGTACTGATGTTCTTTGATTTTCTAACCCCAAAGAATGCAAACATTTCCCATACAAATGCTGTGTCTATGTAGAGGTTTATATTTAAACTGGAATAAATGTTTAAATGGACATACTTTTATTCAACATAGTTTGCTCTTGAAAGTACACAGCAAAGGATTGCAATTATGTGTGAGCAATTTACTTTTGATAACATTCCAAATATGTGAAGAAGGCTGAAAAATTGACAGTGTTTTATTTATTTAATTTCATCTTCAGTACCAAGATGTTACAACCTGACCTAAAACCTGGGGTAAATACTGAGACGTGATTCAGCATCACACTTCCCGTCATGAATCATTACGCACCGTGATGCAAACAGAGATCAAAGGTGTAGTCTACTACACCAGAGAGGTGAATAAACACCAATACGGCAGAAATGAGATTATGGAAAAACATTTTTGCTACGACACCATATTATTAAGCAAATGGAAAAATGTTGAAACAAATGCCGTTACGTAACTGCTCCAGTTGAATTTCACTGCATGAAAAGTAAAAGAAAGAGGCGTCAAAAGTGCAGTTCTTGCATGATACTGTATCTGTTGTACTGAAGCAACAGTGGGAGTGAGTTTTCCACCCTCTTAAAAATGAAACTGTTATAATACAGACAGATGGCCTGATATTATCCATCCTATTTTTTTCCCCCTGCAATTTCTTCCACATGCCCACCCCTACATTGGACTGACAGGGCCCTGTCGCTTGCCATCTGCTTGCCATGTTTGGCTCCAGAGCATATACTTCCTGTTGGAGATCTCTCCTGCTGGCACCACCATTCATTACTCACTTTGACACTCTTGTCATAAAGACAACTGAACACCTAAAATCCATTCAGTTCAGCATCTATCTATTACTCATCCAAACCTGTCTTTACATCTACACTTGAACAGAAAAAATGTCCTTTCGAGTCGCTCTCCTCCGAAAAAGTATTTATTTCTACACATAACTGACTCTCCGTCTCGAGGTAATGAAGAAATGCTGAATGAATGAGTAATTGTTGGGTCTCTCTTTGGTTCACGCTTCCCTCTGACTTTCTTATAAAGCTCAAAGAAAACCCAATTTCTACCAATCAACTTGCTGGCAAGAAAAATTTGAATTTGAAATCATTCAAGTGGAACCAAAATCTAATCTGTCTGTTTAATCATACAAGACTGTTTTCTTCTGAGAATCCTAAACAGCGTGTTGGTATGCTTCTGAGTGTTTTGGCTTTGGTTTTTCTCCTCTATGACAACTAAACAATACTAGAATTAGGTTAGTTGCTCAGCCCAACATGCTACTTTCTTCCATTAAGCATTTGCCAACAGAAAATAGGAACCCTTACTTAAGTTGTAACTTTAGTTACAGTGTGTTTTAAGAACCGCACTGTTTTGATAAACATATAGTCAAATGGAAAAGTTAGTTGTGATTAATTGTTGTGTGGTCCAATATCAAACTAGTTTGCTGATGTGTTGTATCAAACTACCATAACAAAGCAGCAAACAGTCCAGGCTGCAGAGAGTTTTGGTGTTGATGGGGCTCCTAATCCACATATTTGCAACACAGCTAAATCAAAAGTGGTGACTATGAGAAGGTGAAGTGAGAACCACCAAGAGGTCAGAAACATACAGTAGGTGGTGGAAGTAAGAACGTCTCAGACAGATGCAGTCCTTCATGTCAGACCATGTAGAAATGTTTTAAATATTCTTACATCCAGTCACACTTGTAATGGCTTTTCGGATATATTTTTTGCAGTGTGTGATTTTAATATTCAAATAAATAACTTGTAGCTGTAGGCGGTAACAGCTTTATTACCATCGTCTTATGGCTTTTTTTATTCGACTTTTTCTACTTAGTTTCATTACATCAATTTAAATTAATATAGTTGATATAGCAATAAAAAATGCACAAGATAAAGATCTACTACCCTTCCTTTAAAGTTTTTATTCCATCAACGCTCACTTAAATCCCATATGCCGAAAACAATCATGGGTAACTATTGAAACATCTCAGCTTGGGAGCTGGTGCCAGCGGCTCAGGGGACCCTGACACATCCCTCTAGTAATGTTGCTACATGGTTCACTTAGGATGCTCCACTCCAGCCTTTCAGCATACTTAGGCCACGTTTACACGTAGCCGGGTATTTACAAAAACGGATATTTTCCCCTCTACGTTTTCAAAAATATCCTCGTTTACACAGACCCGCATGAAAACGCTGTTAACGTCATGCCAGCCAATCAGAATCCTGGAAAAAACATCAACAAATGACACGTGTAACTTCTAGTTAAGGCTGATTTATGGTTCCGCGTTACACCAACGCAGAGCCTACGGCGCAAGGTACGCGGCGACGCACACCGTACGGCGCGCATCGCCGCGTACCCTACGCCGTAGGCTCTGTGTCGATTTAACGCGGGACCATAATTCAGGCTTTACTTCCAAGACGGAACGAGAGTCTGAGAGAATTTAAAACAGGTAAAATAAAATAAAATATTGACGGTGGCCAAACTAATTTTAAACACAGGTCGCACTCATGACGCTGCTGGTGACGTTTCTGTCGCATAATGTGACGTAAATCTCCGTTTTCCTCCGTTTTCTCTGTTTAGACGCAAACGTGAAAACAGAGTTTTTGAAAATCTCCACTTTGGCCGGAGTTTTCAGAAATGATCGTTTTTGGGGGCTTTGACCTCCGTTTTCGTGTAAACGAACGGCCAAAACGCATGAAAACGCCTCCGTTTTTGCCCCGTGTAAACGGGGCCTTAGTCCACCATATCCCTGGCCTAAAGTAGCTAGCTTCCCTGCGTTGATACATTTTGTCCTAGGTGAAGAGACGTGACCTCACAGACACTTCTAAACAGCAAACACAACCATGCAAGGCCCACATCTGAAGCAGGATGATTACACGGCCGAAGATTTGATCCAGTGTAAGATAGGATGTTTAAGACAGAATTGTGTGAGATTAAACGCTGATAGCAGTTTGTTCTGTGCAGCTGCTTCTATGTCTCCACTGGCTGCCAACCGAGACGTATGAGCCTGAGAGTTTGACATTGACAAATTGCAGACTGATTAAGCTATCACCCCCCAACCAGCACAGGGAGATGACCAACGCCTGTGAGTCAGGTTGTGCCAAAGGTCTTTTCCTGTTACAAGAGTTCTTCCTCTGAAGTATCGCTGGCTGACCCTTGCATGCTCAGGATGGGGTTTGTATGAATTTACCACACCCCCCTGTGGAGGGGGCTGAGAGTTTCTACCATGTACTGTCACCCAAACAGAACGGAACTCAAACCTCAAGCAGCCGTATACTGCTAAGGTTCACTTTTTGAGCTTTTACTTACTAACCAGATCTACCTTTCCTAATTCTTAAACGAAATTTACTACAACAAATGATTCAAAGGAGTTTTTTG
The DNA here is from genome assembly GCF_033807715.1 of Cololabis saira. Lineage (NCBI taxonomy): Eukaryota > Metazoa > Chordata > Actinopteri > Beloniformes > Belonidae > Cololabis > Cololabis saira. The sequence continues at coordinate 14,004,803 of NC_084591.1, forward strand.
CTCAAAGTCATGTGTTGATTTTAGGCAGAGATTTTCTGTTTCTTAATTACGTTTTCTACTGAATTTCATATGAATTTACTCTGACACTGCAAATGCACATCTTGAATCCGACACTTGTGTAGTAGTCTTGCATGTCTTAACTTTCTTTTCAAACTAAGATCGTACATGCAGCCCTTACACTTGTGAAGATGTGCTCCATCTATTTCGGGAAGGCTATTTCAGACGTGAGGCAGAAAAGATAGACCTGGCAAATTGGAGGTTGCTTGGTTTCTTTTGTAAGGTGCCTTGAGATGGATTTTGTAGTGATTGAACAACTAATTCTGTTCTTTGAAAACATTGTTTTCTATTGTTTAGGCACAAACCACCAACCAGCTGTTGACGCAGATACTGTCGGGTCATAGTGTTGTCATGTTGAGGGTTGTAGTTGATCCGTAAAACTTTATACGTGCTAGAATAACATTCATATGAATGCCAGGATGTTGGATGCATAAAAGTGTAAACTGAATTTAACTGAATTGAATATAGATAACAACAAAGGGTTTTTAGTGCACATTCTGAATGTCCATGTTTTAAACGGATGATGGAAATAGCTAAATATTAAAAAGAAAATCAGTTTTGAAGAAGGTATTTATGAGGGTGAGAGTTAGTTTTTGCCTTTAAAAAACAAGAAGAAAATGCAGGAGATGGGAAAACTTATATATATATTTACGTTCAAAGGGAATTGTTTTGCTTTTTTGGCTCCAATGTAATATGTGTTTTTTAGGATCGTCACTGTAATGCTTTTTCAAAGTCCACTATACCTGTATGCCGCTCTGAGAGTAGTATACACCTGACATGCTCTGCAGAACAGGCTTCCTACTTTTCAAAAAGTGAATGCAAATACTCTGCTAAACTGTACAAAAACCCAGCACACCAGGAACATTTATATACCGCAGTCTGCACCGGAGCGGTGATATGTGTAGGAGTAGACGTTTAAAGTGTTGCTTCTCATTCTTAGACTTCACAACAATACCTTTAAAATGTTTTAACCATAAGAATAAATTAGAAATATAACATTTTTATCACAAACGAATACGATTTTGCATGTTTAAGCTTGGCATTTTCACGTTGTGTCTCTTAACGTGTCCTGGGCTGATTAAATTGGCCCACCGTGCTGTCTGGAGCACACGCCAGCGGAAACAGGAATTACTTCCAATTTACTTGAGAAGAAAGAAGAAAGTTACCCTTGTTTGCAGATTGATTTGGTGCAACAGAAAGAGTACAACGTTTGTGGGCCAATTAAAGACACAATGCAGTTGTTTTGAAGAAGAGTGTAGAAAAATGTTTTATTTTCTATCTAACTTAAAAGCAAACTGCTTCGGTTTCGTTTCTTGAATGCATTTTTGGAGAAAAGCATTAACTGCTTTAGTCACATTCTCGCCTGGCTTGTCCCTATTAGACTACTAAAGCGAAACAAAATATTAATCTTTCTTTGCTACACTTCAGTTAAAATTATCTGTCACGACGTCTGAAAATGTTTTCTATCTCCCGCTCTCTACTTTTTTGTCACGTTTACCACTAGATGTGTAGGTGCCCCTCTACACCTACATACTGTATATGACAGTGACTGGGCATGGATTTATGCTAATCAATGGACAACAGGAGCATGCTGCCAGTTTGAGATCACCTCCCGCTCATACACTAGGTAATCTCCCAGTCAACTGGTCGATTTATTAGTCAATGCAGCCTGGCTCGAACCAAAATTCTGATCGGTTAATTCTTCAGTTTTTGAGGACAGGAGGCCGTGTGTCTGACACGGTGCTCTGCAGCACCGGAGCTCCACAGGGGACCGTCCTGGCCCCCCTCCTCTTCACCGTCTACACAGCCGACATCATTGCACATATATTTATTGATATGCACAGACTAGTACACATTTAGGTCTGTAATGGAACGTGACTGTTGATATTTATAAGGGAAAAAAAAATGTTTGAAAAAAAAAAAAAAAAAAAAAAAGGGCCCTTAGCGCGAGGCCCCCTGGGGCGCGAGGCCCCGTGCGGTCGCACGGTTCGCACACCCCTTGCGGCGGCCCTGCCTGGGTGTTCACCTGAACAATAAACTGGACTGGACTGTTAACACTCAGGCTCTCTACAAAAAGTGCCAAAGCAGACTCCACCTGCTGCGCAGACTGAGGTCCTTCGGAGTGAGGGACGGCCTCCTGAGGACCTTCTATGACTCTGTGGTGGCGTCGGCCATCTTTTATGGTGTGGTCTGCTGGAGCAGCAGCATCACTGCAGCAGAGAGGAAGAGACTGGACAAGGGGGTGAGGAAAGCTGGCTCTGTCCTGGGCTGCAGTCTGGACCGGGTGGAGGTGGTGGGGGAGAGGAGGATGGTGGCTAAGCTGTCCCCCATCATGGACAATGTCTCCCACCCCCTTCATGAGACTGTCAGAGCCCTGGAGAGCTCCATCAGTGACCGGCTTCGTCACCCACGATGCACCACCGAGAGGCATCGCAGGTCCTTCCTCCCCGCTGCCATCAGACTGTACAACCAGGCCTGCTCTCAGTAGCCAGTGGACAATAATATGACAATAAGATGTGCAATAATATAAGATGTGCAATATCTGCCAGTCTACCTCACAACACTCCACCTGCTTTTTCTGCACCGTTTCGTCTTTCAACCAACTGTATATACTGTTCATATTCTGTGATTATACATATTTTATATGTATTTTTTGTATTTTTTATTTCTGACTTTTCAGTCCTTTTACAACCTCCCCTGCATGTGTGTGCGTGTGTGCAAGTGCACTGCTGACAACAAAAGACAACAAAAGTTTCCCCACTGAGGGAGAAAATAAAGGATATCTTATCTTATATCTTATCTTATCTTAATTTAATTTAATTTCATCAGGAGGAAATTACCAAGTTCTAAAGGGGGTGTTTTCAGAGCACATCACTTTCATAGGTAACAATCTATCTTTGGACACTCCTTTGTTTTTGTTATTTTTGGATTAGCCCAACCCACTGACTAGAGAGAATAGATTGTAAAGTAGAAGGACCAGGTCCGTTGAACTTTATCATGTTAAATCATCTGCAGTGTGGAAGAATTTCCTAAAAAAAATAAATAAATAAAACAGTTGGCATATCAAAGCTCCACATCAAATATGGCGTATCACCTGAAAACAGTGAGCCAACTTGCCCCGTCCGTTTTGACAATATGAACATACTGTATCAAAATTGACATATTTAAATGTTTTATTAATAGATTTGTAACTGAAGGCGCACCCGTCCGCAACAACGGCGGCATCCCCCCAGATACCCCCAGACCTTGCTGGATGTTAAGCCTCTCACTCCGATCCACCTGTGTGCTGTTAACGTAACTAGCATCATCGTCGTGTCTCCCTCTTTTTCTCTCTCTCTGTGAGCGTTTGCCTATTTCTAGCTGTGGTGGGAGGGTGTGGTTTTATTAAATACATGTTCTGTCATTTATCTGAGCCTCACCAAAATATGGGTTAGCCCCACTAGTTAAACCAGAAAAAAAAATACTCACCAGTCACCACTGTGTACAGTTCAAATTGATTGTGTCGGTTGATTATTAAAAGATGACAAAACAATATTTTTATATAAAAATATTACTCTTATTTGTTAATTAATTAATTATTAATTTCGACAGACTAGGTGTGTAATTAATTTCAGTGCAAAACATTAGATAAAAAAAACGACTTAAAATATAGCAAATCGACGACCTCCCCCTCGAAATTTGAGGGCTTCAGCCCCATCATACACACGTTCTCATGATCATAACCGAGTTTTTAGTAAGTAGATGATTAATATGAAAATCTGACAGATTAATGCAATTTCACAAAAGAGGCTCAATATGTTGCCATTCTATAGTCATTTGTTTACTATAAGTAAGTGTGAAAACACAATATATTTTATGCAAAAATGCCTCCTGAAGACATGTGGTGAAGAAAAATGACGTTTTTTTTCTATTTCTGGAGCTGCTTCTGTCTGGTGATGTTGACACGTGTCAGCGCTGCCCTCTCAGGCAGCATCCACCTTCCTTTTTTTTTTTTTTTTTACTTCAAATACCTCCCTACCACTTCTCTTCCACTCACCCCACTTCCAATACTTCCCCCTGGGCAAAGGAAGCTGAGATGGACGGAGAGATGGATGATGTTATTTTGAACTGTGACATATTTCCTAGCAAGTCGGTCCATTATAATTCATAAATAATTAGCCAAGACCCTCAGTGGGAGCTATTTATAGAGCTGATTGCTGTTTTGAGGAGAAGCACACACTCTTTGAGCTTTATTTATTCCCCTTTTCATGTTTAGCTGTGAGGAAAAATCTACTTCAGGTTTAAATATTTAAAAAAACAAAACAACTTCAGGTTGAATTTGGTATCAATGAAACACTAGTCAAATATTACAGTTTGCTAGTATGTCAAACAAGAATAAATGTGTTGGGTATTGATGTAAACCCTGTCACCCCACGTCCTCTGAAGGCTTTGGGACAGTTTGGATATTAATTCCCTTTTACTGGCAGCTGGAGATAATAACTCCATCTCTTGTCTGAAGAACAATATTCATCTTACGTGAAAAAAAAAAATCGATAAAGACTGGTGAGGACGGTCTGTTATACCCGACTGGAAAGGAGCACCTATCCCGCCCAGACAAATAGCCCGCGAATGCATCAACCCCTGCCCATTTGTTCATCCTGACCGCAACATTTCAAACTCCATTATAATGCATGTCAAGCAGTACCTGAGTAACTGAATGTGCACTGTCAAAGCCTTCACATTGCCCTTGAAGGTTGAAAAAGAGAGCAGGAAGTCTAAGCTAAGATTATAAAACAGAGAGAAGGAGAAGAAAGAAATCAGATTATGGATAAAGTGGATTATAGAGCCCTTGTGGTTCATGAGGATCGACTCCGAGCAGTATGCAGTCTATTTGATCAAAGTGTTAAGATTACAGTAGAACAGATGAGCGCCAGTACTTCGCAGCTTTAGATTTGGGATGCACACAGAAGCAGAGGAATGAAATTCACTTTTCAGCACCTGCTGAAAGGACGTAAACACGATGATGTCAATAGGTTCAATCCAATCAGTGTATTGCTGCATGGTGTATTGAATTTCCACGGGGGAACAAAAAGAGAGCATGATTGGGGTTGGAACGTGGCTTATCTGCATGTTTCAAACACAAGTCAGGGCTTCACACGCGCTGCAGAGGAATAGACAAAACTACCGCGCCTCATAAAGCACTTCATTTCCACCGCAGCGTGACAGCATAAGAACATGGCTGGAATGCGTGATGACAAGGATGTGTGGGGGTAAAAAAAGAAAAAAAAGAACTGTTGACTGCCATTAGTATGCAGCACAGACCTGTCTTGTCTAGCTGGACCTTTGCAGAAGCTCTCTCCTCTGAACATCAGATAAATTGCCTGTAATGAATAAAGCAGCCGAGTCAAATCTTTGCTCTTTTCTCATGTGTGGGGTTTTCCTAAAAACAGACAAAAATTTGAACCCCCCCTTTAATACTACAATGGCGACAAGAAGCTGAGAGACAGACGGAGAAGCTTATAAAGACCTACTCTCCGGCAGCTTAGTTTTCAAGTGCTGAGTGAGTTTTATCTGAGAAGCCCTTAAAGCATGACCACAGTAATGAACCTGTTAGCCATGAAATTGACTTTTCTGATAAATAGGAAGCAGATGAGAGTTTAGAGGAGCAATTCACATTAGAGCCCCTTTGTTTGCGATTCATAATTACATGTGGACATAATGCTTTTATCTTTTCTGTTTAACACGCGATTACAAGTTCCATCAATATATATATATATATATATATATATATATATATATATATATATATATATATATATATATATATATATATATATACGTGTATATATGTATACATATATATATATATATGTAAATATATACAGCCACACCACTCTCACTGTTAAAAGGAACCCTGGCTATTAAGACATGTAGGTCTTAAAAGATAAATGTTGGTATCAATTATAACAACGTGATATAAAAAACCTTTTTGATGTCTTCGTTTTTATAAAATTTGAAAATATAATTTAACTAGTAGGTCGCCATTGTTGTTTACATTCTGGGTGGTGACGTCAGACGGTGGCTCCTGCTAACCCCCGTCCACTGTTTTGACACCCAGAAACAGGTGAAAACACAGCTAAACAGGTGACGGCGCACCAGAAACACAGATCAAAACACAGCTAAACATTAAGGTGACGGCGCACCTACAAAAAAGTAAAAAAAAATTTTTAAAAAAAGTGCCGCACCATAAAGCATGAACTATAAAAACACCATAAAACTCAGATAGACTAACCGACCACACGTTTCAACTAGCAGATAGCCGATGCTACAATAAAAACCCCAGCCAGATCTGCCGTCATTAAATTAAATAAAGATGTTCTTGCCTATTTGACGCGAAGTCTGCGCCTCCCGTTTCGTCAAAGTCCCGGGCCAGTCCCCTCAGCCTCTGGTCTGTCATCACCCAGCACCGAAGCCGGTTTTAGGGGGGAGAGGGGTGGGCTATGCCCACCCAAACGTGCATCTTGCCCACCGGCGTCTCCATCCCGGCGGCGGCGAGAGCGGGTGGCGGTGCGCTGCAGGCTCTAAAGCCCCGGCTACGCCGCCTACGCCGTAGGCTACGCCGTCTACGCAGGAGCCTAATGCACTGGTAAGATGCGCACGACTTTGATCATTTTTGCAGATCTCTCGTGCATCACAGAACTTTGATCCAGTTTGCCTGAACCGAGACGTCTTATGGGCTCCCTCGTCAGCCTCCACGGCCGGGAGATGCTGCTCATCTATGTTTTAGATACCTGTCCCAGTTAAACTAACGCGGCTTATCTTCCCAGAGCCACCGCTCTACGTCATCGCCCCCAGAATGCATTGCGCAGGTAAAACATGGCGCCTCCCGCAGGTCAAAATATGTGATAAACATTGTAGATTTTTAAAGCAATTAGATTATTTTATGTGTTTCTAACAACATATTTTAGTATAAGAGAACAATTGTGGCTAATTAGGGACTACAAGTCTTAATAACCAGGGTTCCTTTTAAAGAAACGTCCACCCTTGAAACAGTAAGATTGTCTTTAAAGGAAGATTATACAGTTAATAAATAAATAACCCTAACGAGTCTAAAAAATGTAAATCAAACCAGTTTTGCGCTAGAAGGAAGTACGTTTTTACTCCCTCTTCTTCATTTTCCTGCTCTGCCCAGCTGGCCTTCGGCAGGAGGCCGGATCCTGGTCCTGCTCAAGGTTTCTTCCCTCCTAAAGGGGAGTTTTTCTTGCCACTGTTTGGCTCAAGGTTTTTCTCCCACAAGGGGAGTTTTTACCTGCCATTTTTGTATGTAATAATTGCTCAGGGGTCACGTTCTGGGTCTCTGGAAAGATCTTAGAGACTACTTATGTTGTAATAGATACTATATAAATAAAATTGAAATTGAAAAAAGGACAATGAATGTTACCACAGGGGTAATGAAGATACATAGAAACACATTGGTTGTTTAAAGTCAAAACATGTCTTAACTAGTTATATATGAAAAATAGGAAAATGATGGAAGCATAGGCCATGAACTCTCCTCCTTTTGCATCTGTTGACAGTATTTGAGCAACATCAGTAGCTGACTGGTACGGATCAACGACAAGACAGAAGCGACTGGACAGAGATTCCTGGAGACACAACTTTTTAAAAACACATTTGATAATGCAAAACTGAGAAAAGCCAAAAAGAAAAAGAAGTTAGATTAAATAGAAAAGTAATGTTTCCTAACATAACCACTGGCTACTGAGTGTAGTTCAGAGATGGAGTATCATTCACTGTCATTTAACTTATAACCCTGATATTTATTTGCTAATTATGAAAAAAAAAAAAAAAGAATTCCAGTCTTCCTTTTTTAGTACAGGGTTCTGGGTCCTGGTGGGCCCATCTTCGTGGTCCAGAGTCAAGCCAGAGAACCATGTTTAAATATTTACTTTCAGTTTCGAAATGCTGGCCAGTGATGAATGATTCAAGCATACCAGTGGGATACGCAGCACGTGCCTTGGATCCTACCCTCTTATTCAGCAGTCTTAGCCTGCCATATTGTGAAAAAGCTGTGACAAAAATCTGTCATGATGAATCCTTCCAGTGCAAACATAAGAAAGCAGAGGAAGAAGAACAATGTGTAACTAAACACAGTTGGTACTTGTAGGTTTTTCTCATTGATGAATGATTCGTGAGCCGTACGTGTTGTTGCACATATTTGATTAACCGCTGTGACTTTGCTAGTGTTCTCTTAGACCGGTGTATGTCAATCTAATGTTTCAGGCTGTTATTATTCTAGTCTGATGGTCTGATCCGTCCTCCCAGAGGAACATCTGAGAAAATAGAGCTTATAAAATCATAGGTAAATCACTCATTTTGATTTCCTAAAGTTCCTAAAACGTCTTTTTACACACACACGCAGGCACGCAGGCACGCACGCATGCACGCACCCACGCACACACACACGCACACACACGCACACACACAGGTGGTGTATGTTCTGCTGCTGTATTACAGTTTTTGTTGAAATTGTATTGCTCTGCCCCACTGCTTGATTTGTGCCTCTGTGAGAGTGTGTTCTGCTATAGAACAGGGTGGTCTGTGCTGCTGCAGCAGATGTGTCTTGGTTCAGAAAGCTTAACGTTTGTTAAGCTTGCAGATGTACTTTAAATGGCTTTCTGTAGTATTTTTGTTACAACTAAAGGCTATTATAGTAAATGAGTGCTACTGCCATGTGCATTGTTACACACAGCACAAAATTACTTTTTTTCTGGGAGAATATGATGATGCATAAGGGGGGCCCCAGAGAAAAAATAGCCTAGGGGCCCATGACTACCTTAATCCTCCTCTGCGCGTCTTGGACTGGCAATGGACCCCCCCCCCCCCCCCAAAAAATAAAATAAAAAATGGGTAGCCTATGTATATATAGATATATATATTAATAAAATAAATATATATGACATATTTAAAAATATATCATATATATTTATATTTTATCATATATATATATATATATATATATATATATATATATATATATATATATATATATATATATATATAAAGGCTTTAGGTTCTTACCGGCATGGTATTAACAATTAATATATGTGCAGACAAGGTAAAAAAAACAACTTTTTTTTTCAGACTTGATACCTATTTTTTTCTATATTGTCACAACCAGGCTAGAACTCAAGTTGCAGGGATAGGAGTAACCTTTATTGTGAATTCCACAATAGAAGAAAATAACTCCAAGATCTGAAGAACTGGCTATGAAACTACCTTCTCTCAAACTGATTTGAAATGTTACCAAACAAAACTCACTCCACTGAAAGGAAGAAAACAAAAAACTATTGAAACCAAACCTCTGAACCGAACTATCTTATGAACATTAACAAACCAAAATCTCTCACTTGGAGCAACAACGAGAATCCTGTGGTGGAGGCAACGACCAAAGAGACTAAACTGACAAGACACACTGGCACAGGACAAAGGAAGACGCAGGCTGCGTCCGAAATTCCATACTCCATAAAAATAGCACGTGACATTTTTTTGTGCGTCCGAAACATTAGTATATACTCAATAGTATGCGCTATCCATACTCATTCTGTAGAAATGTATTAGTATCGATTGATGGACACTAGCTAAGCTATATAATGTCATCTTGTTTCGGCCAGGATAAACGGGAAAATAAACGGTGCTGCTACTGCTGTTGTGGCCAACGGCAGGAAGTGCCGTGTGGCTCTGAGTAGTGCGTCCGAATTAATGCACACTACTGATATTTACTCAAACGTGTGCCGAACTGACGTATACTTTTTGAGTATATACTGTTTAGTATGGCATTTCGGACTCACCGGCAGACTATTAAACTCCGGATAAGGAGGGCCAGGTGGAGATAATCAAGCCAAGACACATGAGGAAGGGCAAGTGACCTGACAGAAGAGGAGAGTTAAGACCTTCAAAATAAAACAGGAAGGGACAAGACAAAACATGGAGACAGGACCAAAAACCCAGCTTGACCTCACCTGGGTGTGACAGCCATACTGTCATTCTGCTGCGACAAAATCGTCTTTTGTCTGGTGTCTTCCACTTCCAGCGTTCAGCTATTCTAAAATTCAGTCAGAACAGAAATAAGGAAGAAGAAGAATCATGTCTGTTTACATGCTGTCAGCTTTCAAATTTAACGTTGTTGAGCAGCAGGATATCGATTCCTCGTATTTTACTTCACCCACTATGGCACAGCCCACTTTTAATGCTGCTTGTGGTGGATTCTCCCAAAAAATAACCGCATTGGTTGTTTTCAAACTTATCAGTTGGTTTAATGATTCAGATTAACAGGTTGGAAAGTAATCGTGTTTGTTTTCCGTGCTACTCCAGCGCTTACTTGCCGATGTGGCTTGTCATATTTTAACACTGCTGGGACAAAATATTTCCCTTGTCTCTGGAGTCCTGTTTGTCTGGTGTTCTGGTCAGTTCTTCCGGTCTTTTTTCATTCTCTAATGAGGGCTATTTATAACCTCCAGAGATGACATTCTTTGTGATATCATCCATGATCATGACATGTAGCCAGGTGGAGTCAAAACAAAGATTTCTGTTGTCATCAATTATGATACACATTTTAGTGGAAGTCTGTTTTTGTCAGTGCATGAATAAAAAATAGATATGAATCAAAATCTATTTGCAAGGACGTCCTTGAATCTTTCCTTCTGAGTTGAGATGAAAAAGGGTTTCATACCCTAGGAAAGAAAAACGGCAGTTCCCCTTCTTCACTTTTATCATCAGCGGTGTGAATGTAGACAAGCACTTCTCAGGTCCCTGTGAGCGACTCTGACAGTTCAGGGAAGAAAAATAACTCAAACTAGATTTGTAATAGTTAGAATTCTTCTTGAAAACATTTCAAAAATCAAATTGATAATTTGTACTGCACCTACCTCATAAATATTGTCCTACAATATTTTATATTATAGGACAGTTGTATAACCTACGTACAAATACTTGAATGCTACTTTCCTTTACGCTTCTGTGACTAATATCATTTCTAGTGTTCTTTTTGTCCAGTTTTCTTTGACCGGTGTTTTTTTGTTCTAAAGATGGATGGATGGATGGATTCAACTTTAATAAAGTGGTGCATCCTGCTTGATAATCCATCCAAGCATTCATCCAGTTTCTGTACCGGCGTAATCCTCTACAGCAGTGTCTCCCAACCTGGGGTCCGGGCCCCCCCTGGGGGGGGTGCCAGAGATCTCTGGGGGGCGCAAAACTTTGTCTGCTTTGAAATTATGCAGTTGTAAAAATTATATTTGCGAATGAGTCATTCATAAGACATTGTTAGGAATAATTTATGAATGTCTTGAATATTTTTTGTGTTTTTTATACACTGGTGACAAACACAGGAAATTATTTAATTCCTTATTATTATATCACTCTATATATACTATATATACTATATTACTCAACATTTAATCTACTCCGACAGGTTGTTAAAGGAAAAATGTTAAAAAATGTTGGTCTCATATTAAAAGAGACATTTTTCAGAAATATTTTTATGTCCTTTTATGTCCTTTTGTGCGTATTTTATACATTGGTGACATTGGAGAAAAACAAAGTCATATGTATACAGAGTAAACCAAAGAGAAATGTATCAAAAAAACTCTACTAATAAGAAAAACCCTGCATACATAAGTAGTTTCAAGTACCAAACATGGAATTTGATTAATGATTCAAGGAGACTGGTGGCATATACATTTTTTTTTTTTTTAGTTTAGTTTTTTTTTTTGTTTTTTATCCTTACAAAAACCTGTACTTCTTTTCCTCTGTGAACTTACATACATGTATGCTGTGGTGGCACACTTTTTGTTTTTTGTTCCAGACTTCGCTGAGTCCTATACTCTGTTTGTCTGATGCTCTGAGAACAGTATTCTTTTAATCAGATGTATTAATGTAATCCTCTGGTTTAAACCTGATAAAAGGGAAGAAAATAAACAACTATGTGTAATTAGGCACCTTCAGAATTACTGATTCAAGGGTGTTGAAGTAAAAATGCTTTACATCTACTAATGTTACTTGTGCTAAGATTATAGTCCATCAAAGACATCACACGCTTTGTGATGCAAGTCTGCAGTTTGCAAGGTAAACCCAATCTATGTATATTTTATCAGTATTAATTAATCTGCACTTTTGGAAATCACTGGTGCCAGTTCTCTTTTCTCAGGTTTTTTCTGGAACAATCCATCAGAACACCTCACTAACAGGATGATTGACAGGGTACAGGTCCACAACAACACATAAATACTGACCAAGGTCAGTATTTATATATTTATTATTATATTTCTGTGTCGACATGGTTTCTCTCTGTTTTTTTTTTTGTTTTTTTTTTAAGATTTGCACTGGGAGTAACTGCAAGAACACTGTACCAACATAGAACTCGTTTAAGGATTTCAGACTGATGGGACGTTACAGAATGCAGAAAAAAGGGACATTATTTTGTCAACGCTGCATGAGGGGGACCAAAATCAGAGTGTAAAGTAAAGCACAAGGAATCAATGTCCTACCTCTCAGCAATATTTTGAAACATGTGGTTCCTCTTCTTTTTCATGTCTCTTCGGTACTAATAGAGGATCTGACAGGAGCCAGAAAACATCACTAGATCAGGATTTATTTTCTATTATTATCATTATTATCATTATTATTATCATTATTTCTCACAGCAGAGTGATGATATGGTAATATAAGAAATTATTATATGTATAATATATATTATTATTATGTACAAGGATTGTATGATAAATGTCAGACACCTCCTGTATGAAGTCCAAGTGATGTTTTCCAGGCACATGAGGGATAAGACCTCAGAGAAGAGCCAGGACACGCCTTGGGATCCCTCCAGACCCGCTGGATGAAGTGGCCGGGGAAAGGGACGTCTGGGCTTCCCTCCAAATGCTGCTGCCCCCACGGCCCAATGCAATCCAATGGATGGATGGACTGTAAGGTAAATCAAAGGCATGTATTTATTATTAATCTCTTTGCATAACTGGAATTGAAAAGTGCTTATATAAACCCCTAAACTCTCTTAGTACTGGAAGAAAAGGGTAAATGAACCACCAAAAAATGTATAGTACCAGATTAAAAAAGTAAATGAACACACTAAACACTCACTTTCTTTTTTGCTAATTTTGCACTCACATGTGTTAGGGTGAATTAGGGTTGCCACCCGTCCTGTAAAATACGGAATTGTCCTTTATTTGAGAAAAAAATGTTGTTTTGAACTAATACGGGACACGATTTGTACCGTATTTTCATTAACTTTTACACCATATTCTAGTTGAATTATTGAAATAAATTAACTTTTACACCATATTCTAGTTGAATTATTGAAATAAATTAACCTTTACACCATATTCTAGTTGAATTATTGAAATAATTTAACTTTTACACCATATTCTAGTTGAATTATTGAAATAAATTAACTTTTACACCATATTCTAGTTGAATTATTGAAATAAATTAACTTTTACACCATATTCTAGTTGAATTATTGAAATAAATTAACCTTTACACCATATTCTAGTTGAATTATTGAAATAAATTAACTTTTACACCATATTCTAGTTGAATTATTGAAATAAATTTGAAATAAATTAACTTTTACACCATATTCTAGTTGAATTATTGAATTAAGTTAACTTTTACACCATATTCTAGTTGAATTATTGAAATAAATTAACTTTTACACCATATTCTAGTTGAATTATTGAAATAAATTAACTTTTACACCATATTCTAGTTGAATTATTGAAATAAATTAACCTTTACACCATATTCTAGTTGAATTATTGAAATAAATTAACTTTTACACCATATTCTAGTTGAATTATTGAAATAAATTTGAAATAAATTAACTTTTACACCATATTCTAGTCGAATTATTGAATTAAGTTAACTTTTACACCATATTCTAGTTGAATTATTGAAATAAATTAACTTTTACACCATATTCTAGTTGAATTATTGAAATAAATTAACTTTTACACCATATTCTAGTTGAATTATTGAATTAAGTTAACTTTTACACCATGTTCTAGTTGAATTATTGAAATAAATTAACCTTTACACCATATTCTAGTTGAATTATTGAAATAAGTTAACTTTTACACCATATTCTAGTTGAATTATTGAAATAAATTAACCTTTACACCATATTCTAGTTGAATTATTGAAATAAATTAACTTTTACACAATATTCTTCACCTGTAGGCTATATTATACATCTTGGCTGATGTGGACATACGTAGCATAGGAGGATGCTAGTATGGTTGTCTGTCTGTACAGTCATGCAAGTTCAATGCTATTAAAGCACTTTAAACTTTAAATCAAAGCATTTTGTTTTTTCATATAAAATAAACACATTTTTATTCAGTTTAGAAGTTTTGGGGCTTTTTTTTGGCTCCTGCGCTGTTGAAATCAGGACGTCCCTTATTTCTATTTCTGAAAGGTGGCAACCCTAGGGTGAATGTTTCTAACTTTTCCTGCCACTGATTTTCTTTAGGCGGCAGCACGGTGGCTTAGTGGTTAGCAATGTTGCCTCACAGCAAGAAGGTTCCCGGGTTAAACTCCCTGGCCCGGCAGGGTCTTTCTGTGTGGAGTTTGCATGTTCTCCCCGTGCTTGCGTGGGTTCCCTCCGGTTACTCCGGCTTCCTCCCACAGTCCAACAATATGCATAGTAGGTTAACTGATGATTATAAAGTGCCTGCAGGTGTGAGTGTGTCTGTTTTTTTGTTTATATGTGTGGCTCTGTGATGGACTGGCGACCTGTCCAGGGTGGACCGCTGCCATAGGCTCCGGCAGACCCCCATTACCCTGCAAAGGATAAAAGCGGGTATAGAAAATGGATGGATTTTATTTAGTTTAACCTTTTTGTTATTGCTCACTAGTTTTTATATTTCATGTCAGATATTCTTTTTGATTATAATTCTTTGTTCATTACCTCATGTTACATTGTTTAAAGGAGCTTGAGGCTCCTTTTAAGAAATGAGACTCTCTAGCGCCACCCTTCACCAGGACGGCCGCCGGGGGTACTGCAGCCAACAGTGAAGCCGGCACGGGAGAACGGGGAGAACGCACATGCAGCGTCATGTGACGTCACATCCGCAGCCCAGCGCGGGAAATTCGGGACCGAATTGCAGCACATTTTGCAGCACACAGCCTGTTCAAGGCAAAGGAGAAATACACTAGAGGGCTCATTCTTTTGGGTTTGGAACGCTTCATCTGACATTATTACTAGAAAACTTAAAATGTATACGGATTTTTTTCATAAATCTTGCCACAATCCGGCCTCAAGCTCCTTTAATGGTTATTTTTCCAGTTTTATATCAACTCTTTATTCCTCATCCTTCTGCATTTATTAGTCTATTTGTTATCTTCATTTTGTATCACAAATGTAGCCAATAAGTTTATTTCCTAGTTGCGCTTGGTGGACCACGTGTTTGGAACGAAAGATATTTGAAACACCAAGATAGAAGGCTGGGGCATGTAGTTTCTGCTCTTTCAGGAAAGGCCGGTGCTGGATTGGACCAAGGAGATGTGACGTAGGTGGACCAGATTGGACAACGGGACAGGCGTTCAGGGCGGGTCAACCACGGGAGCGGCAAACTCTAAACCAACTCTTCTCCACCTATAATATAAATGTTTACATGTTAGTAGTCAGTTGCTCTACCAGGCCATCTACTGGCCAAAAGAAACTAAAACGGAAAAAACATTGCAACAATATTAGTGGTCTGTAAATATATATTTTGAACTTTGTACTGGTTTAAATATGCAAGCTGGGGTAGAGGTGTTTCTGTCGATCCCAGTACTTGAGTGGATCTTCTTGTCGTCCAATATTTGGCTCCGTCAATACCTTTGGACCTCTACATTGGCATCAGCAGTGACATTCTGTCTTCTTGTTTGCATAACTCTGTCGTCAAAGCGACGCCACAACTTGGTCCACCACTGTTATTCCCATCCAAGGCTCTGTAATACCTCAGCAAAGATGATCTTAAAATCAGACATGAGATGAGGAGGACACTCTTCTAAAAAAACACCGGAAAAATTAAAAATATTAGTCACAGTAGTATGACAATATTGTAACATAAAATCACACACAGGTAAGTTTTCATAAAATAATCCTAAACATGATTGATTTAGTTTTCCTCTTTCACAAGTTTCAGTGTTGTTCATAAGGATCTGAAGAGCGCCCAGTGTCTAGTCTTATGATCACATCACTGATAAGAAAAGACAAGCAAAGAAAATAATAAGATTTATTTAATAACTAGTGAGTATGAAACCATTTTTATCACAGCTGTGCAGGCACGACGCCTTCCTGTTCATCCGGGCACATGACCAGCAGTACGTGTGGCTGGACACGTTGTTGCTTGAAAGGGTTTTTATGGCGTCCATATATACAGTGTTCTTGTCCATAAACTTTTAGAGAGCTTCTCGTGTGAAAGGTATTTTTGCCTGACGCCGAGCCATTGCACTGGAGAGCAGTCGGGTCTTCCTCTGATGCAGGTGGTTTGGTGGGTACTTAATTGGCTAAGGAGTGGAATACCAAAAGACTAAAGTCCAAAGCTCAGTGTGTGTGGAATTGTCCAATCAACATATCCCATTGTGCTGAAAGTCAGACCCTGGTTGATTGATTGTAGCTCTGCTTTGCACCCCTCTGCTCAGAGCTCAGCTCTGCAATGACAGAGAGGACACGTAGATGAATTATGCATATCTGTATCAACTCATCGCCCATCTTCCAAGCCCATTACAAATGGATGGATGGATGGATGGATGGATGGATGGATGGATGGATGGATGGATGGATGGATGGATGGATGGATGGATGGATGGATGGATGGATGGATGGATGGACGGATGGACGGATAGATGGATAGATGGATAGATGGATAGATGGATAGATAGAGTTTTTTGCAACCACACACATGAGAATTGTAGAGGAAGCAGAGAAGTGTGTTATTTATTATTTTGGTAAGCAGCCATCCATGGTTAAGATTTTAATGTCATTATAATGAATATCTTGATTATTCTGCAGTATAATTCTGTTAACTTCATGGAGAGTATGAAAAACATTAGTCTCTTTCCTCCTGCCGTACACCAGTAGTGAATGCTCTTACTTATTATCATTACTGCTCCCCAGGGCTGTCACAGTGATTCTCTCTGATGCTGAATGTGAAGGCATTCTCATAAAGCAGATAACAGAAAGAATAATAACAAGGGCTTAAAGGTTCTTTTGAGTGTTTTCAGTAATCAAATATTAGGAAACTCAATGAAACCAATGTCAAAGTATGTATGCATATTCACAGGCTGAGTGATGATGAATAAAACATGGTAATCTTATAAACATTTATTCCTATAGCGTTAGTGACCTTTGTCTCTATATTTGGAGGTGATACACATATAGGAGAGGTCAGAAGTATTGACTTTGCTTGCCAACTGTTACCTTGAATTTTGGATGAAGCTGTCAGCACATTTTAGTATTTTTGGATAGCAAAAAAATCAAAAAGGTTTGAATGGATGGGTTGCCAAATGGACTTGGGCAGTCATTTTTATGCCTGGGCAGCCAGCCTGAGTCTTTCTGTTCTGCTTTTGGCTTTTTTCCTAAATCATTCTTTTCCATCCATCTGACCATGTCCGCTGCCTCTTCCACTCTCACACCAACTAGCTGGATGTCTTCTTTCATCACCTTCATAAATCTCCTCTTTGCTCTTCCTCTTTACTGCCTGTCTGGTAGCTGCATCATCATCAAGGTCCTTCTACCCATCTATCCATTGTCTCTACTCTGCACATGTCCAAACCATCCTAATTTCACCTCTCTAACTCTGTCTCCAACACATCCAATATGAGGTATTCCTCTGATGTACTCGTTCCCAATCCTATCCATCCTCATCACTCCCAAAGGGAACCTCAGCATCTTCATCTCTGCTATCTTTGTGGTTTAGTCACTGCCATGTCACTAAACTATAGTTGGTCTCAGCACCATGTTATTGACTCTCTTTATTCTACTATTCCTGCTACTCTCTTGTCACACATACTTGTCTGCATCTACTCCACCCTACCTGCACTTTCCTCTTTAACCTCTTCTGACCCTAAGTACTTACACTCCTGCCTCTTTCATTAGCATTCATGTATTCTGCCCTGCTATGGCTGACCTTTGTCTTTCTTCTTTCTAGTGAACACCTCCATCTCTACAGGTTTTCCTCCACCTGTTCCCTACTCTCACAATGCCATCTGCAAGCATCATAGTGAAGAGGACAAGAGAGGGCTCAGAGCTGACCCTTGATGCAGCCTCACCTCTAGTCTGAATCTCTCTGTCATGCCTACATCACCTCCCACCTCTATCATACTGCTCTCATGCATATTCTACACGAATCCCACATACTTTTCTGCCACTCCAGTCTTTCTAATTCGATACCACAGCTCTCTCTTGGCATCCTTTCATAAATGTTCTCTAAACCCACAAACACAATGCAGCTCTATCTGACCACCTCTTTGCTTCTCTGTCAGCATTCTTGAAGAAAAAGAAATTGCATCTGTAGTGTT
The DNA here is from genome assembly GCF_033807715.1 of Cololabis saira. Lineage (NCBI taxonomy): Eukaryota > Metazoa > Chordata > Actinopteri > Beloniformes > Belonidae > Cololabis > Cololabis saira. The sequence goes on from NC_084591.1 coordinate 14,023,418, forward strand.
CCCTCTGAGGATAGACCAATACTGCTGCTCATAAACAGGCCTGTCCCAGATGTTCAATGTGGTTTACTTTTCTCTTTCGTTGGTACGGCACTGAACATCACCCTTGTTCTTAAAAATCAGCACCAGCATTAGAGCATTTTTCCTCCATTCCTCTGGTATGTTAAACAATCTAGTTAAAAACTCTACTGCCATCCCTCTTAAAAATCTCCATACTGTGTGTCATCCAGTTCAACCGCCTCTTTACTCTTCATTCTCTTCAAAGCTTTCCTCTTTTCATCCTTACTTCCTTTTCTACCTCTTCCTATTGTCATCTCTACCACTCTTCTTTACCCATCACTGTCTTCACTCATCAACTCTTCTTAACATTCTTTTCACTTACTGTACACTCTTCCCACTAGTCAGTTTATTTCCATCTCTACTTTTAATCACCATAACATGCTGTACATCATTTCCATCCCCATCCCTCTGTCTCAGCAGCCTGTGCAGTCATTCTCTCCATCCTTTAGTCTTCATCTTTGCAGCTCATCGTGTGACTTATTTTGCTTTTGCTACCTCGCTCATTGCATTACATTGCATCTCCTTTTAATCTTGTCTAGCTTCTTCTGTTCTTCTCCTTGTTCCAGTTTTTCTTGGTTTACCTATTCCTATGAATACTTTCCTGTACTTCCTCATTCCACTATGGTGTCTCCTTATCCTCTTTCTTCTCTCCAGATGACACACTAAGTGCCTTCCTACCCTTACCTAGAAATCTAGATGTCCCACTGGCAAATTTAAATTTGCTTTGTAGATACGTCTAGTTGGAGCTTATTAACTATGCCCAACAGATATGGGGAGCCAATCAAATCAGTCTATCTTTGTAGCGAGACTGCCTCTGTGGGCTTAACAGGATGACAACAGAGTGGCGATGTAATCTTGATGGTAAACAGTTTGGATGGCTGCAGTTGAGGAATAGCAGATTTGGCATTAATAGTTAAAGTAATTGACTTTTTGTTTGAAATTTTAACAGAAGGCGGCACTCTAATCCTTCCTTTGCAAGTTAGATGTAATTATTGTTTTGCTGACAGGCTACAGCAAAACTTTATTTTACCAGTGAGCCCCAATGGTCGCTAAACGGAACTTAATTCAACGCATAACCGAGGACATGTTTTAGATTTAATTATTTCCAAGGGTCTTAATATCTCAGAGGTTGTGGTGAACGATGTTGCTCTCTCTGATCACTACTGTGTTTTGTTTAAAATGACCACTGTTGCCAATCCTATGAAAGGTGAAACAGAGGTAATCAGAAAGCGTTATATAAATGATAACACCTGTGCATTATTCACCCAGGGTTTTACACCATCAACAACCCTGTCCTCAGTTGTAGTTGATGACCTTGTTAACAGTTTCAGCTCCAATGTTATGGCTGTTATTGATTCTATCGCCCCAATTAAGACCAAAGTTCTGTCCGGGAGGAAAAAGTCACCCTGGAGAAACGCCACACTGGTTAAAGAACAGAGAAGGATATGTAGACAAGCAGAACGCAAGTGGCGCAAAAACAAACATCAGGTATATTACAACAGTTATAAAGAGAGTCTTCGCAACTATAACCAGAAACTGAAGAATGCAAGACAATCGTATTTTTCAGAGATTATCAATAGAAACAGTAATAATACTCGCGCATTGTTTTCTGTGGTAGAAAGACTAACAAACCCTGCAGCCTCAATCCCACTTGAACTGATATCAAAAAAGACCTGTAATGACTTTGCTGACTTTTTCACAAACAAAATATTACAGATAAGACAAACAATGTGCTCCACCTCAGGAATGATAACACTCTGGCCTTCCTATCTTGTAGTAAAGCTTAGACAGTTCAGCATATTAGATAATACAACCCTAACGGAAACAGTTTCAAAATTAAAGCCCACAACATGCTGTCTTGATATTCTGCCTTCAAACTTTTTTAAAACAGTTTTTAACTGCATAGCGCCGGATGTATTGCAGATAATAAATACTTCTCTTCAAACAGGCCAGTTTCCCCAGGCGTTGAAAACTGCAGTAATAAAACCTCTTCTAAAAAAATCAAATCTGGATGCTACAACACTTAGTAACTATAGGCCAATATCAAATCTGCCATTTTTAGGGAAAATCATTGAAAAGGTGGTCTTCCAGCAAATCCATGCTTTTATGATGCAAAACAACCTCTTTAATGTATTTCAGTCTGGATTTCGGCCACACCACAGCACTGAGACTGTACTCATCAAAGTATTAAATGATATTCATCTGAATAATGATGCAGGCAAATCCTCTGTTCTGGTATTACTGGATCTCAGTGCTGCATTCGACACAGTTGATCATAACATTCTTCTCAGCAGACTGGAAAAGTGGGTGGGACTTACCGGCACTGTGCTTCAATGGTTTAAATCTTACTTGCAAGATAGGACCTTCTTTGTGTCAATAGGAAACCATGAGTCGAAGAGAACCAAGATCACATGTGGGGTTCCTCAAGGGTCTATTCTCGGACCGCTTCCATTCAACATCTATATGCTACCCCTAGCTCAGATTATGGAACATTACAACATTTCCTACCATACTTATGCCGATGACACACAGCTTTATATTTCAGTGTCACCACATGACTACAGCCCCCTGATCTCATTGAGTAACTGTATTCACCAAATCAATGAGTGGATGTGCCAGAATTTTCTCCAGCTAAATGCAGAAAAGACAGAGGTGATAATTTTTGGCCCTAAAAATGAAAGGGAAAAGATCAGCGCTCACCTTGGCTCCATGTCATTGACAGCTACGAATCAAGCCAGAAATCTTGGTGTAATTATTGACTCAGACCTGAATTTCAACAGCCATCTAAAGTTTATCACCAAATCTGCCTATTACCACCTAAAAAAACATTGCTAGAATTAAGGGGATTCTGTCTAAACAAGACATGGAAAAACTTATTCATGCATTCATTTTCAGTAGGTTGGATTATTGCAATGGCATCTTTACAGGCCTTAACAAGAAATCAATCAGGCAGCTGCAGCTGATCCAGAACGCTGCCGCCAGAGTCCTTACAAACACCAGGAAACTGGACCATATTACACCAGTCATGAAATCACTACACTGGCTTCCAGTGAGTCAAAGGATAGAGTTTAAAATCTTACTGCTGGTCTACAAAGACCTGAATGGTCTTGGACCAAAATACATTCTTGATCTGTTAGTTCCCTATGAAGCTCCCAGACCCCTTAGGTCTTCTGGATCTGGTTTGTTGTGTGTCCCAAGAACCAGAACCAAGCAAGGTGAGGCAGCGTTCAGTTATTCTGCTCCTCACCGGTGGAACAAACTTCCTGTAGACCTGAGGTCTGCTCCAACTGTCAGCTCCTTTAAATCAGGGTTAAAAACATTACTGTTTACTGAAGTGTACTCTTAAATTAAACCTGCTGTACTCTACTGCCCTTATTTTTTTTTTAACAGCTTGTGCTTTTTATTATTTTACTTCTTTTCTTATTCTTACCTATTTGTTATTATGTCTTGCCGCTTTTAATGTCAATGTAAAGCACTTTGAATTACCTTGTGTTGAATTGTGCTATATAAATAAATTTGCCTTGCCTTGCCTTGCCTTGCCTTGCCTTAATGAAACCTTTTACACCGAGATGTTGTAAATAATATACAACATCTCAGAAACTAATATCTTGAGTTCATTTTTTTTGCAAAAACCCCCGAATGATACGGTCATGGTTTGAATCACTGCTTGTTTTTCATTCAATATTTTATTTTTATTAACCGGCACAAAACTGTCCATGATTTACTTTTGTTTGAAGTGTTGCTTGGTCACTCTTTTTTTTCTCTTCTGTTATTATTTTCCTGAGTCTCTTAGTCAACTCTGCAATGATGCCCAGTATTGCTCTTTGAACTAAATTCATTATTTTTGATGCTGGACAAGCATTACACAGCTGTCACAAGAGATGACCAAGACAAGAGTCCAAAGTTACTTTGGTTGGTTTTTACGAATAGTAGAGATTGAATATTCACATGGGGCATTTAAATTTGAACATTTGGCCATTTTATGAACTAAAATCTAACGATAGAGGTAGGACTGCAATCAACCAAAGAAATTCTTGGTCAACTGAATTTTTTACTAAAATTTAAATTCTTTTTTAGGGGTGGGCCAGTCGTCGTAGATTGGTTATATATGAAGTTGTTTTTGATCTAATGTTTTTCACTGAAATTAATTTCACACTACAGCCTGTCTAAATTATTAGTTTTAATAATATTAAAACATTGAAATATGTCAATTCTGATGTTCATATTGTTAAAACGGATGGGGCAAGTTGGCTTACCGTTTTCAGGTGATACGCCATGTTTGATCTGGAGCTGTAATACCCAAACTGTTGCTTACAAAGTTTGCATTCAACTTTTTTTCCATTGTCTATTTTAAAGAAATTCTGCAGATGTCTTTGACATGATAGAGTTAAAAAAGAATCACCAGACCTTGTCCTTCTACTTTACAATCTATTCTCTCTTGTCAGTGGGTTGGGCTAATCCAACATAGAAAAAACAAGGGGGTGTCCAAAGTTAGACTGTTACCTTTGAAAGAGATGTGCTCTGAAAACACCCCCTTTAGAACTCTGCACTTTCATCCATGAAATTAAATTAAATCAAACAACCAATCAGAATTTTGGTCGAGCCGGATAGCATCGACTAATAAATCGACCAGTCGACTGGGAGATTACAGCCCTAGATGGAGGCATTAGCCTTGGTCTGTGTACAGAGTGTGCAGTGTGCAGACTGATATTTTGTTCCTGGAAGATTGATCAATGACCTGTTTATCAGAATCGTAAGAATTTGTCATCATTTGTGGTGTTTAAAATCAGTATGGATCCTTTGTTCTGTGTAATTTCTGCATCAAGACGCCTGATGTATGTGCTGACCCACTTGCATGGAACTGCTTAATTACCGTAAATTTACTGAAATCTGGCTCATCTCTCAAGTCTTATTCCTGGTAATTTAAATGCATTGAGTTTCAGTCCAGATATTCACCTAGTGGTTTAAACACATTATACAGAATTGTTAATACATTTTTCCAATATCTCTATAGGACATGTAGATTTTTATTTTATTAGCATCACTAGGGATCTGACTGGGTCTATAGTGCTCAGGCCTGTTGACCCAAAGTCAGTAACAACTGTGTTTACATTTAAAACCAGATTTAAACAGGTACAATTCTCCTCGGACTTTGATTTGTCTATGTACTTTCATTTTTGCTTCCTGTATAGTGTCCCATGCATGTTGCAGTTTGTTGTATCGATGTGTTTGGTGTTGTTATGAAGGTGTTGTCTTTGTTTTTTTTCTTTGACGTTCACTGGGTACATGCTGTACAGTGTACACTATACAGGAAGCTAAAATGAAAGTACACAGACAAATCAAAGTCAGAGGAGAATATATATATGAATATATTGCTACAACTATATCGAGAGATTACTAAAGCCTCTCTAAAATCTTATACAAGTGTAAGAGGAGGGAATAAAAATTGTGGGTTAGGAGAGGCTTAATGCATTAAAAATTAAGCGGTTATTTTTTAGCTCTTTTCTGGTTCAGGGTGCTCAAAGACAGACGCAGATGTGTTTTTGAGTGAGTCTGAGAATGACAGAAAAAGAGTTTGGGTGGCCCGTGTCAGGCATTCATGCAGCATTTAAAGTCACAGCTTTTTGAGCCCATGTGTTTTTCCCCAATGCAAGTTTACTGCTTTTCAATTTTACAGTTGGTAGAATGAAAATGTAGATTTATTTAATATGAATTTAAGTCCTAATCTCAGAGGAGAAAGACAAAGGTGGACATAATTAGGGCCCGAGCACCTTCAGTGCGAAGGCCCTATTGTATCTGTAGGAATTTTTCTTTCTTTCTTTCTTTTTTCTTCTGACGAAAGGAGGGCCTTTTTGCCCCCCTAAACGTGCCCAAAAAGTCACCAAATTTTGCATGCAAGTCAGGCCTGGCGAAAAATTTGATATTTATACGATACGATTTGACGTACATGCACGAAAATCGGTACACACCTGTATCATGGCGCAACTGAAAGAAAAGTCTCTTGGCGTCATGCCCGAAACCGAACAGGAAGTCGGCCATTTTGAATTAGTCGTGTCATTTTGGCAAAATTTATGCCATTCCTTCGAAAGTTAATTCAGCCCGAACCGTAACGTGCCCCCAAGTGTGTTATACATCAAAATGTGCGTCTCCATCCTGCGACAACACGCATTACTTTTCTCTTTCAAAAGCGTTACCGTGGCGACGCTAGACGCCAAAAAGCGTGCTCACCCTTCATCTGATTGGTTCAGACAGAAAAAACTTTGCGCCTCAAGCCCCATAATATGCTTTGACGTACATGAACGAAAATCGGTACACACCTGTATCATGTCGCAACTAAAAGAAAAGTCTCTTGGCGCCATGGCCGAAACTGAACAGGAAGTCGGCCATTTTGAACATTCTGAATTAATCGTGTAATTTTGGAGCAATATATGCCCTTCCTTCGAGAATTAATTCAGCCCGAACCGTATCGTGAACCCAGATGTGTTATACATCAAAATGTGCGTCTCCATCCTGCGACTACACGCATTACTTTTCTCTTTCAAAAGTGTTACCGTGGCGACGCTAGACGCCAAAAAGCGCGCCCCCCCTTCATCTGATTGATCCAAATTTGATAGTTCCCCAAAAGGCACCAAATTTGGCATGCAAGCCAGGCCTGGCGATAAATTTGATATTTCATGGTTTGCATTAATGGGCGTGGCAAAATGGCTCAACAGCGCCCCCCGGAAAACTTTGTGCCTCAAGCCCCACAATACGGTTTGACGTACATGCACGAAAATCGGTACACACCTGTATCATGTCGCAACTTAAAGAAAGGTTTCTTGGAGCTATGGCTGAAACCCAACAGGAAGTCAGCCATTTTGAATTAATTGTGTAATTTTGGCGCAATTTATGCCATTCCTTCGGCAGTTAATTCAGCCCGAACTGTAACGTGCACCCAGGTGTGTTATACACCAAAATGTGCGTCTCCATCGTGCGACTAAACGCATTACTTTTCTCTTTCAAAAGTGCTACCGTGGCGACGCTAGACGCAAAAAAGCGCACCCACCCTTCATCTGATTGGTCCATATTTGATAGTTCTCCAAAAGTCACCAAAATTTGCATGCAAGCCAGGCCTGGTGATAAATGTGATATTTCATGGTTTGCATTAATGGGCGTGGCCTAACGGCTCAACAGCGCCCCCTAGAATACTTTTCTCTGCCATAACTTTTGAAAGGTTTGACATAGGAAGTCGTGGGTGGTGTCATGGGACTCTGTAATGAGTCCTCAAGCTTCGTTGGCCTTAATTAGCCCCGCCCCTTCTTCTGAGTGGTTGTTCCCATTTTCTGCTATAACTTTGGAATGGTTTGACATAGAGAGTCGTGGGTGGTGTCACCAGATTCTTTATGGAGTCCTTGACCTTCATTGGCCTGAATTAGCCCCGCCCCTTCTTCTGATTGGTTGTCCCTTTTTTCTGCTATAACTTTTGAATGGTTTGACATAGGAAGTCGTGGGTGGTTTCATGGGACTCTGTAATGAGTCCTTAAGCTTCGTTGGCCTTAATTAGCCCCGCCCCTTCTTCTGATTGATTGTCCCGATTTTCTGCTATAACTTTGGAATGGTTTGACATAGAGAGTCGTGGGTGGTGTCATCAGATTCTGTATGGAGCCCTTGACCTTCATTGGCCTGAATTAGCCCCGCCCCTTCTTCTGATTGGTTTTCCCTTTTTTCTACTATAACTTTTCAATGGTTTGACATAGGAAGTCGTGGGTGGTGTCATTTCTGATATGCTTATGGGGGGCGGTGGCCGTGAGTGCGAGGGCCCGTTCATCGCTGCTTGCAGCTTTAATTAGTGTTATTACTGTCAGGGTTTGACACTTCCCCCCAGTTTGAGTTTCAGTTCTGTCCCTCCTGTTTCCCATTTGCCCTGATTGTGTCTACACCTGTGTCTCGTCGTGTCTCGTTATCCCCTGTGTATATCTGGTCTTGTCATTCCTTTGTTCCCTGTCGGTCCGTACTGGTTCTTCCTCCATGTCTCCTCGTCGGTTTTTCCTGTTCCTGGGTTTTTTTGTTAATCCTGCTCTGCAGCGCTTTGTTTTTGCCTTTTTGTAATTAAACCCTTTTTGTTGTGAACTCCTGGCTCCTGCTCTCCTGCTTTTGGGTCCTCAACAACCACATCATAAAAATTACTTTGTTGTTCATGTATTAAATGAACAGAATCTTGCGTCTTGCATTTTAGATCTGTTACACAATCATGACACAAAATGTGTGTTTTCGCAACACAATTTCAAGTCTAAAGCAAATCATGCTCTATTTATTAAACAATAAGGTCTTAAAATATACTAAGAGCCTTTCAACTACAGTATGTTAAGCACAAACAGCTCTCGGCCTCCCTCCCTCATCTCTCTGAGGCCTCTCCTCAAGGGAGGCTCTCCTAAGTGGTTTGGGAGGGTTCATGAAGGGGGAGGATCTGTTGTAATGACGGAGGAGCTACTTTCTGTGTTCCGTTTCTGTTTTGTTTCATGGGACATCTCTTTCCATTCCTACTCAAAACACAATATCAGGAGTGAACTCCTTTATGTTACATGAGTTTGATAATAGTTTCTAGAAATATCAGATGTTAAGAGCTCTCCAACTAAATTGTGGAATTAGACCTGGAGTTTTTTTCTTTGATGTTATAGTCATGCTGTTCAGTTTATACATGCAGCCCTTGGGAAGTATAATCCAGAATCACAGCATGAATTTTCATTGCTATGGTGAGGATTCGCAGCTACATTTGTCTATGAAGCCAGATGAAACAGAACCGTTAGCTAAACTTCAGGCATGTCTTAAGGACATCAAGGGGCCGGATGTCCACTAATTATTTGCCTCTAAATTTCAATATATAAACTTTATTACAGGCTCAAATGTCCCACAGGGTATAAAGACAACAACATACACTACATCAAATATAAAAACATGTATAAAAGGTAAGAGAAAAAAAAAAAAACAAAGAAACACAGTCTCATGAGAGGCACTCCAGCCAGTGTCCTCTGATGGTGGATGTGAACCTTATTGCACTCAGCCCAGGGTCTGTCATTTGATTGATTAGGCAGTTCAATGAGCGGTCCAGTCTGCACATGAACTTGTATGTGAGGTTCCTTAACAGAGCCATGAAGGTGGTGAGACCCAGAGTCACAAAGAGCTGGCTGGCTCTGGTGCTCCTCGGCTTGTTTAGCAGTATGCGAAGACAGTCATTGAAGACAATAAGACAGAGGTTATTATTTTTGGCCCCAAAGATCTTATAAAGGGATTAGATGGTGTTGCGATGGCCTCCAGTACGAAACCTTGGTGTTATGTTCAATCAGGATTTGTCGTTTAAACAGCATAATAATCAGGATTATTAGACAGCGTTTTTTCATCTCCACTAGATTCTACACTAGATTACGGTAATATATTATTAGCTGGATGTCCAGTACTGTAAGTAATTCAAATAGGCTCCAGCTGATTCAAAATGCAGCAGCGCGAGTGGTGACAGGAATCAGCAAGAGAGAACACATGTCTCCGGCATTAGCTTCACTCCAGTGGCTCCCCATGAAACTTAGAATCCAATTCAAAATTGTATTACAAGACCAAAACGACTTAGCTCTGCAATATTTGCAAGACCTGATAGTGCCTTATGTTCCTAATAGAGCTCTCCGTTCTAAGAGGGCAGGTTTACTTGTAGTTCCTGGTATCCAACATGTAGATTTGGAGGATGGGCCTTCTGCTATCAGGCATCATGATTATGGAACCAACTTCCCATTTGGCTTAAGGAGGCGGACACTACCTCCACCTGAGCGGTGCCCATCACCCCTCCTTTTTGTTTCCTTTCTCAGTTATTAATTAGAAGAATCTCATAACCATAATTGTTCTCAATTGTTCTTGTAGTCTGTTGTGCTGGTCTGCCCCCTCTTTTTCTTTTCTGTGCATGTTTGCAGGCCAGAGCCTCAGGAGTTGCATGCTGCCCTGCAGTCCCACCTTCTGATCATCCCACTGCCTGCTGTCATCCTGACCTGCAGTCCTGCCTTCTGATCCCCTCAGTGTCTGCTGTCTACATCTGTTTATATAGTCATGCCTGTAGTACACTAAGTAAACATTGTGTCTCTGTCTCTCCTGTCTCTCCTCTCTCTGGCTCATAAGGGGCTCATAAGGGTTTTTCTTGCCACTGTTTGGCTAAACGTGTTTCTCTCACTAGGGGAGTTTTTACCTGCCATTGTTTATGTTTATGTAATAATTGCTCGGGGGTCATGTTATGGGTCTCTGGAAAGTGCCTAGAGACAACTTCTGTTGTCATAGACGATATATAAATAAAATTGAATCGAATTTAATTTAATTTTCAGAACTTGGGCTATTCATTTAATTTGGCCTACATCAAGATCAAGAATTATTGGACTAATTTTATGAAGCATGAATTTGAAAATGGGGTACTGGGGAAATAGTACAGTATGCTTCTGTGCCTATGCAGCTCAGAGTCAGACTCGTAAGGATGGAACAGTGTAGTTAGGTACTGTGTTGTGGTTTTTACAGACTGTTGCACATTGAACACATCTTTCTTATTTCAACTCAGACTGCATTGCAGAAAGAGAAGCCCATATGAAAGTGCATGCTTCAAAAATTAATAATGTTGATATTCCACAGATATTTTGAATTGTTTAACAGGATTATACACTCTGGAAAAAGAAATATGCAAATCCCTTCCACTCTCCGCAACATTGCTTTTAAATATTTCAGTGATTATTTATTTGTTGAAAAAGTGGAGATTTTATTTATTGGTCAAAGGCATCATTGGTTTTTCACAATTAAGAGATTATGCACAAGAAACTGCTTAATGAAGTTAAAAGAAAAACCAATTTGTGATGATCTATGTGAACAACACAGGAAATGCATTTAAATCAAAATCAGTTTTCTAGGATTATACACCAGCTCACACATGACGCGTGTCTTTTGTGGCTGTGCAAAAGAAAGGGTAACACATTGTACCCTTTCCCTATATTTTGAAACTAAATTGTATCACGTTTTTTTTCTGTACAAGCTTTTTCTCACTACACACACACACACACACACACATACACACACACAAATGTATATATATACTGTATATACAGTATGTATGTATGTATGTATGTATGTATGTATATATATATATATATATACTGTATATATGTATATATATATATACTGTATATACAGTATGTATGTATGTATGTATATATATATATACACTGTATATACAGTATGTATGTAGGTATGTGTATATATATATATATATATATATATATATGTTTACATATTATAAGAGAGTGAAAGAGAGATATGGGCAAGCAAGGGAAAGCTTTAGTAATGTAGTGCTAAATTTGTAAGGCACTCTTTTAGATAAGCTGTCTGTGACAAGTCTGTGACAAGGTTGGCGATTGCAGGGACTGCACTGGTTCGACATTTGTACTGCTGATAAATGGCCGATGTCACAGGAAAGCCTTTTCACCGAAATTTCAGTGATTTTATCGCTCCTTGATATTTGATAATAACACATAAAATGATATACCCATCAGGTTTTGTCACTGAGCCTCTAAGTCTGCCGGCCAAAAAACTAATCAGACATGTCTTCTGAGTGAAATGTAGGAGTCTTCTGAGTGAAATGTAGAGCGGACCCGGTGCTTGAGTAGTATGTTGACGGTTTTCTTTGGTGTCCTTGTACATTGAATCATTACATTTTTTTTGCAATTCCCCTGTTGTGGAAATTAGCCCTCAATCTGTCAGCTGCTAATGCCATTCTAATTGGGTCTCCACAGGCGGTGCAGGTCTGAGCCTGTTAAATGGAGGCAGTACAGTCAGAACGCATATGTCCTCCGTGCTGGGCCACTTCTTTGTTCGGTAAGGGACATACTCATGTGAGTTTTCACCCCACTGCTCTTCATCTGTTCGGTTCATCTCTGTTTGACTGGTAATTTTATAAGAATGAGGTTTATGTGTTAATTATGGTACAAAACAGAAGTTCAGTTCCAAAGTTTTTCTTGTTGGTGTGTGATTTTCTGATTGGGGAGCATGAAACAAAGGAAATACTTTTTTTTTTTTTTTCAATTATAACAGTAGATTTAATGTTGCAAAACTATATCTGTGCGTTAAAATATTCCTCCAGCCTTCTTTCATATTTCTTACAGCTTCTCATTCCTCCACAACATCTATTTCTCTACAGCCTGCACTCTGCCTGGCCTCTTAACCGGCCTCAATCTTCTTTCCAATATCTCTCTCCTGAGGTCCATTTTCTACTTTCCATTATCATCCCCACACAGTGCTCTTTTTGGAGCCCACTCGTCATTTCCAAGCCCATCAATGTGCACTTTTTAAAGCCTCTCTGTGTCTGACGTGACTAAAGGACGGCAGAATCGCTAACATTATCTGATGTATTTCATTAATAGTTCTAAAATTTTTCCTTGTCAATATCCTAACAGCTTTCACTCAAGTAGCATTGTTACAAAAAACAGTAACAAAGCAACATATTGCCCATTCCATCCTTTATCGAAATGAGCGGCTTTCTGTATCGATCAGACAAATAATGCATTACTGCCTTAAAGATGGAGTCTCTATCTTCTGGCTACAACAAAATGAACTATTGATCATCCTCTTTATCTACCTTGTTTATTTTGTGTATCTCTCTCTTTTGATGGGATGATGAACAGACAGTATTTCTTCAATATTACCTCATCAGCTTTGGTTGCTCTGCTTACATTTGATCATACTTAAATAAAATGTTTTCATCACTAATGAATTCTGTTGCGTAGGAGTGAAGTGCAGCTATGCAGGGATCCCTCCCATCCCATACCAAACACTAGCATAAATCTGGTTGACATGAAGCGAGCTACTGGTAAAACTGACATTCAACCTCTATTTTGAGAAGAAAACTTTTTAAAAAATGACTCAGGTCTTAATACTTCAACTGTTACCTGGGAGTAATGTGATATCTGGACTTTGACTGGGCTATTCAAAAACCTTTGTTATTTTACTTTTCAGCCCTTCTCTTTTACTTTCACAAGCATACATTTTAGATATGTGCCCAGTATGACTCAATTTCAACCAAGCTTGAGCTGTCAGACAAATGGCCTCACATTCATGTGCCTCTATAAAACTCAGAAATACAGAGTTATTCATGCAAACACAATAACTACAATGTGCGCAGGTCATGTGGTTGCCAAGCAACCCCAAAGCATCAACCCTCCACTGATGTGCTTGAAAGTGTAAATGAGGTGTTTATTCTGAAATTCTGCTTTTGCATTCCCTAATACGGCCTTGGCAATAAGGGTAAATATTTTCACTTTGGTGTCATCTGTCTATAAGACATTGTTGCAGAGGCCTTGTTTAATGTTCAGACTCAGGTTTGTGAACCTCAGATGTGCTTCCATGATCAGGCATGCCTTCCAAACAAACGATATTGGCTCAGCCTTTTTCTAATTCATGCTGTCATGGACTTGAAGAATGAATGTAAGGTACATAAAATGAGGCCATATGACATGATCAGGAAGGTCTGTAGGCTCTGAAATGTATCTATTGGGCTTATTGTGTTCCTCCCAGCATTGTATGGTCCAGTGGCAGAGCCAAAACATGGCTATAACCTCCATCGATGAGGCAGAGCCTCCTTGGCGGAGGTTGTGCTTTCGTTGGCGTTGGTTTGTTTGTCTGTTTGTCTGTTTGCAAAATAACTCAAAGGTTTATGAACGGGTTTTTAATGAAATCTTCGGGATAGGTTAGCAATGACGCAGGGACCATTTGATTAGATTTTGGTGGTGAACTGGATCGCTGGCTCGATCCAGGAATTTTTTGAAGTGGGGAATGGGGAACTGAGTTGATTGGTGAAGTTCTGCGCTTTTGAACTGCACTATTGTTTTGCTGCTAATTGACGAGACATGTTTTTCTCTGTTTACTAAGCTAATAGCACAGGACTTTGGACAGTTCAGTGCACATAAACCTGAAACAACACAGCCACTTACATTAAATGGCAGAAAAATTTATAAACTTAAGTTCAGGACTTCCTTACACAACCAGAACCATAACATGCCATGGCGGGCCAGAATACATAAAACAAAACCACAGTCTTACCAGCAGTTGTTACACAAGGCAGAGTTTTCTGGGCTTTGAGTTAAACACATTGATAATGTCACCATAATCCGAACTGTATCCATCTGCTCCAGCACCATAACACACCTTTTAATCACTGTTGAAGTTCCCTTAAAGCGACACTACGTAACTTTTCCACCTTAATATCATATTTCCAGAGTCATTGTGATGGTACATCAACTTCCAACAGGTTTAATGAACCTCTGTCATGGTCTGGGGGGGGTCTGTATCACCTTCACTGGCACTATGTAACTTTGAGGAGCATGGTAGGAACCCTGCCACACTAAAAAACTACAAATCGTTACGACTTTGACTGCTTTACGGCATACGTCACTTCCCCCTCCTTCCCGATTCGCAGTCGAGACGAAAATGGGCGGGGCGTGGAGCGCAGCTCCGCAGAAGCTGGTAACCTGTTGCTGCGTTATGGATGCAGCAGCTCCACACAACAGACGTGGGGAAAAGATCCTAATGGTTTCACTTTTCACCGCTTTCCTGCTCGGAGGCAGAGCCACGCAGGCCAAGTATCTGATATAACAAAGTAAAAGAGTGAGAGTCGTCGGCTCGCTTTGGATCGCGGCTGTAACGACCAAGCACCGGCTTCCACACAGTAAAGCCTGAATTATGGTTCTGCGTTAAATCGACTCAGACCTACGGCGTAGGGTACGTGGCGACGCGCAACGTACGGTGCGTGTCGCCGCGTACCCTACGCCGTAGGCTCTGCGTCGATTTAACGCAGAACCATAATTCAGCATTAAACCACAAACACTCACACAGACCGGGGCGGATCAAAACACGGGTTTTATTCCCGATTCTTCTCCAGCTAAACGCAGTTGCTGGCCAGCTCTCTGCGGTGCAATTAGCCCCAATCTTCAGATAAAACTAGTTTGTTGAGGAAAAAATATTAACTCTTATTTTTAGCTGCAGAGGAAAAAAATAATCTCACGAGGAAAACAAAAATGCTCACGCCTCGGAGACTCTTCACCATAATATAGCGGTCAAAAAGAGAGAAAAGAGAAGTAAGAGGGATACAAAACATGTACTGTATGTTGTACTATTATACAAATTTATTGAAACACATGGCTCTTCAGTAGGGATTTCATATGAACCCAAACGTTAATCATTATTTTCTCCATATACCGCTCCCTGGCTTCCTTGTTTAAGGTATCCCGGTAAATTCCAGTTCCTTTCCAGCAGTTTAACATCTTTTTTTTTGCGTTCAGTCTGTTCACTTGGTGAAACAGAAAAGCGTCCCGTGTTCTCTCAAAACAAATGCACGCGACGGGACAGGAGTTTTCCGGCAGTACGCGCTGGTGCTCATGGGAAACGTAGTGTTCTTTCTGGTAAAGCACTACCGCTTTTGTCCAAAAGATGCCGCCAAACTCAGAAAAGCTGAAAGTTACGTTGTGCTGCTTTAAGTGTAGAAGATATCACTCAATCATGTAAAAGATGAAGTCCATTTATAATTTTGTATAGGCTATATTACATTCTAAATGTTCAAGAAGAAAACACAAGTGGGCAATCTGTGAATCTGGGTGGGCATGTTCACATCCAGGCCCACCCATAGCTCCGACCCTGGTATGGTCTAACCTTAATGTAAATTTGCTGGAAATGTCCACTCCTGGGGACATTGGGAACGGTCTTGAATTATTTCTACTTCTGAAAAATATTTCTCACTGTATTTTAATGATACTTTCCAGATTGATGTGTAGCAACCAAGGCTCCTCTAAGACTGTTTTTACACACCTTATGTCATATTTCTGTCCCTCTTGACACTGTGTTAACACACACCTGAATGCTCCAGACCAGCAAGCTGCCAAAACATGTTCTTTTTATTGAGGTCTGCACACCTGCTGATGAGGTTGTCATCGACAGGTCACACATTTTTTAAATATTTGATGTAGGTCATAATAGCTAGGCAATGGTTTTAAGCAATGCTGCTATTTTTACTCAAACCAGACTATCTTCAGTCTTCTTTATTTCTCACAAGCTTTACTTTTTCAAAACTACCAACAATCCTGGTTATGGATACTTGATGTTGGATTAAAAATTAATCTCAGAATTCTTGAAACCTATGAGCCATACTTTTTCCAAAATGCACACGCATATGGTCTACGTCATCATTGTTTACCAACACAAAAAGGGTGTTAAGGCTCAGGCGTAGGGCTCAAGTGCTCGACACAGGAGTAGGCCTTTATTGCGGTTAGGGGGGAAGAAAAGGCTTAGGCCTGGCAGACTGGATCCAAGGTCGGATGGGGTGACAGGGGAGTGAATGAGTGAAGGCGGTTGGCTGGCAATCCAACCAGATCACAGCACAACAGGTAGGGGGAAAACAGGCAATTCCTAGGGAAGAGCTGGCGATGAATGACTGAAGAACTGGGGTTTAAATAGGCAGAGGGATCTGATGAGGGGGGTGGCTGCAGCTGTGCTGGACCTGGCTGGAAGCTCCTTCCCTAATCACCCACAACTCATGTCACCTGCAGCACAGAGCACGCAGTGCACGAGCTGTGGGGGCGGAGCAGACCGGTTGTTGTGGAGGGACAGCATTATATACAGGGCTGCACATAATTATTTTGGTCTGGTGCTCAGAGGAGCCCCTGGATATGTGACTTGGGCCTCCAAAAACGCGGTGACCCGTCTCGCCGGATCGATAAAAGGGGGATGCAGGAATAAGTTATAGGCAAAA
This sequence comes from Cololabis saira, assembly GCF_033807715.1. NCBI lineage: Eukaryota > Metazoa > Chordata > Actinopteri > Beloniformes > Belonidae > Cololabis > Cololabis saira. Next base: position 14,040,264 of record NC_084591.1, read on the forward strand.
CGATATTTATTCACGTATAAAGATGAATTAACAAATTATGGTGCGTGTTAGTCTGTAGAGTCAGTATAAGTAAGTTACAGTTTTTATCGGCCAGATTGGGATGCTCACAGCATATTTTGCACCTAGGGTTGCCACCTTTCAGAAATAGAAATAAAGGACGCCCCGATTTCAGCAGCGCAGGAGCCAAAAAAAAAAGCCCCAAAACTTCTAAACTAACTTGCATGACTGTACAGACAGCCAACCATATAGCAGCTGAAATAGCCACCTATGCTCTGTATGTCCACATCAGCCAAGGTGTAGAATATTGCTTCAGGTGAAGAATATGGTGTAAAAGTTAACTTATTTCAATAATTCAACTAGAATATGGTGTAAAAGTTAACTTATTTCAATAATTCAACTAGAATATGGTGTACAAGTTAATTTATTTCAATAATTCAACTAGAATATGGTGTAAAAGTTAATTTATTTCAATAATTCAACTAGAATATGGTGTAAAAGTTAATCTATTTCAATAATAATAACTTAAAAGGTGAAACTAATATATTACCTAGTCTTACTGTACATGCAAAGCAAGATATGTTGAACCTTTATTCGTTACAATTTTGATGATGGAATTGTTTATTGATTTCATAAAATATTCTCTAATTTATTTTTTATTTGGGGTTTTCATAAACTGTGAGCCATAATCAGAGAGCAGCGTCTTGCTGGTGCAGGAAACTGCTGCATGCAGTGACGGACACTGGCTGATTTATGGTTCCGTGTTGCACCAACGCAGAGCTTACGGGGTAGGTTACGCGGGGACACGACGTACGGTGCGCGTCGCCGCGTAACATCATGCAGCCACTTCTCGGCGAACACACGTTTTCTGTTCGATTCGGGTAGTGGTTCAGTTTGGCGTCTCTTTGTAGTTGGTGGTGGTGGAACGGCAAAATAATTACTTAATGGCGCTTGCTTCTTGGACATTTTGACGAGACGTGTCAGGGTTTGTTCAGTAAAGCTGATCCTTCCATCTCTTCCTGCCCAAACCACCGCCGCAACGAGCATGGAGGGGGAGTAAGGACGCGCTGTGATTGGCCAGTACCAACTTTGAGTGGCAGTTCTGGGGAAAAGCTCTCCCAATAGATTTTTTAATATTAGTATTCTGGTCAGGCCACAACCAATAATATGAGCCCCAGCTGTTGGTACACAAAAGCGCTTCGCAGCACAAGATTGACAGCGCACTGTGGATTTTGACGGCGCATGCGCTCTGGCGGCCCACTTATGTGCAGCCCTGATTATATATATACATTATATATATACATATAATAAAGTGTCTATTAGACTTTTTTAGCCACTAAAAGCATTCAGCATAAAATAAAGACAGAAGCTCCTTATTTGTTTTTTTGCTCACTGTTATGCTAACATCAATAATTAGGGCCCGAACCCTATTGTATCTGTAGGAATTTTTTTTCCTGTTTTATTTTATTTTACCGACGAAATGAGGGCCTTTTTCCCCCCTAAACATGCCCCAAAAATCACCACATTTTGCACGCAAGCCAGGCCTGTAAAAAATGTGATATTTAATAGTTTGCATTAATGGGCGTGGCCTAATGGCTCAACAGCGCCCCCTAGAAAACTTTGTGCCTCAAGCCCCACAATACGGTTTGACGTACATGCACGAAAATCGGTACACACCTGTATCATGTCGCAACTTAAAGAAAAGTCTCTTGGTAAACCTACATTCGTCAATGAGTTGTTCTATCAGACGTGTCCCAGCAGCGATCGTCTGCTGTAGATGCACATGGAGACGGGCAGCTGCACCGCGGCCCAGATGCCATCAGGGCCCATGAAGGAGGGAGAAAAAAAGTCCAGTCACAACGATCCTACAAGCGACCAGTGTTGGTCAAGTTACTTGGAAAAAGTAATTAGTTACTGATTACTGATTACTGAACCAAAAAAGTAATCCTGTTACTTTACTGATTACTTATTTTCAAAAGTAATTAGTTACTTTACTAGTTACTTTCAGTGTTGGGCAAGTTACATCCAAAATATAATACATTATATATTACTAGTTACTGTCATTTGAAAGTAATTAGTTACATTACAATATTACTATATCTGAATTGTAATGCGTTACACTACTTGTGTATTACTTTTGAGTTACTTTCAACAAAATAGCAAAAAAAGATAAATCTTGTCCCACTGGCAGATTTTTCTACTTATTTCAAGTGAAAATTTACTTGAAACAGGTGAAAATGGTCAAATAAATTATTTTTCTGGTGTTATTTTTCTGGTGATGACTCTAAATGTTGAAATAGCAGTAAAACCACATTCATTGATGAAATGACATAAGGGATGGAAAGGAGGGATGGCAGTTTTACAGGGGGGATGATTTGGACCGTTTTAATTTCAGTGGGGGGGGATTTGGACCGTTTTAATTTCAGGGGGGGGTGATTTGGACCGTTTTAATTTCAGGGGGGGTGCCATCACATCACCCCTCATCCCCCCTCAACTCGAATACTGCTCACACGGAACTCAGAACTTCTTCATAAATAACTCCCAGAGAGAAAAAAAACACCAGCAAGCTAACAAACAAACCAATAAAGCTCTCAGAGTTAACAAAACGAACCAGCAATCATCAACTCGCAGCTGTTTTAACCTCTCCTCCTGATGGGCTGCAGGTGTTTCCGCGTTACACCAACGCAAGCCATACGCCGTGGGTTACGCGAACTACTGCGTACCCTACGGCGAAAGCTCTGCGTCGATTTAACGCGGAACCATAAATCCGCTCTCACAGCGCGACTGACTGTGAGCCCGGCTCGGGCTCCTCGCCGCGCGCAGCTCCTCGCCGACTCTGCGCTCATATTTAATAAATGTATAAAGCCCATATATTAATAAAGCCTCACTTGGCCGAGCCCTAACGCTGAGACCATGGTAGATTTAAGTTACACGCGGACACGCCGCACTGTTGACTTTTCCCTGCCGGCTCTGCTCACTGAACAGTCCCCACACAAACAGTGTCCAGCCGCGCTACGTTCCGCCGCGCCGCGTTCCCAACGCTTTTTTCTGTTGTCGGGATGTCTCGCGGACGCGGTGTTGGTGAATTCTTTAAAAAACAACAGCTAAACGGGTTAAAATGCGTTGTAACGCGCGTTACTTAGATTGTAACGAGTAAAATATTACCGAAAATGTATTAGTAATGCGTTATATTACTGCGTTACAGCAAATAGTAATACATTACTGTAATTGCGTTACTTTTGTAACGCGTTACCCCCAACACTGGTTACTTTACTTAGTTACTTTTCAAAAACATGATGCACAACCTGAATACACTTTACTGGAACAATATAAAACAATAGAACTTTCAGTTTTCTATTCTTTGTGCATATTCCACCATATAAAATTAAATGACAATAAGTAAATTAAACGGCCTATTTTTAAACTTGTTTTTATTATTTTCAGTCTTAAATTTATGCACATTGCGTCAGGCAAAAAACAGCTCTTTCTGACTTGAACTACAATATAACCTGCGACAAGCTTCTTCAATTCAGCTGCACTAAGTCCCGTTGGTCTTACGTCTAGTTTCACCTGTTTAGCAGCAGAGGGGCCACCGGCAGTTCTCCCGCTGGAATCTGATGAGGCAGCCGGTGCTGCAGCCCCAGTGGGGGAGGAGGAATCCGGGGGTCTCGCAACGTGCTTTCCTCCCACACAGACTTTACAGCGGACGAAAATGTTTTTATCACTTTTGACCGAGTCAAACTCAAAATAATGTCCGTAATTCCAGGCGTTAAACGCCGCATGCTCCTGCTCTCTCTCGCACTTCATGTATTCTCTGGTTTACTACTGACTTTGCGCCGCTTATACGTCAGTATGAGAAGCGCAAAGTCATGAGATATTTTCACAAACAAATACTGCATTTAGTAACGCAGTAACGCAGCCTTCTTTTAGAAAAGTAAAGGTAATATAATTACTGTTTTTGCAATTGTAATCCCTTACTTTACTTGTTACTTGAAAAAAGTAATCGGATTCCAGTAACGCGTTACTTCTAACGCGTTTCTGCCCATCACTGCAATCGACCATAGCAGTTCTCTATTGTGGCTGTGTATGTGTGTGTATGTGTGTCCATACAGGGGTGGGAACACAAAAAAATATTTGCATCACCATGATATTACACCACTGAGTGGAACCCAAGGTTCTACTGAAGACTGAAAAACTGCTGTGAAGCAATACAGTGGTGCTTCTTCTCCAGGAGGTATGAGTCAGAGCTGAAGATAAGTAACCCGTTCAGATTTATCAGATATAAAGGCATCATAGACGTGAGTCAGAGGAGAATTTTGATGGTGGTCATCTCCATCCATCTCCAAACAAAACTGTCCATTGTACTTTAAAAGTGAATAATGGATTGGGTGCAAAATGATTGTAAAAGAGTCACACCCTGCAGAAGATGGTTGTAAAGTGGAGGGCCTTACTCAACCGGCAACTGAAAATAAATTATACCCATGTGTCTGGGGTAGTTTGACATAAGTATGTCACAGACATTACTTTAAGACCTTCGGAAACTGTGTCAAGTTTTAAAAAAATGTTATAATAAGCTTCCTTTAATAGATGCGGGACACTATACAAGCAACTTCCTCTTCAAGTGAAGACCATCTCTGTTACTACAGTACTGGAGGAGGAGGTGAATATAACATCTTAGCACCATGGAGAGCACCTCAAAAAAACTCATTTAAAATACACTTCAATCTTCTCCAGTACCAATTCTGAATGATACCTTAGTTTATGGAGCACATTACTCTTCACATTAGTACTTACAATTAAAATAACTCTATTTTTTTTCAAGAAAAGACATAAAAAGCGTGCTTTTTGGTTCAGTTGCAATCCTGTCCTGAGTTATTACTTCTGTATTGCATTGTGTCCTGTTGCCGTTACTTCAGGGTTAGCATAGCTAAGTGGCCAAACTGCCTGGCAAAGGACTATTGGTATCCCCTCTTTAACATCCATCAGCTCAGAATAAAATGAGCTCCCACTGTTTTTGCACATATTGCATCATTTCTTCACACCAGTCTGTCCTGTGGGCTGTTGCGCTGTATAATGTTAATAATTTGAACCTTAACCCCTTTATAAAGACTGCGAATGTCTTAAATTCCCTCCCCCCACACATAAAACAAATAGACTCCATTACCACATTCAAAACGCAACTCAAAACTCACCTGTTCAAACTTGCCCATTCACTCTGACCGGACATCACGCACTACTTCCCACCAGTTCATTTGTTTACGGTTGTGTTATTTGTATTGCTGCTTTTACGGATGTTTTATTGTATTTTTAATTGTATTTCTTGTTTTTATCCTGTAAGGTGACCTTGGGTGACGTAAAAAGGCGCCTCGAAATAAAATGAATTATTAAAACAAAATATAATACTCTGAAAAGGTCATTCAGTATTAATTGTGTTTGATCATTTTGCTTCTCTTGAAGTGTTGTTTGAAATGGAATTCATAGATACAACTGGTTGCTTCTGCTCCTCTTTCCCACTCATTTTGCTCAGAGCGGTGGAGCGGAAAATGGCAGTGCGTTCTGCTGGATTGTGTTTCAGCACGCGTGTGTGGGTGTACATACTTGTGCATTTGGAGTGGGTTTTGTTCAAAAGATACTGTATATTAGATTTTGGACACGTAGGTTATGCAGCATTTTCTTGCATAGTTCATTAATCACTAGAAGACAATCTCATTAAACAAATTAAACAAATCTAATACCTGTTGGGTTAAGTGACATTTAAATTTTACCGACTGTGTCAAACAGGCGTAAGTAATGGAGTGTGTGCAAACGTGTGTGTGTGTGTATATATATATATACACATATATATGACAGAAAGAAAACAAAAAAAGGTGTGTGTGTGTCTGTGTGTGTGTGTGCATGTTTGGAGATAGGTGAGAGTGAAGGATCAGGGCTGCGAATTCATGATTAATGCAGCATTGTCCTTGCATGTTTCAGAAAGGAGAAAGGATGGAGGTGAGCGTTTCAGCATTAGGATTCAGCCTGTGCCCCTGAACGAGTCTGCTTTGGAAAGATCCTCGGCTGCTTTTCAGAGTACTGAGAAGACACACCAGTCACTTATGTCCGGATGCACACCAGCCAGTTGTTTTCCAGAACTGTTCGTTCATGGAGCCGAGTTGTGTCCCTTCACCTGGTCGCAGCTGTGCCGCCTCTTCACAGCTCTCATCCTGCAGCAACTTGCAAATGCATAGCGGTTTTTAGTTTTTCACTTTCTTCATTTACATTTGGGATGCTTCCTTTAAAGCGCACGTACTCTAGAATCAACTTTTAATGGCTAGTTTGTTCAGGGGCCTGATTTCAAACTGGCTCCGAAACTCATTGCATATTTAAATCCTTCTCGCCACGCCGCCAGATCCCTTTGGGGTGCTATTTGGAGCAGTGACAGCAGGCACTGCGCTGTTACTCGTATTCAGAACAAGGCAACACAGAGGAGCTGCTGGCCTGACAGTGCAGGTTTTGACATTTCTACCGCTGCGCTGCATTATAATTTAAAATATGTCCAGCCAGTTTTTCAAATAACTTTCTGTCTGTTTCATTGCAACACCAACTTTATTTTTGTTGACAAATGTTTATTGTAAAATCCAAGATACAAAAACAGTCAAACTAAAATATATTCCTTTAGCATTTATAGAATGTTAATTGTAAATTTCCAAACCACATATTAATGATGTTTTCCACACAATTGCCTTATTCTGTTAATTGTTTTCTATCCCTATAGAGTTACATGCCACGTGTTTTATAAAAATAGTAAGAGTTCTCAGTTTTATTTACAAATGCTCACTAAGAAGTTGTTGGTGCTGTGCGCCTATTATGCGCTGTTGCTACATGATTGAAGAGATAATCTCTAAAGACACTGCAGTCTGAAAACAATGGCAGTTCTTAATGCTTAATTTGAAAAGAAAATATTAACTTCCTACAAATGGATCAAACTTGTTAGTAATAGCAAATGGAAGAAAGAGTTATTTGCATTTGTTGATTATAAATAGGTCGTAAACAGGATCTCATATTTTCAGTTGCTTGGTGGTTATTGTCTCTTTTTTTGTCCTTCTTTTATTTGAGGACTGCCTTTCTGATTAATTGAACTGAGATCATCACAGTTGCGCTGTACCGATCAATTTGTGCATTTCACCTCCAGTGCCTGTCGTACGGTTTGCATTCCCTCGTCAAGGGGCAGATGAAATGCTTGTGCACACCCAGCATGCTTTGTTAGTTATTTCCGTCTCTGCCTCGGGTCACGTATCGAGCTAAATCTGGCTGTAATCATGTTGTTTCTTTCCCCACTGCACGTCACCTCAAATAGTTACAGCTCGGGTCATGAAGTGTAGCACTTGTGTGGCAATTGGGGAGTTGGAGGTTCAAACCTTAGCCTCCTAAGCAAGACAGTGTTCACAGGGGGAAAAAAGCACTGAACAGGCTAAAGAAGTACTACCTTGACCAAGAAGTGCTGTATGACAAGTTATCTGACACAAATGGTGATTCATGAAGTTGTTATTTTATTCTCTCAAAATCTTTTTTTTTTTTATAAAAGAGAGGGGGGTGGGGGGTGGGGGCATCTGCTGCAAATCTGAGAGACAAGAAAACACACACAATGGGCACACAAACATTGGGAATCTGAAAGAGAGAGAGAAACAAGCAAAAACAGAAACGGGCAGAGACAAAAACAGTAACCATCCCAGGTCTCTACCACTGAATCGAGACCAATTATTTGTCCCCAAAACTCTGGAGTGAGCATGTGAGTAGGTGTGTCAGGTGTGTTAGATTTGAACAAGGCTTTACCTGAACTGCACTAAAAGTGGAGGAGGGGGGGCACAACCATGCCACCTTAGAGACAAGAAGCAGACAAGGAAGAACCCCGGACCTAGGCGGCCAGCAGCCCCCTCAGGGGACCAGAAGAGGGAAAGAAGGAAGTCCCTCGCCAGCGAGTCCCAACCCCAACCTGCAGGCAACAGAGGGAAGGGTCGGTAGGTAGGGTCCCCATGACTGTGGAAGAAAGCAGCCAGGGAAACCACGATGATGGACCAGGACCCCTCCAGGTCAGGACCCCTCCAGGCCAGGACCAGGAAATGCCCACGACCTCTCACCACTATTTTCCGTTGCATATACCATTTTCCGTGTATATACCACGGAAAATAGTGGTGAGAGGTCGTGGGCATTTCACGGATTTTTGTGAGATCAGGTTGAAAGAAACACTGCGGGATCGGGATGTAGCCTAGCGACAAGATGGAAATCAATGATTTGGAAAAGAACCTCAAACAAGTTTTTTTACAAAACAAAGACAAAGCATGGCAAGTCAGATATTTGGACAAAATTGTGTGTGATAAAAATGGAAACGAACCTGATTTTTGTGACAAATGTGCAAAAATACTATGGACACAAATCCGGCACCTCTGGTTAATAGCTTGTGCGATGATGACAATGATGGATTTGCATCTAACTTTCAGTCAGGTGGCCTTTGAACTGTCATTTATCCATCAAGCTCCACAATCCCCTGTGCTCAGCCATGTCTACACCGTGTGTCTGCGTGTGTGTCTGTGTGTGTAACTTGGGTGAATTGTGGTGTGCTTGTGTCTGTCTGTGTGTGTGCGGGGGGGGGGGTGGCAGGGCATTAAACGTTTTATGTTTATTTGTTTTATGTAAAGCACTTTGTGTTGCATGTTATGTATGAAAGCTGCTTTATAAATAAAGTTTGATTTGATTTTGATTTGAATTATGTTAATATTAAATCAGATAGATTAGTGTAGGACAACATTTCTCTTGCGGGATGGGAGAAGACACCAAATCAATGTATCTATATTATTATAACACACATGTTACGGTTATGGTCAGATGGTCAGAAATTCAGTGGGCAGGAAAGATAGAAAACAGTCCCGCGCAGGGCTCTAGTCCACGCCCTCCGGGGCCACCCCAAACATCCGACGCCTGTGAGCCGGCACCCGCCCCGAAGCCCGAGGTGGAAACCCCAGAGCCAAAGGCGTGCCCAGCTGCAAGAGCAGCGGGGGCGAGCTGGGGCAAGCGGAGACGGGCGCGAGAGAGCCCCCCAAGAGGGAACCACCCAGTCAAGCCCAACAGCTAAGAGCTGCAAACCCAGCCCAGACAACGGACAACCATTCTCACAGATACACCAACATACCCCCCACTGACAAAGACATGGACAGTCCTCCTCTTACCACTCCCATCTACCCCCTGGAAGCCCGGCACAACCCAGCAACGTAACTACACATCAGCTTAGCGCTGTCAGCTACAAATGTGATTGGTCCACCTGGCAGATATGTATGTCCTGACCTGTAGACAGAGGAGGCTAAGGTTTGAACTGCCAACTCTCCGGTTGACAGACAAGTGCTACACCTCATTAAGAAGTCTGTACCTGTAACAAAACAAAACCATGCACAAGCATTTTAATAACTATTTTGTTAGCATTGAAAGTTTATGCACCCATAACAACGCAGAGCGGCTTGAGTCGTGCTGCATCTGGAACTCCTCCATGTTCATTAACACGTTGATATACATCATCATGACATAAATATGCCATGCTCAGTGTTGTTTTCAATCAATCAATGTCTCCTGTTTGGTATTTATTTGTTGTCCATCAGAGAGTCTGGGAAGCCTTTCTCTGTGGCATACAAAAATAAAAAATGTCCTATCTCAATCAAGAGCACATTTACATGAACTGTATGTTATCAATTTTAAGGATGTATGTAAAAAATAAATGTAGAGCAGCCAGTGCATTTACAGATACATCAGTTCAAGGGAGTCTTTAGTGTAATATACTGTAAATACATTTTCTTCCAGCCCTGACTACAAAGAAAGGCTTGCTGAGTCTAAAACCAGGACTACTGGCACAAAGGTGGTTCTGTTCCTTGTTAGATCATCATGTTAACTTGTATTTATCATTACCTACCACAAAACAGTTTATCTTGAGCATTTTGGATTATATTGTGTTTAAAATCCTTCCAGATCAAGTGGAAAACAGCATTTAAATATAATTAAACAGGAGTACTGAATGTTAATGTTTCACATTTGAACCAAAACCATATCGTATGGTTGACAGAAATTCAATAAATCAACTGTCATCTTAAAAGTCAGTTAGTGCATTTACACACTGATATTATTTGCTAAAAAGATTCCTAGTTTTCTCCATTGAATCTTTCATTGGTTGGTCCTGCAGGGATTTTAACCCGAAACAAAAATCAACCCTTTTGCTCAGAAATCAATGTTGAATTAACAACTCTTCTTAAATTGGCATCTTAAGGAATACCACAAATAATCAAACCGTTGTACATTATACCACCAAAGAAACTTTGCCTTTACAGTTAAACAAACTAGGTTTCATGTTACTGTGGGAACCAAAGAAGCTGAATGTGTTTTCATATCTTTCTTGATTTGTGCAAATTTAGAAGCAGTCTTGTTGATATTCAATAAATAAATAATGTAGAACAGATAAGTAAATAAGTTAGTATCGGTATATTGCAGTATAACTCTCTGGTCTTAAAACTTGGTAAATATAACAAAACATAGAGTGAATGCCTTCATCAACATCATGATCAAGAATTCTTTCAATATAGTTTGACCTCATCTTGAAAGCATCTTCAAATGGGTGCGAGATGACAAGAAGAGATATACAGGGTTTAAACTACGAGTAAAAGTCTGACGCACAGTGTGTGATTGGTTTCATTTCATCTCTAGCCTGAAAGAAGACACTGATGTTGCCCCAGAAACTGAGCTCAGATGTTTTGTCACCAGGAGTGCTGCACGAGCCATATGTGTTTTGGAAGCCCTACAGCCATCTAACAGCAAAATGTGAAATAGTCACAAACTCAGAAATAGATTCATTTATTTTCCGTGAGACCCAACTCAAGGTTAAAAGTATTTCAGTGGGAGGTTTGGTTCACACGTTCAAACATTTTTAGTAGTTTTTTTTTTACATGAGTTCCTGAGGTCTTAATGAATCACCTGTGACATGGTTTTGTCAAAATAATGCAGGATACCGTGTAAAAGCTCCCTTTTCATTGATGTCTTCACACTTGTGTTCACAGCAGTAGGTTTAAGAGGGCAGAGCTTGCATCGCACTTCCCTCCACCACCATCGTCACAACACACCTTAGACCTACAACAAATACACCAAGTTTATTGAGATGAAAATGAGGAAGCTGGATAATTCTACTCCAACCTGGGTTTGTAATGTCACAGAATCCTGCAAGTCTGTACTGTCCGGGGAATTACATACTTTCAAACTAAAGTAGCCCAAAACAAAGTGAAATTGAGTGGCAGTCACTTCCTACAGCCGAGAATATGCACTCAAGCGCAGAAAATTACATAAATATAATTTTTTTAATTCATTATCCGTCTCCCTTTAACAAAAGCCAAAATCCAAATAGCAACTGAAAAGCATGAAAACAGCAAATAAAACTCAAAAATTATATTCTATATTATAATTAAAAAATATTATTATTTATATAAAAAAATCCCTGAATAAGATGGAACTCGGATCTTTAGCCGATCAACAACTCTGACCTATGTGTAGTCTTTTTTTTCCTTTAAAAAATTATTTTCGAAAATAGTCAACAGTCCTTTTGACTTTTGCATCATGTCCATCTTTTGGTTTATTTTGTGTATACCGCCGCGTAGAAACTCCAAAAGTTGTTTGTTGACATGAATCAGTGGATCAGGGGGGTATTCCAAGAAGCAGGTTTAACAAACACTGAGTTAAAGTCTCATCTTGAGGTTAGTTGAACCCATGACGACTAAACCCGCTCAGTTGGTTCCAACACACCGGTTATGAATGAACTCAACTAACCCAGAGTTGGGTAACCCAGAGTTGTGCGAGTTCCCGGTGACTCTATAAAGACATCATCTATCGAGGGTTGAAAAATGGAGCAGCAAGTGCTCCACCACACCAATTCATCTGCCAAAGCACGTGATATGGCTTGGCAGAGAATTACTGATCGCGTCAATGCGTAAGTCTAGGCCATTATGTGAATTTAATATTAAATGAATGAAGCAAACAATGGGCAAATGAATTGAAAAAAATAAAAAAAGTGAAAACTCCGTCAACTGTATTTTATAAATTGAAATGATTAAGACAGATTTGATCACGCGCTCTATGACCATCTGCCATGTCAACCTGCTGCTGAAAGGGAGGAGCCGGTACCGGAGGAGCGGCTCCATGCAACAAATCTATCCCAGCCCTGTCTGGGCAGACCCTCAGCCTGCGCAAGCACTGAAACCTCTCCTTGAGAATCCCAAAAGTCATCTCTATTTTGACCCGGGTTCTGCTGTGAGTCACGTTGAAGCGCGTTTGCGCTCCAGCATCTGGATCGGGGTACGGGGTAATGAGCGTGGGGAGGCGCGGATATCCTCTAACCCCCAGGAGATATCCATAAAATTCTCCTGCAATTGCACATATAACATAAAGTTAGACACATGAATATTTGCAAAACTGATCAATATAATATTAGTAATATAACGCACTCTGTAGACATTTGATGCTCAAATTTGATTCCCTATCCTGGCATCATGCACAGAGCCTGGCCATCTCGCCTGTTAGATTTGCAGCATTGCATATCATCTGGCAATTGAAAAAATATGTTTTCAAACATCATTAAAAATAAAAGCAGCTTACGGTTCCATTATACCTACTTGCACATGCCGTGGAAACCTTTCCTGGGGGGTATTCCTAGAAGTAGGTTTACTGGCTAAACTGGGTATCTTAACCCAGGGTAAATTGTAAACCTGCATGGGATTTCCGTTCCAAAATCGTCAGGTTAAGTAAGTCACCATGGTAACATGGGCTCTGAACCAAACCTGGTAGGGGTAGGTTTTAGGCCGGTTTTGTTCAGGTTTTGTTCAGATAACCCAGTTATGTTCGGGTATTTAAGCGCAAGTTCAGGAGGGCTGCTGCAACTTGTTACACATAGAAGCCCAAGTTGTCCATTCAATTCACCGTGAGAGGGTTATAAGACCACGATATGACATTTTATCTTTCCCCGATGAGTATTTGCGAGAGCGCTACCGTTTTTCAGCAGAATCCCTGATTTATTTGAGTAACCTTCTCCATCCATACACTGTAAACCCTAATAAGTTCACAGAACTCAAAAAAAATTGTAACTGATTACCCAAAAATATTAAAATATTTTTAAATGTTTTAAGTTTATATAAAATAAAAATTACACTTACAGTTGCCTTAAATTATCTTAATATTCTCTTTAAAAAAGTAATATTCCACATATTATAGTTTGGGAGAAATACACTCAAAATGTTCAATATTCCTCAGCTCGTAGTCTGTGAGACATACACTCAAAATTCATTCTAAAATCAAATACTGATGCCAGCCCGCTATACATATAATCAGCTAATAATGTTAGAAAAAATGAAAGCGACACCACTATTACAATTCAACCATTTTTAACGTCTAACGTTTGCAATGTTGTATACATTGGAAACGTTACCCATCGTGGGTCTGCCCTCTCTTCACTGCAAACGCTCTCTGTTGTTTTGCGTCATTTTTTGGGAGTTTCCTGTACAGTATTGGAGTCGCTGAACATATCGGGAAAGCTACTGTCTGTCGGTCGGTGCGTAAAGTGTGCCTTGCGCTAAAGCGCTTCATGCACAACTTTATTCGTTTTCCTGGCAACAAACCTACGAGGGTCATTAAGAGTTCCACCAACTGGCAGGTCAGCATCGCTTAGGTTTCTCAAATATGCACAGAAATCTTTGCTGGTGAGATTACATTTAATGAGCATTAGTTATATTGCAGGCTTTCCAAACGTTATTGGATGCATCGATGGGACGCATGTGCCAATTACAGCACCATCCCAAAATGAGGCTGACTTTGTTAACAGGAAAGGTTTCCACAGCATCAATGTCCAAGTAGGTATAATGGAACCGTAAGCTGCTTTTATTTTTGAGCGCTCTCTTATTGATGTTTGAACGTATTTCAATTGCCAGATGATGCGATGCTGCAAATCTAATATCAAGCGTGGAGGCGAGATGGCCAGGCTCTGTGCATGATGCCAGGATGTAGGGAATCAAATTTGAGCATCAAATGTCTACAGAGTGCTTTATATTACTAATATTATATTGATCAGTTTTGCAAATATTCATGTGTCTAACTTTATGTTATATGTGCAATTGCAGGAGAATTTTATGGATATCTCCTGGGGGTTAGAGGATATCCGCGCCTCCCCACGCTCATTACCCCGTACCCCGATCCAGATGCTGGAGCGCAAACGCGCTTCAACGTGACTCACAGGAGAACCCGGGTCAAAATAGAGATGACTTTTGGGATTCTCAAGGAGAGGTTTCAGTGCTTGCGCAGGCTGAGGGTCTGCCCAGACAGGGCTGGGATAGATTTGTTGCATGGAGCCGCTCCTCCGGTACCGGCTCCTCCCTTTCAGCAGCAGGTTGACATGGCAGATGGTCATAGAGCGCGTGATCAAATCTGTCTTAATCATTTCAATTAATAAAATACAGTTGACGGAGTTTTCACTTTTTTTTATTTTTTCAATTCATTTGCCCATTGTTTGCTTCATTCATTTAATATTAAATTAACATAATGGCCTAGACTTACGCATTGACGCGATCAGTAATTCTCTGCCAAGCCATATCACGTGCTTTGGCAGATGAATTGGTGTGGTGGAGCACTTGCTGCTCCATTTTCAACCCTCGATAGATGATGTCTTTATAGATTCACCGGGGACTCGCACAAATCTGGGTTACCCAACTCTGGGTTAGTTGAGTTCATTCATAACCGGTGTGTTGGAACCAACTGAGCGGGTTTGGTCGTCATGGGTTCAACTAACCTCAAGATGAGACTCAGTGTTTGTTCAACCTCCTTCTTGGATACCCCCTGTTAACAAAGTCAGCCTCATTTTGGGATGGTGCTGTAATTGGCACATGCGTCCCATCGATGCATCCAATAACGTTTGGAAAGCCTGCAATATATAGCCAATGCTCATTAAATGTAATCTCACCAGCAATGATTTCTGTGCATATTTGAGAAACCTAAGCGATGCTGACCTGCCAGTTGGTAGGTTTGTGGCCAGGAAAACGAATAAAGTTGTGCATGAAGCGCTTTAGCGCAAGGCACACTTTACGCACCGACCGACAGACAGTTGCTTTCCCGATATGTTCAGCGTCTCCAATACTGTACAGAAACTCCCAGATCCAAAAAAACGGAGAGCGATGCACATTGTTTGCAGTGAAGAGAGGGCAGACCCACGATGTGCAACGTTTGCAATGTATACATTGTATACATTGCAAACGTTAAACGTTAAAAATGGTTGAATTGTAACAGTGGTGTCGCTTTCATTTTTTCTAACATTATTAGCTGATTATATGTGTAGTGGGCTGGCATCAGTATTTGATTTTAGAATTAATTTTGAGTGTATTTCCCACAGACTATAAATTGTGGAATATTACTTTTTTTAAAGATAATATTAAGATAATTTAAGGCAACTGTAAGTGTAATTTTTATTTTATATAAACTTAAAACATTTAAAAATATTTTAATATTTTTGGGTAATCAGTTACACATTTTTTTTTAGTTCTGTGAACTTATTAGGGTTTACAGTGTATGGATGGAGAAGGTTACTCAAATAAATCAGGGATTCTGCTGAAAAACGGTAGCGCTCTCGCAAATACTCATCGGGGAAAGATAAAATGTCATATCGTGGTCTATAACCCTCTCACGGTGAATTGCACGGATTTGGGCTTCTATGTGTAACAAGTTGCAGCAGCCCTCCTGAACTTGCGCTTAAAACCCCGAACATAACTCGGTTATCTGAACAAAACCTGAACAAAACCTGCTACTTAACCTGACCATTTTGGAACGGAAATCCCAGGTTTACCATTTACCCTGGGTTAACATACCCAGTTTAGCCACTAAACCTCCTTCTTGGAATACCCCCCAGGTTTCAATGCAAGTTTCCCTGTTTTACTGTGAGAAAGAACTGCTAAACTTAGAGAGTATTTTAAGTCCAGTTGTACTGAATCTGTCAAAGTTAATCTGAGCTAAAAGATTTGGTTGGTGAGTGTGAAAGCTCCTCACCTTCTCCTGGTGGATAAAAAAAAACCAAAACAAACATCAAAATGGATCATGAGCATGAGGAAAATCAGATGTCAGTGAAATGAAGCTCAAAATGACATTTTAAAAATATTAATACACCCAATTCACACAAAAAATGTCCCTAAACCAGTGAAAAACCTGGTCTGTATCAGTTTCAACGTCTACCATCAAAACTCTTGTGCAAAAGCGGTTGAGAGAGCAGGGTCCTGTTTCAAGAAGAGTCAAAAAACTAACTCGGAGTCAAGAAACTGAGTTTTCAGTTTCAGGAAAGGTGTTCACAGTTGGTTCAGTTAACTCTGAGTCACCGTGACTATAAAAATCCATTATCAATAAAGCTCAGACTCCGTGATTCACAAATGACAATGCACAATAGGGATTTTCCTATTTTAGTTTGCTAGAATTTAACATACAAGTGCAATCATGTAATAAATACAAGCACATATTCAGACAAAAGTCCAACACGGCTACTAAAGTGAAGGAAAGAAAGCTACTTTTGGAGAAAATTGTAGAGCAACTGAATGTGTAGACAAATTAATATATTAAGGACATTTCATATGAATGATAAATTAATGTAGTATTTTCTACTCAATGTCATGTAGGCGCTGGTCCTGGTGGCGATAATAACAAAAACCAAAGACTGAAACGGTTGAACATGAAGTAGGCTAAAACAAACCTGTTAGACAGCTAACTCACATGTAACAGGCAGTTGTAATTACATTACAAATTTCAGATGAATGAAAAAAATCAAAGATAAAATCATTCAAGCTGGGAAATATGAAAGCATCCAGTCGCTCTGATAAATACTAGACGGAAATTTCTTTACTCACACAAGTCTGAACAGGAAACTAATTAGTTCGAGCAATTAACGTTATCAACTTTTAAATCATGTTAATTAGGCTACTTGATGACTTTGTGGCAACTGGAAAAAGAATGAAACTGAGAAGGTTTATACGTGTGTGAGTTGACGGGGGGCTTATGAGTCAGTCACTTTTCTCTCAGGATTGCGTCATTCACTTTCAGTATCCACATCGTTATTAATAAAACTGACATTTGCAAGTAAATACCAGCTTTTCTAAGTGTTTTGTGTGAAGCAGGAACATACCCGATATCTGTGATGCACAAAAGGATATGATCATATAGGCTGACTGTGACCCAAAAAAAAGCTGTTTATAAAACCATCAGGGTGTCATGAGTACAAGTCTGTTTTGAACACATTAAAATCTACTCAGAACATTAATATACTTTTCTGACACAAATGCGACATGTCACAGACGTCTCTAAAATGCGTGTTATGATCGGTTGTCTGATTAAATTAGACTGATTTCAAGCTTAGGAAAGGGCGGAGACTGAAAGTAACTCAGGGTACCTGCTCTTGACCAGGGGGGTATTCCAAGAAGGAGGTTTAACAAACACTGAGTTAAAGTCTCATCTTCTGAACCCATGACGACTAAACCCGCTCAGTTGGTTCCAACACACCGGTTATGAATTAACTCAACTAACCCAGAGTTAACCCAGAGTTGTGCACGTCCCCGGTGAATCTATAAAGACATCATCTATCGAGGGTCGAAACCCGAAAAAATGGCTAAACGAAGAGCAACATATTTTTCAGAGATGGAGCAGCAAGTCCTTCTCGAGGCGTACGAGGAGGAGAGGGCAGTGATTACAAAAAAAAGTAACACTTATACATCTGCCAAAGCACGTGATATGGCTTGGCAGAGAATTACTGATCGCGTCAATGCGTAAGTTTAGGCCATGATGTGAATCTTATATTAAATGAATGAAGCAAACAATGGGCAAATGAATTGAAAAAATAAAAATAAAAAAAAGTCGAAAACTCTGTCAACTATATTTTTTTAATTAAAATGATTGAGACAGATTTGATCCCGCACTCTGTGAACATCTGCCATGTCAACCTGCTGCAACGACTGGAGTCAATTCATTGCGCAATGTGGCAATTTTGTGCAATATATACCCTACGGCGTAGCCGTGGCAACAGAGCCTGCACGGCACCGCAGCGCACCGCCACCCGCACCGGCGCTCTCCGCCCTCGCCGGGATGGAAACGCCTCCATCCCCACGGACCCCCATACTGGGGAAGTGGTATTTTTGGCTGCGTTTTCTCGTTTTCTACGCCATTCTTCAGCAAACGTGACTCGAGTGTGTGAAGTTTTCCGGCAAGATTTTCGACGTGACAAGTGCGCGCATGGGACAGAGGGGGGCGTGGGCGGGACTTAAAATGAAGGCATCTGATTGGTTCTTTCCCCCCTGCCAATCCTCTGGTCCTCTGACCAATCCGTGCCACTCCGTGCGCAAAAAACAGATTGGTCAGAGTTTTTACAGGATTAAAGCTGTCAGAGAGGTCAAATTTATTTATTTCCTTTTTCTGAACACATTATTCACTGGCTATTCTCAGGATGGAAGGACCATTTCACCCAGTATAACAATAAATGTTTTTGAATACGATTACAGACTATACCTTTAACCTGACCATTTAGGAACGAAAACCCAGGTTTACCATTTACCCTGGGTTAACATACCCAAGCTGCGTCCGAAATTGCATACTTCCACCCTAATGAGTATGCAAAATGAGTATGCGAGATTTTTTACTGCGTCCGAAACATTAGAACGTACTCAATAGTAGCTCTATCCATACTCTTTTTTAGTGTGGATTGATGGACACTAGCCGAGCAGAAACTTCCCACAATGCAATGCAGCAGCGTTTGGTTGCTAAGTGATACGTATATGTCATAAGTATAATATTAGGTATAATAATATTATTATATAATATTAATATTATAATATTCTTATTTAATAATATTACATAATGTCATCTTGTTTCGGCCAGAATAAACGGGAAAGAGCGGAGCGGAGCGCTGCTACCGCTGCTGTGACACGTTACCATGGTAACAACTCCCCCCCTCCCTACGGCAGGAAGTGCCGTGTGCGCTCTGAATAGTACGTCTGAATTAATGCATACTACTGATATTTACTCAAAAGTGTGCCGAATTTAAGTATACTTTTTAGTATGGCATTTCGGACGCACCGATAGTTTAGCCAGTAAACCTCCTTTTTGGAATACCCCCCAGGTTTACATCACAGAGTGAGTTACCATGGTAACAGCATCCAAATATGATGTTTTTCGCTTTCTGAAACCGGCTCAACTGAACGCTCTTGCTCGGGGTTAAGTAACCTCGCTTTGTGAAGCTCCCCTGAGTTCAGGTTCAACAGGGTTTTAACATAACCTACTTTGTGGCTGTTTTGAAATCAAATATTTGCGACTAAGGCCCCGTTTACACGGGGCAAAAACGGAGGCGTTTTCATGCGTTTTGGCCGTTCGTTTACACGTAAACGCAGCTCAAAGCCCCCAAAAACGATCATTTCTGAAAACTCCGGCCAAAGTGGAGATTTTCAAAAACTCCGTTTTCACGTTTGCGTCTAAACAGAGGAAAACGGAGGAAAACGGAGATTTAAGCTTCAGAACGTCACATTATGCACCAGAAACTCACCAGCGTCATGTGTGCGACCTGTGTTTACAATTAGTTTGGCCACCGTCAATATTTTCTTGTATTTTACCTGTTTTATATTCTAAAGTCACACTTAAAAGTAACCCCCCCCCCCCCCCCCCCGTCCAGCTTCCTGCTCATTCAAGCCTGTGAGCTCGTCAGCCAGCAGCATGAAGCCTGAATTATGGTTCCGCGTTAAATCGACGGCGTAGGGTACGCGGCGACGCGCATCGTACGTGCGCGTCGCCGCGTACCTTACGCCGTAGGCTCTGCGTTGGTGTAACGCGGAACCATAAATCAGCCTTAACTGGAAGTTACACACGTGTCATTTGTTGATGTTTTTCCAGGATTCTGATTGGCTGGCATGACGTTAACAGCGTTTTCATGCGGGTCCGTGTAAACGAGGATTTTTTTTGAAAACGTAGAGGGGAAAATATCCGTTTTTGTAAATACCCGGCTACGTGTAAACGTGGCCTTAATTTTAGGCCACGTTTACGATTTAACGCGGAACCATAATTCAGGCTTCATGCTGCTAGCTGACGCGCTCACAGGCTTGAATGAGCAGGAGGCTGGACGGGGGGGGGGAGTTACTTTTAAGTGTGACTTTAGAATATAAAACAGGTAAAATACAAGAAAATATTGACGGTGGCCAAACTAATTGTAAACACAGGTCGCACACATGACGCTGGTGAGTTTCTGGTGCATAATGTGACGTTCTGAAGCTTAAATCTCCGTTTTCTCTGTTTAGACGCAAACGTGAAAACAGAGTTTTTGAAAATCTCCACTTTGGCCGGAGTTTTCAGAAATGATCGTTTTTGGGGGCTTTGAGCTGCGTTTACGTGTAAACGAACGGCCAAAACGCATGAAAACGCCTCCGTTTTTGCCCCGTGTAAACGGGGCCTTAGTCATTTAGAACTGTATCTTCTGAACTTTTTTTCTGTCTGTTGATATCTGATATTTTTTACATGATGTTATAAAAAAACAATTTTCCATCCACACTTTTAGCTGTATATATTCAGGGCTTTAATGAAGCGTTTAATGACCTGTCACACCACTGTCCTTGTAAACCCCATTACGATTTATGATATAATGCAGATGACTAATGCACTCCGACTAAGTATGATAATTGATTAATTTCTAAACTTCAGCCATAATGCACTGGACTGCTGTCAGAATCAATCATTGTATGTCAAATTGTTGTTTTTATTGTCATACTATAAAATAAAGAGTACAAGTATGCTACAGATGATAAATTATCACTGTGTGCTGAAGGCTGAGCCTATAAAATGGTGTTGACAGAGCTCCATTCAACTCTACACTAAAACTGCGTACACAAATCATCTTTTAAAGCACAGCTGCAAGTACAGATATAAATACTCCTCAGCATTTCTCTCTGTGTGGCTGTTTATGCAAATGCTAAATACACTACTTTTTCTTCTGCTGACAATTGCTTAGACCCAAACTTCAGGGCATCACTGCCAATCTTATGAAATTAATCCCAGCCATTTCTGCACCACCGTGAACACTGTCAGACCCACGCCCACAAAATGAGGACTTTGTATAGGCACTCTTCATGATGTCTACATGTCTTTTAACTCAAAGGAATAAAACTGCCATCTAAATTTGTGTAAATATGTTGCAGTCTCTACACGGTGAGATTTACTTTATGCAGGATGTAGCGTGTGAGACCTGCTCCACTCAGAGGCAATGTCTCTCTGCCTTATTTTTCAAGGCGTTACATTCCTACTGTGCTCCAGGTTTGAGGTCGTCAATAATTCCAAGACCAGCACAGTGTTTCTGTGAGCCATTATAAACCCACACCTCTGTCTTGACTCTGTTGTGATGCATGGCTCTGCAATAATCATCAATAACTCCAGCTACTTATAACTTTGTGCAAGAGGGAGAATAGCATATGCACCACACCACAGCTGCAACCCTGAGAGACAAGAAAACACACAACAGGTGCACAAACATTTGAAATCTGAAAGAGAGAGAAGAACACGTAAAAACAAACAAAAACAGAAGCAGACAGAGACAAAAACAGCGACCATCCCGGATCTCTAAAACTGACTCAAGACCACTGCAGATATTTGTCCCCGCAACTGTGGGGTGAGCATGTAAGTGAGTGAGTGAGCAGTAGGGCTGTTCGATTTTGCCCAAAAATAAAATCTCGATTTTTTTCTCTCAAAATCCGATTTTCGATTACAATTACGATTATTTTGTGAATTGACAAAAGGCAAAGAAATGATTTCAAATATGCTGTTTTTTTATTGAACATTTGCCCCATTGGGCTTTAAGTGCAAACTTTGCTCTTATTAAACCAAAAATGAATGAATAAAGTGCAAAACTCTGTAAAATAAGTTGAAAAAAAGTTGAAAAAAAATATAATAAAATATAAAGTTTTATATCTGAAAAACAAAATCAGCAAATCAGCACTTGCAAACATACAGTAAGTTATATTTCCAATTAAATAAAACAAGACATTTTCTAATTAAACTAAACTGGGTCTTTGCATGCTAAATAATAATGCAACCCATGAAGGAGGTAGAGAAGTGTAATGTCAGTCATTACATTTGCTGTTCACATTTGCACGTTTTTTGCAAGGAACACGAGCCGGTCTTCCGCATCTGGCTTGAGGGATGCCCATGGCATGTTACAACGCCCCGTCCTACACTAAAGAGCCTCTCCGATGGGGCACTTGTCGCAGGTATTGAGAGGTATTTCCATCAATCATTAATATGGTATCAATCATTAATATGTGTGCAGACAAGGTAAAAAAAAAAAAAAAAAGTGAAAAATCGATTTTACGATTTTCACGTTTTAACATCGTTCTAATTACATAATCGCGATTACGATTTAAAATCGATTAATCGAACAGCCCTAGTGAGCAGGTGTGCATGTCTGTGTGCAAATGTGTGTGTGCAAGCTCAAAACAAGGCTTTACCTGAACTACATCAAGAGTGGAGGAGGGAGGGCACAACAACACCCCCTGGGAGACTAGAAGCAGACAAGAAAGAAGCCTGCAGCGCCCCACCCCTAATAGACCACCAAAGTTTTCCACCAGGCCAGGCACAAAGCTCCCCCTCGACAACCAGCCCCATTCCCCACTCCCCCCAAGTCCCCACAAGAAACCCACATCCCCATCACCCCCATGGACATACTTTATATAAAAAGAGCCACTGTCCACTTGGGTTAATTATTGTGAACGGTAATCAGTAACTGCAGTAAAGACAGTGCCTATTTTTCTGATGCTGTGGGGGAATGTTTGAATGGTATTTCAAACATCAAGTCAGTTGCAAGGAAATGTTGTATCCTACAGCAATAACTATATTCAGCTATGCTGAGTATGCCATCGGATTATAATGGTGTGATGTACACCATCATTACACCGCTATATCCTACTAGAGTTTTCACAGTATCTTGCATCACAGACTGCAGCTTTAGGACACCTTCTCTAGGCTCCTGCAGAGTGAAATGGCTTCATGAAAAAAGAAAATAAACCTTTGACGTAAGGGAGAAACCAGGGTAATAACCTGCTTTTTATAGGTTATAGATGCAAAGAATGCTTTGGATAACTGAAAACATTGCACTTGGTTAGGATTCATTTGTTTTGATTTGATTTTGATTTGTTTATTTGCACAACATAAAAAAACGGTACAAAAGTTTAAATGAACATAAAAAAGCATGAAAATATGTGCAGGTGAGAAAGGAAGCCCTAAATGGGCTTATTCAAAGTTCTCACCAGGAAAAAATACATTGTATTGAAATAATAGCAAGAACAAAAAAACAAAAAAACAACAAAAAAAAACAGCGTTCAAAAAAGATGGATATAAACAGACAATTTCTCGGTGTGCACGTGCAGAAGTGAGTCCAGCACTTCTAGACGCTTGTTACACCACACTACAGGGAATATGATTGGAATATCCTACATACAGGCATGTAAACACCACAATGGTACTTTTTTTCCTTTGCAAAACAGCGTCAACAATTATTGAAGTTTATATAAACATTATTAAAGTTTGAGTTACTCATAAAGTAAGGACATTTGTGTTTGCAAGATTATTTATTTTATTGTAAAAATGCTTCTTGGCAGTTCATCTACTGTTGGAAAGCATGTTTACTTTCCTTTTAAATGGTGCTACATTTGTAAGGAACATCCATTTGTGGGATTTGTGGGACAAACAGGAGCCTCAGTGGCGTGTGGAAGAACCACACACAGCCACAACAGCCTGGCAAAAAATAATAATCTTTTTGGAATTGGCAGAGAAGATTTAGCAAATTTTTCATGACCGTAACCTGCTTACTCAGCTCTGCTTCTCATCCCACAAATGCATGTTGTGGAGATATTTCAGTAAGGATACGCTGACGGAGCTGGGAGCCAAAGCTAACTTTGATTGAAGAATGGTGGGCATGTAAACCAAACTTCTTATAGTCAGACTAAGAAATCCTGATAATGTAGTAGCAAACTCAGCCAATCCTTCATGTATATATACAGCTGGACTTTGCAGCCAAAGCAAAGAAAAAAAGAAAAAAAACTGCACAAGGCAAGTCAAGGTTATTTGTATAGCACAGGGGTCGGCAACCCAAAATGTTGAAAGAGCCATATTGGACCAAAAACACAAAAAACAAATATGTCTGGAGCCGCAAAAAATGAAAAGTCTTGTATCAGAATTAGAATGAAGGCAACACATGCTGCATGTTTCTATATTAGTTATAACTGGGGGAAGATTTTTTTTTTTTATTATGCATTTCGAGAAAAAAGTCGAAATGTCGAGAAAAAAAGTATAAACTTTGAGAAAAAAGTCGAAATGTCGAGAAAAAAGTAAAAATTTTGAGAAAAAAGTCGAAATGTCGGGATTAATAATGAAGTACAATTTCGAGAAAGAAGTCGAAATGTCGAGATTAAAAAGGAAAGGAATATGGAAGAAAAAAGGAAAAAAAAAAGAAAAAAAAGAAGAAAGGAGAAGAAAAAGAAAAAAAAGAAGAAAAAAGGAAAAAAAAAGGTCAAATATTTTTGAAAAAGGTCCAGGAGCCAATAGGGCGGCGCTAAAGAGCCGCATGCGGCTCTAGAGCCGCGGGTTGCCGACCCCTGGTATAGCACATTTCATGTACAAGACAAATCATGGAAAAGATCATGTTGCATTAATGCATTAAAAAGTAAAAGAGTTTAAAGGCAGAAATTAAAGACAGACATTTGTTAAAAAGAATTAAATAGATGAGATGCAAGAAATAGTAGTTACAGTGCATTATGGTGGATTACTGAAATGCATAAGTAAATAAAAAGGTTTTCAACCTAACGCTGTGTACAGAAAGTGGGCGTGACCCTGAGGACCTGAGGGTTTTGGTTGGTTCATAATGGAGGAAAATTGTCTCCGTCCAGAGAGTCTCAGGATGCACCACAGAGCCCTGTACTCGTGTCTTTTCATCGTTGGCCATCGTTGTACATTTCAGCTACTGCTTCAGCAATAATTCACACAGCTACTTTCCAAGTTTATTTTATACATGCGTGACTCTGCTCCTGTGGACCTTGTACAACTATGGGCTTTAATTAGACTAGCTGGTAGATGGATGTTTGATTGATTTAATTGCACGTCCGGCTCATGAGCATGAAGGTATGGCGTCATGTGTAGCTTTTAAGCCCTTGGGTGTATTAATTTTAGCTTAATAATTATATTGTGTCATTTCTCTTTATAACTTAATTATGATCCCAACACAATCAAGACTGAGCGCTTGATAAAATGGTTGTGATAAATCATATTGTCTGCCTCCTTTCAGATACTTTAATTAGGTCTGGATTAAACAGTCCTGTACTTATTACAATGAACACATATTATTTCTTGTTGGATGTGAGACAAAAATTTAAATTAAAAGATTTACAGGATTAATGTGGACATTATAACAGACTTCTGATTTTCAGCCAGTTTAACTATGGATCAGTTCAATCTATCCAAATTGCAGCAGTGCAATCACATCCAACTTCAGCCCTTTCTGTGGGTTAAATGTTTAGTTTATGTAATATCGTGTTACACCCCCTGCTAACTTAGCCACATGCAAACCACTAGTGCAATTTGCCCACTGTTACCAGCTGAAAGAAAAGAAAAGAAATGACTCAAACAGAGGAGGGATACACTCATTGTCTGTCTTCATTGCAAATAGCTCAACACCAAATCATGCCACAACAGCACCTGAGACCCACACTCAGATCACAGGTGGCTTTATACCCGCCACTTAATGATCGGCCAGAACCATTTCCTGATGGACAGATGTCCACCTTCTATTACCTATAAAACCAAACCAAAATAAGGGAATCCCACTCATAGCTAAATCACAATCACAAACATTTGTTTCTTACAGGCAGCTAGTGATGAGCAGATGACGCTTAATGAAGTACTGAAGCCTTTCATCCAATTGTTTGACTCAAGTGCAAAGCTTCATTGCTCTAGTAGGACATCTACTGGATGAAGAAAATATCAGTTGGCGTGAATTTGAAGTTCATTTGAAATCCTGTGAATGCAAAATAAAGAAGTGTGCAAAACTATCTCAACCTATCTCCAAACTATCTCTTATGGTGCTTTTCCCCTAGTACCTACTCAGCCCGACTCGCCTCGGGACGGCTCGTCACGCCTCGTCCCGGCTGCACCCGCTTTGTCCTCGTTTGTTTTTCCACAGCCAGGTGAGAAGTGGGCGGGTTGGGGTGAAGCTGCTGTGACGTACTTGATTGCACAACCCCTTTGTTCGTGTCGGCGCTGATCAGAAATCAGCTGGAGCCGCAAGCGGCTGAGAGTAAAACAGAGCGCCTGTGGATCTGATCGTTCCTTATCACCCGTCTACATCGCTTTTTTAATTCACTCCTCAGCCACCAGGTTTATGAACATCTGCACCTCAGAGTTGGATCACCAAACAGACGTTTGCGCTGTATAATAAAATCGCCGCGAGCCGCCAGTCGCTCTCGCGCTGACTCCCGCTTCCTGATTCAAACGTCTGACGGCCCCGCCCCCCGACCAATCAGTGGCATGGAGGGTGGTGACGTCAGATATAGTGCACGCTTAGAACCTCGGCAGAAAAGATACAGAAAAAGTATCTGCTGTGCACGGCTCCACCCGCCTCGGCCCGTAGTGGAAAAGCGCAAGACGGGGGCGTGGCGGGTAGAAACGCGCTGAGTAGGTACTAGTGGAAAAGGGCCATAACTGTCTCCAAACTCTCACTGAACGCAACTCTCCATCAAATACCCACATTTTGAATGGAGCCTGAGGGTTTTATATCACTGGCGAAATCCAAACTACTTCCTGAATCAGTCATGTGGTGCAGCTGGGTAGCGAGGCTTCGGACATCATCATTTTCAGCTCCTACCCTAAATGAAGCAAGCCTCGACACATGCGTTGCAGAAAAGCTCCCTCCCCTACTCGGCACATGCTTCGAAGCCTCAATACGCAACTTCACATCACTACATGAAGCTGTGGGTTCACCAAACTTGACGTGAACTCTCTCGAACCTACAACCTGTCAATCATTACAATACTTGATAAACATTATTTATAAAAACCTGTATAAATGTTTCTGTGCACCTCTATGCCGGTTCTCAAGTGCCTCTTTACAGTCTCTCATACCTTGTTACCACACACCTTATGGTAACGAAGGAGCTCGTCGTTACACCCACTATGATTTATTTACGAACTTGAACAAAATGCTTTCAAACACATCCAGCATGTGTCACACAGCACAAGAAGCATATGGATTAGCATTGGATTCATTATCAACAGCAAAATGCTAATGTACCTAAACACAAGAAAGCCGCTGTTTACTAAATGCTGTCAGCTACTTCCTAATTCAGTGCTTGTCAGACTTGAGCTGAAAGTTCAAAAAATGTTCTTTCACAGATCGACAACTAACATAGGAATTTGAGGTTTACCAACAAAACAGCCGTTAATAGGTAATGTCAGTCAAATGCAGAGAAGTCTCCAGTCTTCTTTTCATTGCAGAATCATTCAGGACTTCATTCAGTTGCAATCTTTTTGTTGCATTAATGCCAAACAGGAATGTCCACAGGAACGTTTTGGCACGGAATTACATCCAAATTTAATGTGATCATCACTTTTGGACAAAGGACAGATTAAGGTGAGAAGTTTTAAGTCCTTTTATTTCAACTTAAACCAAACAAGGTGCAGCCAGACAGGATATTCATGAACAACCAAAAATCCAAACCAGCAGGGAACAAAAACATGTCGGAAGCCGAAATGGATGAGAATAATTGAATGAAAACAGACCAGCAGGAAAGGAAAGAAAAAGGACAATATACACTCATGGGAGAGGAGACCAGTCTAACCTGAATGCAACACACTAGAAATCACAAAAAACAGGAAGTAAAGCAAACAAAACAGTAGCTGAATCCCAGGCCCAATCCCAAACTCCACCCTAAACCCTCAAGCCCTGAGCCCTCACAGACTTTCAGTGACGTCAGCGTCACGTGATCAAGTGTGAGAGGGTGTGAGGGCTCCAAATGGTATAAATAGGAATGGGACACACTTAGCAGAAACCGGAAACAAGTCAGATAAAAACGTCTGTTTTTTTTTTTGTTTTTTTTCCAATAAACTTTATTTAAAATTTCAATTTACAAAATTCCTAGTCAGATCAGAATGTTACGTACCGGTATTATAAGTTTGGGAATGATCATCCGGATGTTTGAAAACAAAGTGGAAGCCTATATAAAGGAGCATAAAATTCCACAAAGAACACAATTTAAACATGCGCACAGTACAATATGTATTTCCTTGTTAACATTGTCTTTCTTTCAATCTACCCATACCAGCACATCCAGTATGCCAGGATCAATCGCTGAGTAATTTCTTTTTTGTAAGCGCGTTTAAACTGAGTTAAATATTCCAGCTGTGTAATCACCATCTAATATTACTTTCCATTTTTCAGCATGATGTCATTTCATTTTTGTAAGAGAGCGTATAAATTGATGGTAACCTGAGCTAAATATTTCAGTTATATCATTACTATTTACTGCAACGTTTTTGTTCAACTTGCTGAAATTGTTTAAATCTTGTCGTCATAAATAAATTAATAACCAAATTACTGCCTGACTTGTTTGTGTTGGATCTAAAACTATCTTGCTAGTATTTACATGTATGCATTTCTGTTAACATAGGGAATCTTAATTCAAACACTGTACTCAGATCAAAGAAAAGCAAGTTTGGAGATTGGGATTCAGCTAGTAGCCCAAAAGCAGAAGAGCACCAGTAAATAAACACTAAAACTTAACAGAAGAATACAAAGAATCTAATAAAACCCCAAATTAATATCCCATGATGAACATGGCACAGGCAAGCGGCAGGAGGCCAATCAGATTTTAGATGGGGACGCCATGGGTTACGTGATCCATTGGTTTCTAAAGAGCATGTTTGAAGCTCATTTTACTTTGTACAGGGCACAGCCATGTTGCTCAGGAAGCTGACACCAACCATATCTCAATCAAAGTTAGCTTTAGCTAGCAGCTCCTTCAGTGAATCCTTGCCAAAATATCTCCAGAGCTGCCGCCAGACATTCACAGCAGAATATACTGTTTGACATGTTCTGAACAGTGAATTCTAAAATTACTGTTGCACTTAGGACGCTATGAACGGCTGGTTGCTTCCCTAAACACGGTAGCACGAAGATTACGAATGAGGAAGTGGCTTGCCATTGGCTGAGCCGACTGTCAATCAATCATGTACATGTAACATGTAATTCATAATGCTTTAATCTCTCCTGGCTTGGTACAAAAGAGAAATTCACCCCCCTTTGCGTTGTTATGGGTGTGAAATCAAACGATTGAGACTGTTTTAGCCTGTAAATATGCTGATTTCCACTCTAAAGTTGCACATTTTGACATGAGAGTCAATGGAGATTGACTCGATTTTGCACCCAGCGTCTAGCAGTCGAGGAACTGCACCAACCCAGAAGTTAGATAGTTGGCACTTGATAGGGGCTAATGATGGGGTCAGTGGCCCTGCCCCATCGATGCCCCCACCCCCCTCAAACTGTTGCTCAATAGCAGCTAAGGAAAATGTAATTAGCTGAGTAAAACCGTTTTGCAGCATGTGGTGGGTGTGTAGTCAGGCTGGGTAACTTTAAAATCTCTCCTGTCTTAAAAACATCCTGTTTGTTTTTAGGATTAATTTGGACCCATATTTACATTTTTGCATGATAGCACAAAACTATCAACTTCAAATAAGGCATGCAGCACAACAAAAAAGGGGTGAGATTGGCGTCAAGTTGCCCTGCGGTGTGTAATGTTTCTGTGGTATTTTGGCACACCCTACAGACACTTCATTTAGAGCTCAGAAAACTGTTAACTTGGGAAGAGGGGCACTAATATGTCTCCTTTAATCGAGAAGTCAACCACTTTACTAACTTCTATAGAACCAAAATGGAGTTTTAAAAGCCATTATGCAGTATTGAAAACAACCCAGCAGTAAGTGGTATCATTAATATAACGTAATGCTTCCACAGTATTCAAATGGAGATATAGACTCACTGAGAAGGCTTTTACTGATGCTCTAAGTGATCATTAAAATAAACGTGTCTATCGCTGACACGTTAAAAGAGAGATGTCATTAGCTATTGCTCACGCTGCCAAAGTTGCTGAAAGTTGTTGCAGAAAGATGCCTTTCTGACATCCGCTGCTTTCTGTAAATCAGATGGCAGATGAATGTGTTTGCGTTATGCATGAATGACTCCACATTGTTCTTGTTTCAGTTTGATACACGAATCTGACTGATCTGGGGCCTCATTTATAAAGCTTGCTTGCGCACAAAACAGGGCTGAAAGATGCGCAAGCCACCTTCTACGCAAAGGTTGGGATTTAAAAAGAAAAAACTAACCGAAAAATCTGCGTATCCCTACGGCAACCCTGACCCTCCCATAGGAACTTACATAAGACATGGGGAACTGGCGACGCAGGCGGTGAGGTGGTGAAATGAAGCCAGATTCATGTCATACTCTTAATAATGTCATCACATATCAGACTTATAATAAAATAGCGCTGATCGTGTCCCTCTGTGTTTCAAGCTCAGCGTCGGTCAGGACTCTGGTGCTGCAGCCGCAGTGCCAGGACACGCCGGGAACCTCCTCGTCACCCACCGCTTCCAACCGTAGAGTGACTGAGGACAAAACAAATGAGGGGCTCCGTAGAGCGTTTAGGGGGTCTACAGAGCCCCTAAGGGACACAGATTTTTTTATATATATATATATATATATATAATGAGTCTTACACGCGCGTGAAACCTTTACGTGCGGGTGTTAGCCTAAATTATGGTTCCGCGTTAAAACGAGCGTTGGTGTAACGCGGAACCATAAATCAGCCTTGAGCAGCACTGAGGGAGAGGAGGGGGTGCGGGGCTGCTGGGCCGATCTCGCATCGCCTTCGCACAGTGTCTTGATGATTTGCAATTACAGGCTGAGCATACCGTTAGTTTTTAAAATGTAAAAAGTGGGGGGGGCATAAACATGATTTTGAAAAGACGCCCCCCCTGTTGCGCCGGGGCACTCACGGCGTTTAGCGCAGCAACGCCGTGCTGCCACTCACTCGCTTTATTATATACTTTTTCTACTTTTACTGTGACCACCAAATAATGTCGTTTTCCTGTCCTCCACCTCATCAACAACATCTCGTTCTCAGTCTCCGTGAAATTTAGTGTCACGGTGGCTCGACACGTTCATTCATCCTGACGCACAAACAGGCTGCAGGAAGCCACTGCACATGCTCAGCAGGCTCATTCATATGCAAATACTACTTTCCATTGTCCATATATGGTAAAAAGTGGGCGTGTACAGGGCGGGATAGGAGGCGAATTCAGCTGCGCAACCTTCCAGCTGGACTGTGATTTATAAAGCGAACATTGCGTGCAAGTGTGCGTGCACGCGGTTTTATAAATCCAGATTTTTTTTTGCGCCCACCATTTTCGGCTTTTGGCTTTACATGCACTTTTAGTGTGGATCCTACGCACTCTTTTATAAATGAGGCCCCAGATCTATTAATTATAAGTTCCAATGCAGGATAAGTTTTAACCATATCATTTACATGAATAAAGAGGAACACATCCAAGCGCACACGGTAATCAGTTCTTCAGCGCAATCCAATATATTGCATTATTGAAAAAATAAATAAATAACGGCGGCTCTTAAAATCTTCCTCCTACGAGCAGCAGCTGCTCCAGGTATTTTTATTCAGTTATCTTTTTATACCACCGCACGTGAGCCAAAGAAACATTGGCCTTGAGCTGCAGCTTCTGCTCTGTCTGATAAGAAATCAATATTTTCAACCCATTCACATGTTGTTCTGCTAAACACAGTGTTGCATCCTTGTTAACAGAATGTGAATTTAAATTTTAACTTTTTTGATTAAGTTTTGATTACAAGAGTAACTTTTGCCAAATTTTAATTCTCGTTTTATGATCATAAAAAACTTTCATTCTTTATTTGTAGTTTTTAAGGATTAACTTTAGAAGTGCACATATCTGGGGATGCGGGGAGACATATCTGCAGGTCTGATGAGAGCAGTTTGCTCTCAAATGTGCTCATACGCAGCACTTGTAAAGCCAGAGTCTGTGAAGTGCCACTTCTACTTATCATCACCTATTGTAAGTGTGAAAGTCCAGACATGTCACGCCATCTGCCAAGAGCAAACGGTGATTCTTAGTTTTTGTCTGAGTTGTCATGGCTGGAAAAATTGACCGAAAAAGCCAAAGATGAGCTTTCAAACGAGAAAGATTTATAAGCCTGTAGGAGAGGAGAACTCAGAGTACCGAAGGGACTGATCCAAAACAGCAGTAATTTCATCCTCCCCAAAAAAAGCATCCATGAACACTTGTTCTACAAATAACAGTGGCCCTGTTTGTTTGATAACTGTGGTGGTGAATCAGATAACAAGCAAAGGCGCCGATGGAGTCTCCTCGTCTGCCTGTTGTCCTTCAATCGTTCCCATTTTTGTCATCCCTGGAGGATAATTGTTGTCTATGGAGCAAGCTTAGTTTAGCTTAGAGGATCTTCTTTCCCCAAGTGCAGTTTATGATGGTGTTTCATCTTTCATCCCCTCTCTGCACAGCTCTGACCTGGACAACCTTTCAGAGATATGATAGCTGTGTGTGTCTTATGTGTCTGATGGCCACGAGCCACAATTAGTTTATGTAAAAATTAGTATATCTTTTAATTTTGACACATTTGTATGTGCAGGAATGTCATAGAAATCATCCCATCATACTGGGTCTTAGTTAGCCTAATACAACCTCAGGGGATCGACAAGATATAACTACTTTACTGCATAATTTTTTCAGCAAATATTGAACCAAAACAAAAACATAATGCGGGCAATATGAAGTACCACCTTGCAGCCTAAAATGGGTAGGTTTAGGGAGGCGAAACAAATCTCATCACCCCTTAATGAATTGATCATCAGTCATCAGTCAGTGCGAGCACCTCAATAAAAGCAGGACAAGATGGCAATTTTTCTGGCCTATGGCATTCAGGTGTTAACATGCCAAGAGAGAGAGACGTAAGCAATGATCTAAGAGAAACACTCGTTGCTACAGATCAATTTGAAGAGGATTAAGAAAACCTTTCCCAAACAATTGTTTGGTGTTTAGTGTTTGATGGTGAGACAGATTAATCACAAGTGAAAATCATTGAGACATTTGCAAATCTTCTGGGTAGTGAGCATCATTCCGAGGGAAATTGACCCCCCCCCCCCCAAAAAAGTTGCCTAAAAGGAACATGCAATATGTAAAACTGCATCTGAACAAATCACAAGATTTGTGGAACAATTTCTTATAGATAGCTAACACCAGAATGGAGTTGTTTGGCCTTAATGCCCAGTTCCAAGTTAGGTGAAACATCTCATACCCACTCTCAAGCATGGCGGTGGAGAGGTCATGATTTGGGATTGTTTTGCAGCCACAGAACCTGGGCACGTTGCTATCAACCATGAATTCTTTGTAGACCAGATTATCTCAGCAGAAATGACCTGAAGAACCCCAGAAAATTTCTTCATCAGATTGTATAAAGAATACATGAATCAAGGTTTTGCAATGACCTAGTCAAGGTTCAGGCTTCAAACCAAGTGAACTGCTGTGATGCAGGGGTGTTTCTAGACCCCCTGGGGGCCCCAGACAGGAGAGACGATGGGGCCCCCCAGAATCATGATGAATGAGGTCCAGTGAGATCAGTAATTAAATATTTTATTAAACAATTAACATATAAAATAATACATAACATAACTATCTTTATGCAAACTTTACATACACACTAACTTATTATGCAGCTATGTTTAGAAGAAAATGGGTGAATTCATTTTACACAGACTTTAATGTGCAGTAAACTTGCTTTGTGGGTGACTGGGAGTTTGGGATAAAGTGGTTAGCAGCACTACCTTTTTATAATGTGACACGCACAGCTTACACATTCCCACTTACCACTGTCACCTTTTTTATTTTCATCCTATTCTTGTTTTTTTTCTTTTTCGGGTACCCAGAGGGATATGTTCGCTTCATTTTTTCAAATTGTGAATCATTATTGCCGCAAGTCGATGCTGGCTAGTAAGGAGCCACATTAGGGAGATTCTTGACTGTCATTGCAGTGTCTATGGGGGTTTCAAGTTTTGTCGCTGATATGGAGAGATGTCACCCATCTGTCGGGGCCCCCTACTATCAACTAGCCAGTGACAGCTTGGAAAGAATTCTGATGCGTTGTCGTTGCAGCATCTAAAGCAGTTCCATTATTGACGTCAGCCGTCCCTCGGGTCCCCCTTCAGCTTGGGCCCCTAGGCAATTGCCTGGGTTGCCTGCCCCGTTGCGGCGTATCTGCTGTAATGAAACCTTAAGAAATGCCCTTAAAAATCTCAATAAATTGTACCAGTGTTGAAGAGAAGATGGACTGAATTTCCGTCACAAGAATGAAAAGAAGCACTTCAGTCACTGACAGATGAGGTGAGTGCAGAATAGACATTAACTAACAACTATAGAAAGATCAGTTATACTCTACTCCCACAGAGTAAAACTCATTTTAAGTCTTCTTTTCAGTCGATAATGTGTTTCCATGGACCATGAGTTGCCTGGTTTTTGATAAGATCCATTGTGCTGATTTCCAGTCTCCAGTTTATTTGTGGCAATCTAATGATTTGTTTCTGTAGATGGAGGAAAGTAAAATGAAGCAATCCAACAGTTGAGACATAATACTCTCCCTGATTTACATAATATGCAAAATCCATTAGAGAAGAGAGAGTAATGGAGCGCACTGATACATTTGATACGATTAATGGTGTAAAATTCTTCCGCTATTGCTTCCTTATCTGATTAACAAAAAGTAGCATGACCAGAACTTAATTAAATTTTTTTCACGTACAGCAGCATGACATTACTTATAGAGTGAAATGATGTAAAATGATGCACATAAAAGAGGTTCCTTTATTGTCTTGGAACAGTGGGGGGCTGTAAAGTCTACAGCTTAATTTAAATAGATCTGATAGGGAAATAAACATGTAAAACCCAGAATCATGTCTCAAGTTCCTTGTGCTCCGTTTCTGACCTCAGAACCTGAAGTGAGTTAGTCCACTTTAAAAAATAATTTGACAGTTTGACACTGTCTTTTCTCAGTTCCTGTGTTTGCATTTCTGAGTCCTCACATATTTTTTTTCATTAGCTCAGCTGCACTCAGGATGTTTATAACCACTCACTACAAGCTTTTCTACAAAACCCTCAGGATTAATAAAATTAATTAACTCAAACTTGTCAGATTTTCTCTTAAGTTTTTTTACTTTAAGGCACAAAATTG
The DNA here is from genome assembly GCF_033807715.1 of Cololabis saira. Taxonomy (NCBI): domain Eukaryota; kingdom Metazoa; phylum Chordata; class Actinopteri; order Beloniformes; family Belonidae; genus Cololabis; species Cololabis saira. The sequence goes on from NC_084591.1 coordinate 14,075,667, forward strand.
CGTAATGTGCATGTTTGATTTTCCAAGCCGGTCGGTTTGTTTTCTATTAGCCTCTGCTTCCTTTATGTAATGCAACAACTTGATCCTTCCTGATCCTGCAAGCTATAATAATGCCTGCATTTACTCTAAACTTTGATTTTCTGTTTTCTAGACCTGCTTCTTTCTCTTCAGGGTCATGGGGGGGCTAATGTGTACCCCAGGTGTCATCAGGTAAAAAAGCAGCTGGACCGCGAGACAGGTAGCCGAAAAATGTTATAACACAGTAGGCAATTTAAGTCAGTGTTTTTTCAACTTGTTTCAGGCACAGCATATTTTTTTAATCAAAAACATGTGGCACACCACAACTCAAACATGTTTTTTTTTTCACCACCAAGTCTTCCACGTATCACTGTTGTCATGGGCCCCTTTTACATTGTTGGATACCCCACATTTAATGCGGCGATCTAGCATGCCGCCTGTCCTTTTTACCCTGACTGACGTGGGGTGGCATGTGGAGCTGGACCCGTGGATAACTTACCTCCCAGGATACACTTAATCCCAGGTCAGGTCTAATGTAAAGAGAACTTACGCGGGGTGGCAGGTCGTGGGAGGGATTTGATGATAACCTGAGTACAACCCACCAGGGGACGTTTTTATGTATTTTTTTTTATAAAATAAGGAAACAGTTGATGAGAATAACAACAGCAGCAGGACGTCACAGGTCAGGCCTACATTTGCAATATGAGTAACTGGTGAGACGAGGAGATCCGCGAGTTATTCAGCCTCGGGGGCTTTGTGGGTAAACGCAACCTAAACGGAAGCCTGCGTAGCACGATTTCCAAGTGAAATGTTTAGCGGTCAGATGTGCACTTGTGAATCGTTAGCTCCATACTCATAGATATATGATCAGACGAAAATATATCACAATTGCTGGTAAACACTCACGAGAACAATAAAGTTTGCAAACTAACGAGAAACAGGGGGTCTGCTAAATGTAATGTAACATGTACATAGCAGGGAAGTAGCGCTGCTTCCAACCCCTCATATATTAATAAATAAGAATGAAAAATAGATTAAGCTGTACTCCTGTCTCAGTACCTACTCACAGGTAGTGATAAGCAGTGCCGCAAATAATGAATATTATAGACATCTTTCCTACTGAACAATAAGTCCCAGAAGATGAAAATGCAACCAGCAGCTTCTGAATATTCTGTCAAGTGCAGCAGACCAAAAGCCAAGCTGTATACTCGACTGAGCATCAGATCATCTGGTATTCCCCTCACACATTTTACAATTTCCTCATGTGCTGAAATTGAAATTTACAAAAAAAAAGAAAAGATGAGGCTATTCTCTCAACACACTGCTCCAAAAATACCTGTGGGTGATAACTAGCGGAGGTTTTGTAGCAGGTGTTCTGTCACTTTCACCATTATGTAGCCTACAGTTTGTATCAAACCTGTGGGTGGAGGTGGTAATTAACTGCTATTTTGCCATTTTTAGAATGTTTCCATGACAGCTCCTCCTGTTTCTCTCTTTTTTTTCTCACCATCTCTTTTTCAAAACTCGAACCTGCCTGCGCCTGCTTTTACCCTTCAGCCAAGTGTTGTTTTGTTTCTCTTTTTCCTCGTATTTATTACTTCTGTGAAGGAAGCTATTTTTCATGCCTGTGTTTCTGCCTTGCCCTTTGACTGATTATTCAAAACTGGCTTTCCTGAAAGTTGTCATGAAACCCATAATGCTATTGTTCCCGGCAGCTTGTGAACGGTGGAAACAATCGAGAGATTCATAAATTCACTTTGACTTATTGTTTTCTGAGCAATGTGAAGCAAACCCATTTTTTATTCTCTTTGGCTTCATTTGATGATTTTAATACACATGCATTCAATACCTACCACATATTCCAAAAAACCTTCATGCAGTAAAGCTTCTTTCCACTGTAATGTTCTCAATTCTTCTCCTTACACTTAATAGGATTCTCATCTTTGACCTGGAGCACAGGTTGTCAGTGGTACCTTGCCTATATGGTTATATCAAATAAACAACTTTTTTTGATGCAGGGCTGTCAGAGAGATTGGAGCCAATGGATATCAAGTTTAAGCTTATGCACTGAATTTTCTCCAGGTTCCTTAAATGACTTACGTAATAATGGTACTGTAAGCTGTAGAAGGAGATGTATCCAAACCCCAACCAATCCTTCTTTGGGGAATTTTTTTTTTTTTTACATTTCACCAAATTCTTCCTCCCATTTTTGCTCCTCAAAGACTGTGAAAGCCTTTCATTAATGCTGCTATTTTCTTATTATACATAAAAATTATATTTATGTATTATTATTGTCTTATATTGTCTTTCTTTCATTGAATTAATGGCATTAAATTGCCCCCCTGCAGACTGTATTTGGAATATGCTGCAGGCCTTAAATGCAAAATTAATTTGGTTAATAAATAAATTCCAGTCTGATTTTTTTAATGTACCTTTTTATTTTTTCATCTTAGCCTAATTTGCGTTGGGGTTGAATAAGGTATGCCATGTTTTCATAACATACTATAGAATTACAGCTCTCATCTTAAAATCAGATGAGTGGCAAAAAACCAACCAAGAGTCTCTGTGACGGCGTAGGTCCCTGTGTGCCACCAGAACAGTTTCAGCAAAATTTGTAATCCACTGAAAACCAGCTGCAGGGCTGGAGCACTATTCATCCAAAAAGGGAGAGAAAACACCTCCCCGATTAGGTCATGTTTTCAGGGAGGTGTTTTTTCCTTTTATTTGTCATCTTCCTGTATGTGGTGCTCAGGAGGTTGTTGCCCTGGATGGGCTGACGTCTGTCATGGATTAGGTCACAGGCTGTGCTCATTGAGCTGGGGTCTGCAGGTATCTGCTGCAGAGCCTCAGCTGTCATTCATCCATAAAATGTTGGAAGCTTGATAAGCCTTTTATATGACAGTCTGCTCTGCTGCAGTACATATGGGTCCAGACTGGAACACCAAAGATAGTTTCTAACGTGTGTATATATATATATATATGTATATATATATATATATATATATATATATATATATATATATATATATATATATATATATATACTGTACACATAATTACTTACTATAGTAATTTCAATATTTCTATATAACAGTAGTGTAAGTAATGACTTCTGTGCCATCAGGAGGACGATACTACAATGAGAGTGAGAATGAGGCATTAAAGGGGACTATTATGGCTATTTTAAACAAGCCTTGAATGTCTTAAAAACAAGCTTTTGATTGTTTTTGCTAAATAAATGAGAAATTCAGCCTCTGAGCCTTGTCTTTATCATCCCATTCTCTAACATGAGACATGGCTCAGAGGCTGAATTTCTAATTTATTTAGCAAAATCAATCAAAAGCTTGTTTTTAAGACATTCAACGCCCGTTTAAAATAGCTATTAGATGCCATAATAGGTCCCCTTTAAAGCAAGAGAAAACATGTTTTTTTTTTTTTTTTACCTTGTCTGCACACATATTAATGATTGATACCATGACGGTAGAATCAAAAGTATATATATGTGCATTATTACTATATTTAATATATATATACATATATATACGCATACAAACCGTACACATACATAAATATACACATACAAACCCAGTGTTTTTTTTTTGGGGGGGGGGGGGGGGGGGGTGACGACATTCACTGCCAATCCAGGAAGCAGGAACACACAGAGACACACGTCAAGCACTGGAAATCTGCAACAAAAAACCACAAACAAAGCACGAAACCGGCACGGAGCCAACCAAAACAATAACAGCAATCGACCTAAATCTTGAGATCTAATCGCAATCTGAGCTAAGCTATCGCTACCGCTACCTAAACCCAAAAACTAGAGAGCCAGCATGCAGGTGAACAAGCCAGTGTGTATGTCTATGTGTGTGTGTGTGTGTATGTATATGATCATGCGTGTGTGTGTGTGTGTGTGTGTGTGTGTGTGTGTGTGTGTGTGTGTGTGTGTGTGTGTGACTAAGTGACTATATGTGTGTGTGTGTGTGTGTGTGTGTGTGTGTGTGTGTGTGTGTGTGTGTGTGTGTGTGTGTGTGTGCAATAAACCAAACAAAGCTCCACCTGAAGTGCATCTATAGTGGGGGAGGGGGGGGAGCAACCCCGCCACCCGCGAGACCAGAGGCCGACACGGAAGAGCCCGGAACCCAGGCCACCGGCAACCCCACAGAGGGGAGAAGTAGGAGGGAGGCAACCCACTGCCTGCGAGGCCCCCCCCCCCCCCGGCGGCGGCCGAGGGGGCCCGCGGGCGGGGCCCCCACGGCGCGGGTAGAAGCAGCCAGGGACCCCGCGGCGGCGGACCGCGACCCAGGCAATCCCCGGCCACCCGGTCCGGGCCGGACACGCGGCCAGGAGGCCCTCACCCTTCAGGCCAACGACCCCCACCCGGCAGGGGGCCAGCCTGCCCGGAGAGACAGAGCCGCCCCGGCCGCCGACGCGGGCAGGCGCACCCGTCCCCCACGAAAGTGGCCCTCCAAGACCAGAGGGGCGCCCCGCCGCAGAGGCAGCGGGGGGGACCGGAGACGGGCCCGGAGAGAGGGAACCCCCCAACAAGGCGACACCCGTGCAGGCCCGACAACGGAGGGCCCCAGACCCAGGCATCCCATTCATTCATCCATTCAACTATCCGATATCTATACTAATAATAATATGATATACTATTCATAATAATAATACTACTAATAATAATAATAATACTAATAATAATAATAATAATAATAATAATAATAATAACCATCTTTGTATAATATAATATTGATAAATTATTAAGTTTTGATGTCCTGCCAATGGAGGCTCAAATCCTCCATGGCAGGACCCTTCCATACCGCATTCTCACCGACACAGACATACGATCACGCACCGTTTCCCCCTCCCCGGGGGGGTCCAGCACCGGCAGAAGGCACCCCAGGCTGCACGGCGGGCCCCGCCAGGCCCGGGTAACCCGACCCACCTGTCCCAGGCCGGGGAGGGAACGCGGGTGATGTGGGACCCCCTCCCGCCCCTGGTGTTGAGTGCATGTGATTAATGCCATAAAAACAGGGAGGGGGGAGGGCCAAGTATCGATTGACACCGACCCCCCCCCCTCCCGAACTACGTGTCCTTGTCAAATGTATTTATTAAGTGTTGAATGTGCAGTGTCTATTTTGCTGTTAAAACCGTGAGGCGGAGAGTGCCGGGCCACACGGGACAGACAGTGCCCCCCACGACCCGGACCCCCCGCCCTTCGCCTATGTGCGTATGAATCGTGTAGGGGGGGAAAGAGGGGGAGCGGAGGCCGAAGCCAGGAAGCAGGACCAGCAAAGCCGGCCCTAAGACACCCGCGTCCCCCCACATGTTTTTCATAATAGGTCCCCTTTTACATTGAAGGATATTACAGATGTCCTTTCAAATGAGCATAATGATCTTTTTTCTGCCACCTTGTCACAGATGTGCTTTACATTCTGCTGGTATCTTTTACAGATTTGTGATGACATACTACTGAACAGCAGTATGGATTTGGGTCCCTTAACTTTTTATTAGTGTGCTGTAGTTTCAGCACAGTTTCATACTTTATTGAAAGTGTGTCTTAACCTCCTGGCGTACATAAAGCAACAAAAAAGAATGGGTCTTATGAGGTCAAATCAATATAAACCGTCATGGGAGATTTGGACATTGTCTTGTAAGTGGATAGTAGATGGTTTGTCCAAACCATTTTGATCAAATGAATTAGAGCTACAACAACTTTACCATCTGTAAAGGAGCTCACACTCATCTTACAGCACCATTGAGTGAGATCCACTCTGAGGAAGATTGATACCACCAAAACACCAGCACCAAACAGGGTGCAACACCAAACACTGAAGTTATGTGCTGCCCAGCTAGCAGGAGTATTTACCGACATCATCAACCTCTTCCTGCAGTACGCTTTAGTCCCCTCATGTCTCAAATCGACCATTATTGTTCCTGTGAACAAAATAAAGTTTTCAGATGTCTCAACGTCAGTGAGCCTGACACCAATTATAGGGAAATGATTTAAAGGTAGCATCCCCATTGATCTGGACATCTACCACTTTGCTCAAAGCAGAAATGGATCAAAAGGGGAAACTTGATTAGATTTCAAACAACCGTGTCCTAACTGGACAACCCTAAATCCCACCAGTTCAGTTTCATTTATGTGTGATTTGGGAGACACCACGACACTCTACACATTGCCATACCACACCCTGAACACAGGAGCACCACATGGCTGTGTCCTCATCCCAGCCCTCTTCACCATATCCACATGGCTGCACATCATCATCAGCTTGTAATGTAATTATTAGGGGTGGGCAAAAATATTGATATGGCAATATATCGCGATACTTTTCCAGCGGATTCAATATCGATATTCAAAATTTGAATATCGATTTTTTTTTTTTTTTTTTTATATTTTTTATCCCCGATTTTTTTCCCATTATATCACCCAGTGCTCCTACCTAAGTGACAGTCCTGGGCATTGCCACTCTCTACCAACCCTGGGAGGGCCCTGCACTGAGCTCAGGTTTTATTTCACGTTTTATTTCATTTTATAATTTATTTTTATATAACACAATTGCCTGTCCTTAAAAAATGAAAAATAATGGACAGAGGTTTATTTATTTATGGATTTATATCTATACTGACTGATCACTGTGCCTGTCCTTGTTTTTAGTACCCATCTTTCTTGTGTTTATTATCATTTGCCACATAATTAAAGCAACCTCATACTAAATTTAATGTTAATTTTATATGATGTAAATAATATGAAAAACATATACAAATATGTTGTAACTTTAGCTCGTATAGTTATAATAAAACATTGTTTTGACTCAGTTTGTCCCATGAATTGTCACTATAATCTGATGAACGTGCAACTCGGATTTTAAGATCCATCACTATCATCTGATGTACATATATACAACTTGGATTTTAAGATGTGTAATGCATTTTTAAATTTTTCAGTGAACTATGTAGAATATAATAATCGCATGTAACCCCTGCCTCTCACCTGAAATGAGCTGGGATAGGCTCCAGCAGACCCCCGTGACCCCGCAAGGGATAAAGCGGGTATAGATAATGGATGGATGGATGGATTGCATAATCGGGATATCGCAATGTGTATCGTATCGTGGCTCAAGTATCGTGATGCGTAACGTATCGTGAGGTCCTTCCCAATACCCACCCCTAATAATTATAGTGACAAATTAGCCTTGGGAAGAAAATGAGATAAACATCTTTAGTTTTGCAGTCAGGGGATCCAAAATCCAAAAGAAGTTGGAAAAAGCTATGACATAAGATGTGTTGACAACTGGATTATGAGAAATGGCCAGAAGAGACAGACTAGACCAATGTGAAACAAAAACAGAGCATGTGGTAAGATAGATGGAAAAGGGTGAGAAAAGAAGAGTGGACACGACTACCTTTCATCATACAGGTGTTATTTAAAATGCCCACAACCAGTATCTAACAAGCACGCTATGACAAATCAAAATGATGATATTCCTCTCTATTCCCTGACATCCTTGACAAATGAAGTAATAACATTGAAGCACGGTCCCTGTGAAATATTTCATTTTTAATGACCAGAACCGCAGCTATTACCTTTTGAAAATAAAAGTGTCATATCACCGAAAGGTGATCGTAAGTTTAAGAGGGAGATGGCATTTGATTGATTTTATCTGGGGTTTGCAAGAGCTCTTCATTGTTTTGTGTTATTACAGTGAAGCTGGAGAACAGAGAGGATTTCACAGACGATATTACAGAGGGGGTGTAGACCAGACACGCGAACATATCTGTATGAATCCATCATATATCCATCTCTTTTGGGCCCATTTTAATGATTACTTATGAAGTTCAATCTCCTCTTGTCTGTTGAAATTTTTCTCAACTTGAAAACACAATTACATCATCTATATTTCATCCACAAATTCAGCTCAGCTTAATTCGTATCAGGTTGTGCGTGTGTGGATGTGTAGGATTCACTTGGCCCTTCTCAATTCTATTTAGTGTTACACACAAACACTCTGGGGCATTGCTATAAACCGCTGCCTTCACATCACGCAGTCTCTTAAATTTGCATTTTGGTCATTTCTAGTGGAGCTACAACATGGGGGGAGGGCAGATCACAGAGTGGATACAGTGAACTGGACAAACCCTCTTGTGATGTCACCCATAAATTTCTGGAGACTGATTTTGAAGCCTGTTTTACGGAACTATGGGGGACGACGTCATCTGTGCCAGAACTGACTCCACCCAACTCCTTCTAATCAAAACTGGGTCAATGGTATGAACAAACCAACCTCAGAACAAGTTATATAATTTTTCTTAGCTTAGCTTACGCTAACCTGTGTTTCTAACTAGTGTTATCTGACACGGATCCAGCTCAAATCTGTACATCCATCCTTGTTTCAGAATTTGCTACCAAAAAGACATCGGAGCAAAGTACTACAAGAGGTGGAACGAGGACAAGCATCGTCATCAGCCAGATGGTAAGTTGTGATCCAGTTTCTAACTCAACCAGAGCAACCGATGGCAGTGGTCACACTCCAAACACAGTCCTGATTAGCCTTGAGGGGTCTGGGTGAAATTGGTCCCCAGCACATGTCTGCACCGGCTCGCCTGCATATTCATCCTGGGGCAAAAGTGGCTGCTGCCAGCTTTGAGCCACCTTCATCCCCAAGACCCTTCAAACCAAAACTGGTCTTTAAAATAGCAGTGAGTATGCTCTTAATTCACAGATCAGATGTCAAGCTCATCGAACACACCAAATGCTAAGCAGCTAAAAGGATGACGTGACGTTAAACAGTTGGCTTTTAACAGCATAGACTGTCTTGCAGCCACTAAGGGGAAAAAAAAAAACATGACTCCCTTTTCCAAAATTGGGGGGGGTATTTGATGGACTTCCATGACATGGTGGTGTCAGTACTTTTCAGCTGGCATATAGAAATATTGTTTGCTAATAAACATGACAATGAAAGCAACGATTCAGTGGAGGTTTACTAAATAACACAGACACGTACTGAGCACTGCAGCGGAGAATATAAAAGCTGTTTTTTCTGTGTCTCGCATTCAGAATGATGGTTAGAAAATGAACTGCAGACAGTAAAACAAGCTATCAGCTCTGTAACCTAATAGGACCCTGCAGTGGTAAAAATAAGCGAATGACTTGATTACAAATCCGAACCTGGAAAGCACTGTTGTGGAAATTTTATAATTTGCACAAAGTAAAGTACAGGGGCCTCATTTAAAATGGACTGCGTAGGATTCATACTAAAAGTGCACGTACGCTCAAAAGCCGAAAATGCCGGGCGCAAAAAAAAATCCGGATCAATAAAACCATGTGCACGCAGATTTGCACGCAACGTTCCTTTATGAATCACAGACCTGCGCAGCTGAATTCGCCTCTAATCCCGCCCTCTACACGCCCATAAATGCATATGGGATGAGCCTACTGAGCATGCGCAGTGGCTTCCTCCAGCCTGTTTGGCGTCAGAATGAATTAGAAGTAGCAGCCACCGTCACACTGACTTTCACGGAGACAGAGATGTTGTAGATGATGTGGAGGACAGGAAAACCACATTATTTGGTGGTCACAGTAAAAGTTAGAATAAGTATATAAATAGTATACAATAAAATAAAGCGAGTGAGTGGCAGCACGCCGTTGCTGCGCTAAACGCCGTGAGTTCCCCGGCGCAACAGGGGGACACACGTCCCCCCTCTTTTCAAAATCATGTTTTTTTTTTCCCTTACTTTTTACAGTTTACAAACTAACGGTAGGCTCAGCCTTAAATTGCAAATTATCAAGACACTGTATGAAAGCGATACGAGAACGGCCCCGCAGCCCAGCTTCACCCCCCGCTCCCCCTCCTCCTCCCCCGTCTCCCCTCAGAGCTGCTCAGGACGGGTTTATGGTTCTGCGTCACCAACGCAGAGCCTACAGCGTAGGTGCGCGTCGCCGCGTACCCTACGCCGTAGCACTGCGTCGTTTTAACACGGGACCCTAGGCACCATACACCTGCACGTAAAGGTTTCACGCGCGCGTAAAACTCATATGAAAAAAAATCTGAGTCCCTTTAGGGGCTCCGTGGGGCTCCCTAAACGCAGCCCCTCATTTGTTCTGTCCTAAAACGGGTGAAGAAGAGGCTGCAGCTCCAGCAGCAGCAGCACCTGACTGACTGAGCTTCACACACAGAGGAACACGATCAGCGCTATTTTATTTTATTTTATTATTTTATTATTTTAAGTCTGATAGGCCTATATGTTGTGAAGTGTGATGACATTATTAAGAGTATGACATGAATCTGGCTTCATTTCACCACCTCAATCCCTGCGTCGCCAGTTCCCCGTGTCTTAAATAAATTCTTACGGGAGGGTCAGGGTTGCCGTAAAGATAAGCAGATTTGTCGGTTAGTTTTTTCTTTTTAGATCCGAGGATTTGCGTAGAAGGTGGCTTCCGCAACTTTCAGGCGCTTTTTCTGCGCAAGCAAGCTTTATAGATGAGGCCCCAGATCCTTAACAAAACTACAACACGGGTGAGCTCGAGATTACCAAAGTTTATTTTAACTGACTGCATTAGGAGAGTAGACGTGCAGCACGCAGGCTGGACAGTCGAGTCTGACGTTGTTTGACTTCTTTATATGAGAATGGATAGGGCCTGACGGACCATTGAAACAATGGTCATTCAATGGAAATTGTGCCCCCCCCCCCTGCAACGACAGACACATAGGTGCCAGTTGTCCTAGGCTACGTCCACACTGCAGTTCCCAAGTGACCCAAATCCAATTTTTTTTCTCATATGTGACTCAGATCTGATTTGTTTATGACAGTGTGAACAGCAAAAGTCACATGGAATCTGATCTTTTCAAATCAGATTCAGGTCGCTTCCATATGTGGTTCTAAATCGGATACAGGTCTGATGTTTTGCAATGCGACCTCAGTGTGAACAGCCGGTCGGAATTAATGTGACTTTGACGTCACTTGAGAGCGACCGTTGTCATAATACTGCGCTGGCGGGGGCGGGAGTCATTCGGAAGCGATCAGAAAAGGTCAAGACAAACATGACAAACATGGAGGATAGCGGCGACGGAGCTAATCAGTGGAGGGACGCGACGTGCGGGACCCGGCCAGGGACCTCCGCACCCTCGCAGAAACCGCCACCCCCAAACGGCAGCTCTCACCCGCAAGGGTGAGAGGCCGAATGGAAAGGGAGTGCCGTCTCCGTCGAGCCCCCGCTTGCGCGGTGGGCGCGGCTGCCGGTGGACTCAGGTCATCGCGCTGACCGCGTACCACTCGCGCCTGCGAGGCCGGCGGAGGCGGACGCACGCTCCCATGGGGGGTCGGCGGCGGGCGCGTGGGGTGAAGGAGCTCCGGCCCATCCCCTCGCCTCGCCGGCGCTCCCGGCAATCACACACACGCAGAGCCCCAAGCCGCGGGGGAGAGACACGAGAGTCTTGTGGAGAGGCGCTGACAGATGTATTGGAAGGTAGCCCTCGACATCCTGAAATTCTGGATGAAATCTGTCTCTGTAAAGATGTTCATCACATCATGATCCCACCACTCCTGACTCCGAGTCCGCATCCACACACACCTCTCTACAGACGAGGCAGCCATCGCTCCACAAAAAGCCATTATTAAAAATGCGGCTTTCTTTCTCCTCCTTCTCCTCTTCATTAACACTTGCTCACAGTTTTGTCGGCTTCCACCACACAACAACTTCAAAATATACCCATGTACTCTGTTGCCTCCATGTTTACCGCCGTATGACGGCGTGCTGCGTGTGACGTCTTTGTTATTGTTCCTCTGCGCATGCGGGTCAGTTCAGGGCCGCAATGCGTTCACACTCGAGTCTGATATAGGGCACATTTTAAAAGATAATGTGAACAGCCACACAAAAAAATCGGATATGGCAAAAAATTGGAATTGAGCATTAAGGCCTGCAGTGTGAACGTAGTCCAAGAGAAAGCACACATTACAAAAGAGGCGTAGTCCTTTCTGCATCTACATATACATTTACACAACTCTTAAAGTTTCTTTCTCGCAGCTGGCCGTTGTTAGTATTTTGCATTTAAACAGCTGTTGATCCCCCCCCACCATCCTGCTCCCCACAGCTGCCGACCCCCTGTTAGAAAGCATACAATGTTTGAATTTTTCCACGATATCACAGAGACGAAATAATCAGGGGCACAAGAATGTGATCCTCAACTGAGCTCATACTGGAGATGATTGAGAGGGAGACACAGATGGAGCTTCTTTTTGTTCTTTTTAACTGACCTTGGAAGGGACTAGTACTGTAGCTCAGGAGCCAACTCTCGTCTGGTGCCAAAGAATCCAAATGTTCTCCAAAGCCTCCTTCTCCACTTATAGCTGGATTATGTGAGCCCTTCCAGCACCGCCATCCAAGCACAAGATTGTTACACACGTCTGCAACTATTTATGGCACCCACAATTATTCATTCTTTCTTTCTTTTCTGAAAATTTCTTCATCCTGATAAGATGTGTTATGGAGGCTGGAGCTTTCGTTGTGTATGAGGCAGGGGCTCACACACCCTACTAGATATTATACTAGAGTATAAAATATATATTCCAAAAAATAGTGAGAAAGACAAAATTCATTTTGATTGAGTATCAAATCTCATGTTTGCAGAATGAAAGGTTGTGCCTCCAGTTTCTGAGGATACAATTGTTGTAGGATTGTTCGATTCACCATCTTTTACAGAAACTTTCTTGATATTTAAATTGGGTCTCAGTGGACCCAATTATTTCACTGCCAACTTTTCTTCATATCACGCCGACTGAAAGGCACTTCAGTCCGCTGCTGTGAACGGTGGCCATAGTGGCTCTGAAAGTGACGCTGACATCAGTGTCGATGTCACTGCTGTGCTAGTTCACTGATGTGTATCAGAGCGCCACCATAGCCTGTAAGAACGATAGACGAAACAGTAAGTCACATGACCCGTCTGTTTTCTGAAAAGCAATTCTGTTGCCCCTTTTTCTTCGTACTTGGTGCAGCCATGTTGCCCAGGAAGCCGATGGGAACACGCATCAATTAAAGTTAGCAGTGGCTACCGGCTCCTGCAGCCAGTCCCTGCCAAAAAGCTGCAGAGCTGCCAGCAAAAGTTTATAGCAGAAAATCCATTTTATGAGTTCAGTCGATGGCAAAAGCAGAAATTACTATTGCGTTTAGCCGTTGCTGGGCTAGTACACACTGCTGATTGCTTTGCTAAATACGCTAACATTACAATTACAGAGGAGGAAGTGATAATGGCTAGCCACTGGCTGAACCAGTGTTCTGCCCATTTCTGCTCCCTAATGGTTTTCTACCTTTGTAGAGCTACAATTTCACTGTGTTTTATTTCCTAAGCCCACTTCCTTTTCCCCCAAGTGGTCCTTGTCACTTGCCAGGCCGTCATTGTAAATAAGAATGTTCTTAATGACCTGCCTGGCTAAATAAAGCCCAATGACTGAATGAATATCAAATAAAGCTATAAAAATTTTTTCTTCTCCTCTTTATCGTATAATGTTCACAAAGTGTGATGCAATTCATGTCATGGGTCATGTATTTTGAAGGATCAAATACTCAACATCCCATATTATCCATTTTACATCGTGCAAGAAATCATGGACGTGCCAATCAAACTTTGAAAATCCCCTCTGCGCATGCGCAGAACCACTAAGTAGCATTTCTCGGCAGGGAGCAAGGATTGGCAGAACACCGGCTGTCAATCAGTTAAAATACAAATCAATACATTGCATGATATAAACTCTCCTGGTTTGAAAAAACAAAAAACAGTTTTTGAATCAGGCTGTAAATATATATAAGTGGGTGATCGAGCCCTCAGTTCTGCTGCTCCTCACCTATGGAATGCCCTCCCAGACCACCTGAGGGCATTGCAGACTGTGGACGCTTTTAAACGTGGCCCAAAAACCCACCTTTTAAAAAAAAGCCTTTTCCTGTTGATTTTATTCATGGTTGATTTGAACTTGTAGCACTTTGAGATTTGTTTTTCAATGAAAAGTGCACAAGAAATAAATGTATTATTATGGGCATGCCAAGTAGTGGCATGACCATATTGCAATCGTCCAGAATGGCCCAAAGGGCAATGCTGCTAGCATGCTAAAGTCGCAAAAGTCCCACTGCGCACCAGCGGGTGTACAGCATGACCCCGCACTGATGTGGGAAAAAAAAATCCCCAAAAAGTAAAACACGGCCGAAAAAATGAGGAAAAACATGAAAATGAAGGCGTAAATTAGTACCCAGAAAAGGTTTCCCTTTTCTTATTATGGGCATGCCAAGTAATGGCATGACCATATTGCAATCGTCCAGAATGGCCCAAAGGGCAATGTTGCTAGCATTTTGCTAACAAGCTAAAGTCGCAAAAGTCCCACGTCACACCAGCGGGTGTACAGCATGACCCCGCACTGATGTGGAAAAAAAAAATCCCCAAAAACTAAAACACGTCCGAAAAAATGAGGAAAAACATGAAAATGAAGGCGATATATTGGTATACAGAAAAGTTTCCCTTTTCTTATTAGTGCCACGGCTGCGCCACGTGGCACTCCTCCTCCATTGAGATGCGCAAGCTCAATGGAGGAGGAGTGCCTCGTGCGCAGCACGAGGCACTCATACTATTGCTCAGGCTTATTATTTATTCCATATTCTTCCGTAAAAACTTTGTCCGCTAACTAGTCCCGCAGCTTTGAGAAAACGCGAAAAGTAAAAACGTAGAAACGTGCGCCTTAATCGGGAATCGATGGGTATGACTTTTATAAGCAATTGGCGTGCACGTTTTTGCGCAACGTGCACAAACGTGTGCTTTTTGCCCCATCCGGAACGCATTGCGTGAACTTTGGGGCCTCACCACTCGCACACCGTTACTCGAAAAATTCCGAACCGATTTAGAAAGTTGTAGGCCCTGAATTTAACTACAGTCCTGTGGATTTTCAGAACGATGGCACGAATAGTTTTTGCACGAAGTGCAAAAACATTTCCAAATTTCCAAACTAATGGGGAAGATTTTCCCATGCATTTCAATGGCGCCATTATAAGCGGATGGGAAAATGTTGAGAAAAAAAAGACAAAATTCACCTTTTTTCCGAGTCACGTATCTTTCTCATACTTGGACGTAGAAACGTCATTCAAACTTCAAAACGGAGGAAAACTTCTCTTCTCTCTCCAAACCCCGGACTGTTTTTTCCTAAAATGTACACTTTTCAAGATATGAGCGCTCAAGCGAGGACTGGAAATCACTTTTTTTCAAATCTAGAGCACGGGAGTCAGTTTGCTAGAGTGTAGTTACACTGAAAAAAAAACATGATTTCTTATTTGTAACTCGAGGTCACGGCCAAACCGTAAAAGGTAGACAGATCATTTTTGGTCAGAATATAGACATAGGTGTTGTGATTTATAAAATGTGACTTTCACAGGCGTGGTGTGCACAAAATTTTAACGGTGGAGCCAACAGACACGCCAATTCCTGTCTGTCTCTTCATTGACTCCCATGTTAAATGAAGTTTTCTTAAAAAAAATCTCATTTTTGTTTTCGAATTGCCGTTACTAACACATTTTAAGGAATATCTGAATAAAATTAAGATTGTCAGAATCTTCCGGGTTCTGTCTCTCTCACGATGTCTTTGTTTTTCTGATAGGAGCTACAGTTTGATTACAAGGTGAAGTTATTTGAGGCTTGTCAAATCCAAAAAACTAGCTGAGTCATTCCAATACAATATACACTACCATACTTCCGGGTCATGTGACCCAGAACTGGTCACATGACACATCAATGCAGACTTCATAATACTTTACCTTGGATAATGGAGGAATCTGAACCCTGACCTTACATGATCCCCATTTTATTTTTATAGGATGTTAGTGTTATTATGGGATGGCAGGTGTTTTTATAGGATGTTAGTGTTATTATGGGATGGCAGGTGTTTTTTTAAGGTTTTTAGCGTTATTATGGGATGGCAGGTGTTTTTATAGGATGTTAGTGTTATTATGGGATGGTAGGTGTTTATTATGGGATGGTAGTGTTATTGGTGTTAGCGGTCCCGTTAGCGGTTCTGTTAGCGGTCCTGTTAGCGATCCCGTTAGCGGTCCAGTTAGCGATCCCGTTAGCGGTCCAGTTAGCGACCCCGTTAGCAATCCCGTTAGCGGTTGTTAGCGATCCCGTTAGCAATCCCGTTAGCGGCTCGGTTAGCGGTCCCGTTAGCGATCCCGTTAGCGATCCCGTTAGCGGTCCCGTTAGCGGTCCCGTTAGCGGTTCCGTTAGCGATCCCGTTAGCGGTCCCGTTAGCGGTCCCGTTAGCGGTTCCGTTAGCAGTTCCGTTAGCGGCTCGGTTAGCGATTCCGTTAGCGGCTCGGTTAGCGGTCCCGTTAGCGATCCCGTTAGCGATCCCGTTAGCGGTTCAGTTAGCGGTTCTGTTAGCGGTCCTGTTAGCGGTTCCGTTAGCGGTTGTTAGCGGCCCCGTTAGCGACCCCATTAGCGGCTCTGTTAGCGATCCCGTTAGCGATCCCGTTAGCGGTCCCGTTAGCGGTCCCGTTAGCGGTTCCGTTAGCGATCCCATTAGCGGTCCCGTTAGCGGTCCCGTTAGCGGTCCCGTTAGCGGTTGTTAGCGGCTCGGTTAGCGATTCCGTTAACGGCTCGGTTAGCGGTCCCGTTAGCGATCCCGTTAGCGATCCCGTTAGCGGTTCAGTTAGCGGTTCTGTTAGCGGTTTCGTTAGCGGTTGTTAGCGGTCCCGTTAGCGACCCCATTAGCGGCTCCGTTAGCGATCCCGTTAGCGGTCCCGTTAGCGGTCCCGTTAGTGGTCCCGTTAGCGGTCCCGTTAGCGGTTCCGTTAGCGATCCCATTAGCGTCCCGTTAGCGGTCCCGTTAGCGGTCCCGTTAGCGGTTCCGTTAGCGGTTGTTAGCGGCTCGGTTAGCGATTCCGTTAGCGGCTCGGTTAGCGGTCCCGTTAGCGGTCCCGTTAGCGATCCCTTTAGCGATCCCGTTAGCGGTTCAGTTAGCGATCCCGTTAGAGGTTCCGTTAGCGGTTCTGTTAGCTATCCCGTTAGCGGTCCCGTTAGCGGTCTTGTTAGCGGTTCTATTAGCCTATTACATATTTTCTGTAATAACTTTTGAATGGTTTGACATAGAGAGTCATGGGTGGTGTCAAATGACTAAGTATCGAGTCCTTGACCTTCATGGGTGCAAATAAGCCCCGCGATCATCCGGCAGTAGTCCGTGGCACTTCAAAATTTCCCGGGAATTTTGTCTAGTTATTCTTATATTCCGCACTTTTTTTCGTCCGTTAATACGGCCCGAACCGCAACGTGCACCCATGCATGGCATACATCGTTGGATGCGTCTCCATCGTGATTCGATGGGCATTACTTTTCTCCGTAATAGGGGTTACCGTGGCAACGCTAGTTGCCAAAAAGCAAAAAAAAAGGCGAAAATTCCCACGCTTATTGCTCGGCCGAACTTTATCGTAGAGACATCGTTCAAACTTTCAAACACTCGGCCCGATAGTCACTAAAGGACCATAAAACTTCATCATGCTACTTATCACGGTTTTTGCGATATTTAACTTTCAATTTAAAAAAAAAATCAATTTTATTTTGGACGCTTGTTGCTAGGCAACGGTTTATCGTACAGACATCATTACAACATTGACAAACCCGGGACGCTTTGTACTGCAACATATTTTAGTCTCGTCATGCTTGCTATTACGGTTTTTGAGATATTCCACATTGTTCATTTTGATGCTAACGGAACTTCGGATGCTTGTTGCGCGGCAACGCGGTATCGCAGAGACTTTGATTCAACGTTAAAATACTCAGTTTGATGTGGACTACAACATACTGAGGGCTCATTACGCTGTCGTTTACATCTTTTGAGATATTGAAGCCAAATTGTCCCATTCTATCCTATGGGGCTTGTTACCATGGCAACAAAAACCAATGCATTTGTATGGGGGAGCATGTGAATAAACAATCTGTTAATGCTGCCTGAACCAGAACGTGCACCCATGCATGGCATACATCGTTGGATGCGTCTCCATCGTGCCTCGATGGGCATTACTTTTCTCAGTCAAAAGTGTTACCGTGGCAACGCTAGATGCCATAAAGCAAAAAAAAAGGCGAAAATTCAGACGCTTATTGCTCGATCGAACTTTGTCGTAGAGACATCGTTCAAACTTTTAAACACTCGGCCCGATTGTCCCTAACGGTACGTACAAGCTCATTATGCCAAGTATTACAGTTTTTGCGATATTTACCTTTCAGGTTTTTTTTAAATTTCCGTTTGAATTTGGACGCTTGTTGCTAGGCAACAGGTTATCGTAGAGACATCGTACAAATGTCCCCTGACTCGGCACGCTGTGGACTTCAACATACTTAAATTTCATGAAGCTGGGATTTAAGGAAATTTTATGTCAAAATCCAGGCCAAATGGCCCCATTCATTCGGATGGGGTTTTGTACCATGGTGAAAAAAAAAACCTATTCGTTAACGTAGCCTGAACCGGAACATGCACCCATGCACGGCATACATCGTTAGATGCGTCTACATATTGCCTTGATGGGCATTACTATTCTCAGTCAAAAGCATTACCGTGGCAACGCTAGATGCCAAAAAGCGCGCCCCATTAATAACTATTGGGAGCACAGGAATGAATGAAATACAAGCGTAAAAACACCTCAAACTGACATAGAACCACCCTAAACACAACCACTACAGCCCCAAACCAAAGCAGCGAGAGGGGGCGAATGGGCGGTAGGGCATGCCCATATCAAAATTTCCAGAAATTTTCTAGTTATTATTATTATGGGCATGCCAAGTAGTGGCATGACCATATTGCAATCGTCCAGAATGGCCCAAAAGGCAATGTTGCTAGCGTTTCGCTAACATGCTAAAGTCACAAAGGTCCCACTGCGCACCAGCGGGTGTAAAGCATGACCCCGCTCTGTTGTGGGAAAAAAAAATCCCCAAAAAATGAAACACGGCCGAGAAAACCTGAAAAATGAAGGCGTTAAATTAGTATCTAGAAAGGTTTCCCTTTTCTTATTATGGGCATGCCAAGTAATGGCATGACCATATTGCAATCGTCCAGAATGGCCCAAAGGGCAATGTTGCTAGCATTTTGCTAACAAGCTAAAGTCGCAAAAGTCCCACTGCGCACCAGCGGGTGTACAGCATGACCCCGCTCTGATGTGGAAAAAAAAAATCCCCAAAAACTAAAACACGGCCGGAAAAACGAGGAAAAACATGAAAATGAAGGCGATATATTAGTATCTAGAAAAGGTTTCCCTTTTCTTTTTATTATTATTCTTATTCCGCACTTTTTTTCGTCCGTTAATGCGGCCCGAACCGGAATGTGCACCCATGCATGGCATACATCGTTGGATGCGTCTCCATCATGCCTCGATGGGCATTACTTTTCTCCGTAATAGGGGTTACCGGGGCAACGCTAGTTGCCAAAAAGCAAAAAAAAAGGCGAAAATTCCCACGCTTATTGCTCGGCCGAACTTTGTCGTAGAGACATCGTTCAAACTTTCAAACACTCGGCCTGATTGTCCCTAAAGGTACGTACAAGCTCATTATGCCAAGTATTACAGTTTTTGTGATATTGACCTTTCTTTTTTTTTTTTTTTTCCATTTGACTTTGGACGCTTGTTGCTAGGCAACAGGTTATCGTAGAGACATGGTACAAATGTTTCCCGACTCGGCACGCTGTGGACTTCAACATACTCAAATTTCATGAAGCTGGGATTTAAGGAAATTTTATGTCAAAATCCAGGCCACATGGCCCCATTCATTCGGATGGAGTTTTTTACCATGGTGAAAAATAAACCTATCCGTTAACATAGCCTGAACCGGAACATGCACCCATACATGGCATACATCGTTGGATGCGTCTCCATGGTTCCTCGATGGGCATTACTTTTCTCAGTAAAAAGTGTTACCGTGGCAACGCTAGATGCCAAAAAGCAAAAAAAAAGGCGAAAATTCGGACGCTTATTGCTCGGCCGAACTTTATCGTAGAGACATGGTTGAAACTTTCAAACACTCGGCCCGATTGGCAGTAACGGCCCCTACAACCTCATTATGCTAATTACTACAGTTTTCGCGATATTGACCTTTCATTTTTTTTTTTTATTTCTGTTTGAATTTGGACGCTTGTTGCTAGGCAACAGGTTATCGTAGAGACATCGTACAAATGTCCCCTGACTCGGCACGCTGTGGAATTCAACATACTCAAATTTCATGAAGCTGGGAATTAAGGAAATTTTATGTCAAAATCCAGGCCAAATGGCCCCATTCATTCGGATGGGGTTTTGTACCATGGTGAAAAAAAAAACCTATCCGTTAACGTAGCCTGAACCGGAACGTGCACCCATGCACGGCATACATCGTTAGATGCGTCTCCATCTTGCCTCGATGGGCATTACTTTTCTCAGTCAAAAGCGTTACCGTGGCAACGCTAGATGCCAAAAAGCGCGCCCCATTAATAACTATTGGGAGCACAGGAATGAATGAAATACAAGCGTAAAAACACCTCAAACTGACATAGAACCACCCCGAACACAACCACTACAGCCCCAAACCAAAGCAGCAAGAGGGGACGAATGGGCAGTAGGGCATGCCCATATCAAAATTTCCAGAAATTTTCTAGTTATTTTTATTATTCTTATTATTCCGCACTTTTTTTCGTCC
This sequence comes from Cololabis saira, assembly GCF_033807715.1. Lineage (NCBI taxonomy): Eukaryota > Metazoa > Chordata > Actinopteri > Beloniformes > Belonidae > Cololabis > Cololabis saira. Next base: position 14,096,369 of record NC_084591.1, read on the forward strand.
GTTAATACGGCCCGAACCGCAACGTGCACCCATGCATGGCATACATCATTGGATGCGTCTCCATCGTGATTCGATGGGTATTACTTTTCTCAGTAATAGGGGTTACCGTGGCAACGCTAGTTGCCAAAAAGCAAAAAAAAAGGCGAAAATTCCCGCGCTTATTGCTCGGCCGAACTTTATCGTAGAGACATCGTTCAAACTTTGAAACACTCGGCCCGATAGTCTTTAAAGGACCATACAACTACATCATTCTAGTTATTACGGTTTTTGCGATATTTAACTTTCAATTTAAAAAAAAAATCTCTTTTATTTTGGACGTTTGTTGCTAGGCAACGGTTTATCGTACAGACATCATTACAACATTGACAAACCCGGGACGCTTTGTACTGCAACATATTTTAGTCTCGTCAAGCTAGCTATTACGGTTTTTGAGATATTCCATGTTGCTCATTTTGACGCTAACGGAATTTTGGACGCTTGTTGCGCGGCAACGCGATATCGTAGAGACTTTGATTCAACGTTAAAATACTCAGCTTGATGTGGACTACAACATACTGAGGTCTCATTACGCTGTCGTTTACAGCTTTTGAGATATTGAAGCCAGATTGTCCCATTCTATCCTATGGGGCTTGTTACTATGGCAACAAAAACCAATGCATTTGTATGGGCGACCATGTGAATAAACAATCTGTTAATGCTGCCCGAACCAGAACGTGCACCCATGCATGGCATATATCGTTGGATGCGTCTCCATCGTGCCTTAATGTGCATTACTTTTTTCAGTCAAAAGTGTTACCGTGGCAACGCTAGATGCAAAAAAGCAAAAAAAAAAGGCGAAAATTCAGACGCTTATTGCTCGGCCGGACTTTATCGTAGAGACATCGTTCAAACTTTCAAACACTCGGCCTGATTGGCACATACGGACCCTAGAACCTCATTATGCCAATTTTTAAAGTTTTTGCGATATTGACCTTTCTTTTTTTTTTTTAATTTCCGTTTGACTTTGCACGCTTGTTGCTAGGTAACAGGTTATCGTAGAGACATCGTACAAATGTTTCTCGACTCGGCACGCTGTGGACTTCAACATACTCAAATTTCATGAAGCTGGGATTTAAGGAAATTTTATGTCAAAATCCAGGCCAAAAGGCCCCATTCATTCAGGTTGGGATTTTGTACCATGGTGAAAAAAAAAACCTATCCGTTAACGTAGCCTGAACCGGAACATGCACCCATGCACGGCGTACATCGTTAGATGCGTCTCCATCTTGCCTCGATGGGCATTACTATTCTCAGTCAAAAGCGTTACCGTGGCAACGCTAGATGCCAAAAAGCGCGCCCCATTAATAACTATTGGGAGCACAGGAATGAATGAAATACAAGCGTAAAAACACCTCAAACTGACATAGAACCACCCCGAACACAACCACTACAGCCCCAAACCAAAGCAGCGAGAGGGGACGAATGGGCGGTAGGGCATGCCCATATCAAAATTTCCAGAAATTTTCTAGTTATTATTATTCTTATTCCGCACTTTTTTTCGTCCGTTAATACGGCCCGAACCGCAACGTGCACCCATGCATGGCATACATGGTTGGATGCGTCTCCATCGTGATTCGATGGGCATTACTTTTCTCCGTAATAGGGGTTACCGTGGCAACGCTAGTTGCCAAAAAGCAAAAAAAAAGGCGAAAATTCCCACGCTTATTGCTCGGCCGAACTTTATCGTAGAGACATCGTTCAAACTTTCAAACACTCGGCCCGATAGTCACTAAGGGACCATAAAACTTCATCATGCTACTTATTACGGTTTTTGCGATATTTAACTTTCAATTTAAAAAAAAAATCTATTTTATTTTGGACGCTTGTTGCTAGGCAACGGTTTATCGTACAGACATCATTACAACATTGACAAACCCGGGACGCTTTGTACTGCAACATATTTTAGTCTCGTCATGCTTGCTATTACGTTTTTTGAGATATTCCACATTGTTCATTTTGATGCTAACGGAACTTCGGATGCTTGTTGCGTGGCAACGCGGTATCGCAGAGACTTTGTTCCAACGTTAAAAGACTCAGGTTGATGTGGACTACAACATACTAAGGTCTCATTACGCTGGCGTTCACAGCTTTTGAGATATTAAAGCCAAATTGTCCCATTCTATCCTATGGGGCTTGTTACCATGGCAACAAAAACCTATGCATTTGTATGGGAGAGCATGTGAATAAACAATCTGTTAATACTGCTCGGACCGCAATATGCACCCATGCATGGCATATATCGTTGGATGCGTCTCCATCGTGCCTCGATGGGCATTACTTTTTTCAGTCAAAAGTGCTACCGTGGCAACGCTAGATGCCAAAAAGCCAAAAAAAAGGCGAAAATTCAGACGCTTATTGCTCGGCCGGACTTTATCGTAGAGACATAGTTCAAACTTTCAAACACTCGGCCCGATTGGCACTAACGGGGCCTAGAACCTCATTATGCCATTTTTTTAAGTTTTTGTGATTTTGACCTTTCATTTTTTTTTTAATTTCCGTTTGACCTTGGACGCTTGTTGCTAGGCAACAGATTATCGTAGAGACATCATACAAATGTTCCCTGACTCGGCACGCTGTGACCTTCAACGTATTAAAATTTCATGAAGCTGTGATTTAAGGAAAGTTTAATGTAAAATCCATGCCAAATGGCCCCATTCATTCGGATGGGTTTTTTAAAACCATGGTGGAAAAAAAACCTATCCGTTAACGTAGCCTGAACCGGAACGTGCACGCATGCATGGCATACATCGTTGGATGCGTCTCCATCGTGCCTCGATGGGCATTGCTTTTCTCAGTCAAAGGCGTTACCGTGGGGACGCTAGACGGCAAAAAGCGCGCCCCATTAATAGCTATTGGGAGCACAGGAATGAATGAAATACAACCGTAAACACCTCAAACTGACATAAAACCGCCCCGAACACAAACACTGCAGCCCCAAACCAGAGCAGCGAGAGGGCTCGAATGGGCGGTAGGGCATGCCCATATCAAAATTTCCAGAAATTTTCTAGTTATTATTATTATTATAAGTTTACTGTTACCATGGCAACTTGAAATATAGACAGGGCTGCACATAAGTGGGCCGCCAGAGCGCATGTGCCGTCAAAATCCACAGTGCGCTGTCAATCTTGTGCTGCGAAGCGCTTTTGCGTACCAACAGCTGGGGCTCATATTATTGGTTGTGGCCAGACCGGAATACTAATATTAAAAAATCTATTGGGAGAGCTTTTCCCCAGAACTGCACATTTTTATGTAGTTTAGAAGTTTTGGGGCTTTTTTTTGGCTCCTGCGCTGCTGAAATCGGGGCGTCCTTTATTTCTATTTCTGAAAGTTGGCAACCCTAGGTGCAAAATATGCCGTGAGCATCCCAATCTGGCCGATAAAAACTGTAACTTTTATACTGACTCTACAGGCTAACACGCACCATAATTTGTTAATTCATCTTTATAAGTGAATAAATATCGTTTTGCCTATAACTTATTCCTGCATCCCTCTTTTATCGATCCGGCGAGACGGGTCACCGCGTTTTTGGAGCCCCAAGTCACATATCCAGGGGCTCCTCTGAGCACCAGACCAAAATAATTATGTGCAGCCCTGAATATAGACCAATGCATGCCATTTTCCGATTTAGTCACTTATCAAAATGTGACGTCTAGTCAGTGAAATCTAACTCCCAAATTTCCCAAAATATTCAAATTTAAAGTTAAATAAAAGAAAATAAATGTTTACTAAATGTGAGGCTTTGATCTGACTTCCGGGATCAATCTCTGTAAATTTCGATAAAACACAGACTTTGCTTATCCAGCTCAAATAGGCTGAACTGAATCCAGATGTCAGGGTGTAATTTAAGAATTACTGCAGGTCCGGAGGTAATTTTAGTGCAGTGCGAACAGGACATTAAACAAGTCGCTACCATATGTTCCACATGTCGGTCAGACTGACCCTAATTTTGTAATTTCCTGTTTCAGTGGAGCCAAACAACAATGGCCCGTCTGAAATATTAGACATTTCAAAATCAGAGTTCTTTAAACAAGTGCATGAGGAAAAAATATCTGAATGTATTTAAGATTTAACTGTGACCAGAGTCTTGTTGGGCTGGTCAGTATTGAATGTTCTGCATGTCTTGGGGAAGTCAGATATCAAATATTCGCTCATGACCACAGGCTCGGAGAGCTTCCTATTAGGTTTGATGTCTCCAAAGATTCAGTAAAAGATAAAGTGCCAAAATCCAAGGCAGCACTTACCGCCCTTCTTCTGTGTCCTTGGCAGAGGCTGTCTCACTGGCGGTGGCATGTTTACGGTGTGAAGCTCTAGCTGGCTGCCAGGATACTGTGTTTACCTGTCACACTTGCAATATGTGTGTGGGGTTGATGGGGGTGCAAAGACTCTTCATACAAAGCTTTGTTCTATGGTTTGACCACAGGAAAGTGTTCTGTCAGTCCTTAAAAATTGTGTTTTTACACTTTAAATGTTGTGATAACTAAATCTTTAATATCTTTGAACATTGGAGGTCATCTTTGGACTTTGTTGTAAATGACAAAGGAAGACTATTTAATGGTATTAATGAATTTGAAGTCATACTGCGGACATGACTTGAGGAATAGAATGCCAATATCGTTTGGCCTGCCAGGCTGTCCCAGACTAACATTTTTTACCAGCTTTTAGATGGATTGAAGAAATGTAATTTCCAGAGGGCAAATGTTAATGCTTTGGTGATCCTCTGGCTTTCCGTGCACTACCTCCAGGTCTGTTTTCATTTATCCCAATATTGCAACATTTGCTGTCCTTGATAGACTGGTTTCACACCTTCCCCTGATGTACTTTCAAGTTTCCCTCAGGTTAAACGGCAAAACGTCTGTCATCTTCTTGCGTATCTCCAGCTGTTTTTATGAAGTCAAATCTGAGTTTTGAAATCAAGCATGCTACAAGACCAAGGTAAGATGGTGAACTATCCTTATTAGCGCAAAACACCTGTATGTTACAGTTACGGGGCTCATGCTGTGTGATGCCAGTAACAGGTGTGGTGTCTGGTTTTCAAAGTGACGCAGATGATGAGACTGTTTCTGTCCTGCAAGCTCTTCCCTGTCTTTCTTAAAGTATCCACTATCCATCTCTTATTTTTTCTTCCCCATTGAAAAAAAAATATTTTTCTCTCAATTATAAATGTCACATTTTTGCTTTTATGAAATGGAATAAAATAAACTCCAATACCCATCTTCTCAGGATACCAGAAATCAGTATTACAGGTGCCCCACACACATTGTTGTTGTTCATGTTTCTTTTGGCATAAACTACAAAAAAATGATGCAAGTTCAGGATTTTCCAGTGTTTTCTCTATGAAGCTGAAAGGTATAGCGTTCTGGTCTCTGAGCGAATGAAAATCAGCAGCCGCTGATTCATCTGCATTTGAAGGGCAGGTCTTACTGACAGGTCAGTTAGCTGCGTTTCTTCACAGAACACATATGAACAATAATCTCAACCATTAATAATTAAACGACTTTTTCACACAAAAAAGAGCAACAATTCTAAAAATTCAGTGTTTCCCTTGAACAGTGTTTTTTTTTTTTAATGAGCATAACTCACCTCTCTCCGTCTTCACTCCGAAGAAGATGGACGAAAACATCTTTAGTTTTGGACTAATAATCGTAACTGCTGCTACCGCCGTTGCTACAATAGTCAACCCAAGTTGAAGGCAGTGGGTGATCATTCAAAGGCAAAGCCCTAATGCATAATGATTAAATAGTGTTGTAGCACAAATATATCATATAACTACCGCAAAAACCTCCCCAGTCTGTAATAAATGTGGATATGGGCACTTTTCTTCCACTATTCATGGTCATGTCCAAAAACAGGTTAGCTGTATGATACAGGAGATTTTGAAAGTAAAACTATTGCTGGTACCCATTCAGATCGGGCTTATACCCTGAATGCATCACATAAACATTTATGAAAACATCTTTATAAATATGGGAATATTTATAAAGATTATTAAAGAATATTGGGCATCACGAAGAAGTGTCTTTATGTTTACCACTCGAAAAAAATCACATAAACTCTAAAAGACAAATATGAAATAGTTTAAAAAATGCAGAATAAGGATATTTGTCATTTATTGCATTAAAACTGGGACTTCTTTATTCCACCATAGTCATATGCATATGTAACAATACTACTTTGTGACATTTGGAAGGAGTCTCATGCTCTTTTAAAAGTGTCTGTTAGTTAGTTTGATTTATGTACTGTTATGGTTGTGTCTGCAATGTGTGCGTCTCCTATTTTAATGGAAGTATACATGAGACATGTGTTGTACAAGTTGTTTATGATGCCTAAAATCCCCAAAAAATACATTGTTGAAAAAAGAAATGAGGCCTAAAACAGCTGGAAAGAAGATTTTGATGACTTAAGATTGACACGTCCAGTGATGCTGGAGACAAATGCGTAAAAAAGTGTTTGCATTACACATTTGCACTAAATTGGGCTATCGACACGTCTGAAAAATCAGTTCATTAAAGTGTAAAAAGGTTTATGAGATATTTGACAGTTTATTTTCCTTCTAATTCCAGATGATTCCATTACAGGGACTTTTCTTTGTGATATTTAAGTTTTGCACATATCTACTAGGTTGTACATGCTGGACTTGCCTAACCATCAGAATAACCTGGCATCAAATCATTTAACCTTTGTAAAATACAGTAAAGGTACACATGCTATGGAGATTCAGGAAATGAGACATTACATACATACTTTTTGTCGGGGTACCACCCTGATCAGTGGGAAACTTGACACCAGAAGGGTTTTTAAAGTCCTTAGGAACAACTTGTGAGTATGTTTACACACATTTCTAACCTGGTTTTCAACAGGAGAAGCAGAAACCGGAGACGTGAGCTGTCTGAAAAAACAGAACATCATCGAGGTAGACGCTTCCCCTGGTGGTGCAATCGAGGAACTGCACATTTCAGTGTGTTTAGTTGTGGAGTCATACATACATACATACATACATTTTATTTCCTGTTTTTCTCGTGATATAATTTTCCTCTATTTTCCTGTGATAATGAGATAATTAATTTGAGATTCGAGAAGAAAACAAAACCTACAAAGCCATAAAGGGTCATACATACATACATTTTATTTCCTCTATTTTCCCGCGATAACAAGATAATTTTCCTGTGATGTCAAAATAATTCCTCAGTTTTCTCATGATAATGAGATCATTTTCCTCTGTTTTCCTGTAATAATGAGATAATTAATTTGAGATTTGAGAAGAAAACAAAAACTAACGAAGCCATAAAGGGTCATGCATACACATATTATATTTCCTCTGTTTTCCCGTGGAAAATTGTCTCATTATCACGTTATCTCACTTTTCAGCAAATAATTGTGGCCTTCCTACATTTCCTATACAGTTCAAAATCCCCTTTATTAATATGACACAGCGCGCTGATTATGTATATTGTAATGCTGAATACATGCTACACGCTGCTATTGTTTACATATTCTAGACAATAAAAACAAGTGATTAGATGTCTAGAATAGAAGATAGTTTATTCATCTACACAGGGGAAATTCAGGCAAATGTATTCTGCCACTCACATTCTCCTTTTAATTCAAATGTAAATTGCCCTGATTAAATCAGAATTAAGATACTGCAATTAAATAGTGAACATTGAGAGATGTTAATACGTTTCTGGTGGAGTGCGTATGGCACCTTTGGGAGTTGGATATTAGGTGTGTCAAAGTAGCGGTCTTGTGAGTCTGCATTGTTAATCCTGGGCTTTTGTTTTAGACATTTAACACCCATGCATAACTTAGAACTTGGCTTCTTGGTCACTGCCAGAATACAAACTCCACTTCTGTTTCCCTGCTGTATTCGATCAGATGTGATCTTTGATATTTAACTGTCTGGATTACTCCAATTGTCTTTATTGGTCTGTGGGCACCACATCAGCTTAATTCAACAAAACAACTCACGGGGGCTTCTGGGCAAGTAAAAATGCAATAATATTTAAATGAGAATGTTTAATAACAGCAATCAAATGATTATTCATTTCATCCTAACTTCCTGTTGTGTTGTTAAATCACAGTCTGTAAGAAAAAAAAAATACAGCTGGTTCCCATTAACTCCCAGCAGCTCATAGTGAGTAGAGTCAGGTGACTCGGCCCGTCTCTGTTTCTCTCTCTGTCGTATCTCGAAGTCTCATTAGCTGTCCGCTCCAGGGCTATTGATCTCTACGAGACATTAGTCATGTTATGAGGCCTTGAGTTGAATCCTTCAGCATAGTAAACACAGGAAATGAGGATGTGACGCTGGTCATTGTTTTTTCCATAAATGATTTAACAAAGTTCAGTTTCCGTCTGAACGTGGCCAGAAATTACTTATCAATTAAAATATTAATACCGTAGTAATCAAAGCTCACTGCAACTTGTTTTATATTTATTTCATAATAAGTCAGTCTGATTCAGACCGCATCAGCACTCGTCTTTATTATCAGTCGCTAGAAATTTTTTTTTGTTTTTTTTTTGTTCTTGCTATTATTTCAATACAATGTATTTTCTTGGTGAGAACTTTGAATAAGCCCATTTAGGGCTTCCTTTCTCACCTGCACATATTTTCATGCTTTTTATGTTCATTTAAACTTTTGTACCATTTTTTTTATGTTGTGCAAATAAACAAATCAAATCAAATCAAATCAAATTCACTAATTCAAGACCTAAACCTTTTTGATGACGTCATACGTTTGTCTCTTTTCGTGAAAAGTGAAGAAAGTGATTGTGGTCAGCTTTCAGTGCCCAAGAATGTATGGAAAAGATTAAACGTGTGACAATTAATTTTGTTCATTTTTCTTATAATTCATGATCAATGAAACGTTGAGTTTCCATCCACAACACAACGCAAGTTCGATCCTCAAAAACAACATTTTTGATCTGCTGCAGATTCCATGTTAGTGTGTGAGTTCCTCTGGTCTAATGTGGACGGGCCAAAACCAGAAGCATTTGGAAATGACAGAGTAGTTCGTTAAACAATCGTTAAAACAACCATGGCTGTCTTTTTTCTTCACTAAATCGTAGATTTGTCTTTTGTGTTAATTTTCTGGGAATCAGAACATGTCAAGCAGCCAAAAAAAACGATGTTGTCCATATAAAACAGATCCAGAGTTTAATTTTCTGAGTTTGTGAGAACCTTACAATTTGATAACGTCTGGAGAAACACTCCAGTGACCAAGCTTTTATTGTAAAATGTCCAGACAGACACCATTACTGATATGAATTTGTCATAAGGACCTTCAATGTCTCTCAGACCATGAGAGGAATAATGCACTGATCTGATCTAAAAACAAAGACTGAGCTACAATTACTCAGTCCGGATTATTGTGGTAGAAATCACACAAGAAGTATCATATAATTATTGCCATCTGTTACATCTTGGCTGTATCTGAAACCACCCCCCACTCGCTGCATAGACAACCACGTTGTGGGCTTTTTTGCAGTGCTATCCAAATACGTGGTGTGAATTTTCATCCAATGTGGCAAGCTCAACATATCCCACAATGCATTGTGAAAAGTAACATACATCCGATAGTCATTACAGTCATCTATCACATTTAACTGTATGACAGCAATGATGCAGCAATAATGAAATTAGTGTCTGAAAGTTCATTCTGCTGGTTGACCATGACATGGAGCTCGTCTCTGAAGTGACCAGAAAGTAGTTTATGAGGAGATGATTTTGGACACGACCCTTGTTTTATTTAGGTCTGCTTGGGCTTCAGAAAAGCTCTGGAAGACCTTGGACTGCAACGACAGGGGGCACGTCCTGAACCAAGAAGAGCATCTCTGAAGCTGTACTTCCAGATATGGTGAAAGCAGCGCAGAGGATCATCGGCTGCCCCCTCCCCCCCATGACAGACATTTACACCTCCCGCTGCCTCAGCAGAGCCACTAAGATCATTAAAGACAGCTCCCACCCCGGCTCTGACCTGTTTGACCTGCTGCCTTCAGGAAGACGCTACATAGTCATCAGTTCAAAAACTAACAGACTTAAAAACAGCTTTTTCCCCAAAGCCATGGGAGGGAGGGAGGGAGGGAGGGAGGAAGGAAGGAAGGAAGGAAGGAAGGAAGGAAGGAAGGAAGGAAGGAAGGAAGGAAGGAAGGAAGGAAGGAAGGAAGGAAGGAAGGAAGGAAGGAAGGAAGGAAGGAAGGAAGGAAGGAAGGAAGGAAGGAAGGAAGGAAGGAAGGAAGGAAGGAAGGAAGGAGCCAGAAAGAAAGAAAGAAAGAAAGAAAGAAATGAGCCAGAAAGAAAGAAAGAAAGAAAGAAAGAAAGAAAGAAAGAAAGAAAGAAAGAAAGAAAGAAAGAAAGAAAGAAAGAAAGAAAGAAAGAAAGAAAGAAAGAAAGAAAGAAAGAAAGAAAGAAAGAAAGAAATGAGCCAGAAAGAAAGAAAGAAAGAAAGAAAGAAATGAGCTAGAAAGAAAGAAAGAAAGAAAGAAAGAAAGAAAGAAAGAAAGAAAGAAAGAAAGAAAGAAAGAAAGAAAGAAAGAAAGAAAGAAAGAAAGAAAGAAAGAAAGAAAGAAAGAAAGAAAGAAAGAAAGAAAGAAGGATAAATTGATGATGTTTTTGTGTAACAAACATGGCGGATCTGAGAGCAGATAGATTTATAGTTACAAAGGTGGAGTTGAATTGGTATTTTTTTTATCGTCATTTTTATCGTTATCGGGAACAATGCCAGAAATTATCGTGATACATTTTTTAGTCCATACCGCCCATCCCTACTATATACTATCATCTGTAAATAGAATCTCAGGTCTTCACTATTCAAATGCACCTTAACCTTTTTTATATTTTTTATATTATTTATATTTCTTATATTTCTTATTGTTTGCACTATTGTTTCTTATTTGTCTTGCACTGGAGAGGTGATGCTACTTTCAATCTCACTGTACCCAGGTACATTGACAATAAAGTATTCTATTCTATTCTATTCTATTCTATTCTATTCTATTCTATTCTATTCTATATAAAACAGAGTGCAACTATCCAGCGAAGTTCAAGAAATAGCTGCTTTCATCTGTTAGCTGACAATTCAGCTATTTGCTGGATTTCCTGGAAGGTTTTCTGCAGTAAACATTAAACTTATACATCTGACAAACACAAGAGGAGAAATATATTTTTCCTGTTTTCAAGAATAGGATTTTGATGCCATGAGTTTTCACTTACAGGCAGCTGACATCCTCTCATTCATCATACAGAACTTAAGTGCCACGTAGATTTTTCAAAACTGTTGGACATAAATTCTCCATTCTGTTTCCCGTCGTTTAATAATTTAAATAATACTTCACCTGCTATTAAAAATCGACTGGCTATTACAGTTCTCTATCTACAGTGACACATTACAAAGTCAGTCTCTTGGAAAGGTGACATTGCTCCCACGGACTTAGCTCGGTTCTACAGTTAAAGGGGACCTATTATGAAAAACACGTTTTTTCTTGCTTTAACATATATAAAGTGGTCTCCCCTTACCCTGCCAACACAGAGAAGGACTAAAGCAGCCAAATTCTGCAGGGTCTGTTCACCCCACCCGGATGATCCTTCCAGTGTCATGTGACTTCCATCACCAACCATCGTTACCTTACCAAAACAATCATTGAAACGAGTAAAATATAAATAGTAAATGGTCTTGCATTGTATCAGGCCGCGTTTACACATATAGGGTTATTTACAAAAACGGATATTTCCCCCTCTACGTTTTGAAAAATACCATAATTTACAAGAACCCGCATATATACGTTAAGGGGTACTATGAGCATGCCAAACCTACAGGCGGCAGTGTAACGAGAAGCATAAAGTCATGCTAGCCGATCGGAATCCTGGAAAAAAACGTCAACAAATGACATGAGTAACTGCAGTGGCCAAACAAATTATAAACACAGGTCGCACACATGACGCTGGTGACGTTTCTGTCGCATAATGTGATGTTCTGAAGCCTAGATGTCCGTTTCCCTCTGTTTACAAGCAAACGTGAAGACAGAGTTTTTGCAAATCCCCATTTTTGCGTTGGGTTTTCAGGAATGATCATTTTTGGTGACTTTGAGTTTGGTTTTCGTGTAAACGAACGGCCAAAACGCATAAAAACACCACAGTTTTTGCTACGTGTAAACAGGGCCTCAGTTTAACCATATCCAGGTTCTACTGAGCGTCTTACGCCGTGTTTCTCATGTACTCATTCACACAACGCGCTGTGTCAGAGCTAGGGTTGCCACCTCTCAGAAATAGAAATAAGGGACGCCCCGATTTCAGCAGCGCAGCATTGAACATTTAGCATTTAGCATTGAACTTGCATGACAGCCAACCATACTAGCAACTGAAATAGCCTCCTATTCTATGTATGTCCACATCAGCCCAGATGTATAATATAGCCTACAGGTGAAGAATATGGTGTAAAAGTTAATTTATTTCAATAATTCAACTAGAATATGGTGTAAAAGTTAATTTATTTCAATAATTCAACTAGAATATGGTGTAAAAGTTAATTTATTTCAATAATTCAACTAGAATATGGTGTAAAAGTTAACTTATTTCAATAATTCAACTAGAATATGGTGTAAAAGTTAACTTATTTCAATAATTCAACTAGAATATAGTGTAAAAGTTAATTTATTTCAATAATTCAACTAGAATATGGTGTAAAAGTTAATTTATTTCAATAATTCAACTTAAAAGGTGAAACTAATATATTACCTAGTCGTATTACATGCAAAGCAAGATATTTTAAACCTTTATTTGTTATAATTTTGATGATGGAATTGTTTATTGATTTCATAAAATATTCTCAAATTTACTTTGCTGGACTTAATCTTTCCTGTGTTTTATTTTGTTCATTATTGTTAAATTTAGTGTTGATGTGTGTGTGACAGACGTGTGTATGGGGCGTTAATGAAAATACGGGACAAATCGCGTCCCGTATTAGTTCAATACGGGATGCAACATTTTTTTTCTCAAATAAAGGACAATTCCATATTTTACGGGACGGGTGGCAACCCTAGTCAGAGCTGGCAGAGGTCAAAGAAATTGCAGGCCAATTGGGAGCATGGCAGAGATGGTGGTGCCAGCTGTTCCATCTACTGCCAAGGTACTGCTTTGCTCAGCTCAGAAGTTTATGATAGCTAGCTGTTAACAATCGTCTGACCACAGCCCAAATAATGCAAACATTTATGACTCTTTATAATCTTACCTGATGAGCTGTCTTCGAAGTAAAAGCTGGTTTGAGAGAGTAAATCCCATTTATTCTGTGAATTTTAACATTTTAACACAGCATTCACTGGCAACTGTTGTAGCCAGCCCCTGGTGGTCATTCAATTAACTGTGTTTGTTTTTGTTTTTTTTTGTTTTTTTTTTACCTATTTCTACAATGTGGCAGCTGTAAAAACCAAACTAAAGTATTGTCGGGATTATTTTGAGGGAGCTCTCGGGAGATTTTTAACTTTTTAGTCATTCTGTTGGGAAGCTTTCCGAGCAAAGAGCAAATTGTATCTGCAGGAGTAAATGTAGGCCAATTCTTCTAGTCTCAAAAATGTGGAGTAAGGAAATGAAATGATTTCCCCTCATTTTAATATGTTCACACACCGGTAAATTAGAGCTATAGGCACAAGGGAGGCAGGCAGAGATGTAGTCATTATAGAAGGACAAAAGAAGCATGTCCATATAAGAGTTTGGAGAATAAAAGCAGAGAAGAAAGAAGACAAAAATGGAACGGAAGTCTTTGAATACCATCATGTGAAAAAGCCCACCACCTTTTAATGCTAAACAGTTATCTGCCCTTAGCAAAATGGAGTTTATTCAAGTGTGTTACAAACAGGCATTACAGTGTATCAAATACACCTAAAAGATCATCAACTGGTGTAAGTACATCTTTAAAAGCAGTTTTGGCATATTGCTAATGTGGATTATTTGTGAATTGACAAAATGCCAAGAACAAACATCATAAATGAGGCTGTTCTCAAACAATTTGGAGTCAGTCAATCTATTGAAAGATTCTTTTTTTCACAAGTACAAAACATTCAAGACTTGCTAGGAGTGGATGTCCCAGCGATGAGACCTAAGGACATGCAGAGCTCAGGGAACTACTCACTTGATGCTCAACCCCACCATGTATCAAAGTGTCCTTCTGCAAGACATTGAACTCTATTCTTCTTTTGGATTTTCCCTTTAGGGTTTACCACAGTTTTCCATCTTATCCTATCTTTTGCATCCTCCTCTGTCACACCAACCAACCGGATATCCTCTTGCACCACGACGTCCAGAAATCTTTTCTTTGGTCTTCCTCCTTTTTTTTTTTTTTTTTTTCCTCTCTGGCAGCTTCACCTCCAGCATCCTTCAACAAGATTCTTCACCATCCCTTCACTTTACGTGTCCAAGCCATCTCAATCTAACTTTATCTTCAAGGCACCAAACCCTGGCTGTCCCACTGACTTTCACATTCTCAATCATGTCTGTAAGTAAAAGGGAAGCAGGGGAGATGGTAAGGTTGCAAAGGGTAGAGATGAAAAAGATGCTGGATTTTAAATATTTGGGCTCAGGTCTTCAGAGCAATGTGTAGTGTGGGAAAGAGGTGAAAAAGGGAGTGTGATGAAGTGGATGGAGAAGAGCGCCTGGAGTTATCGGTGAAACAGAAAAGTTGCATGAAAAGTAAAGGGTTTTTAAGACAATAGTGAGGCCAGACCCACCCAATGGCTTGGAGATTGTGAGGAGACCTGGGGGGGGCAGTGATGAACACGTTACAAGCTTCTTCATTGGAGATAACGTCTAAATTAAACTACTGTAGCCTGTTGGCAAAACAGCAAATACATCTACGTTCCAAAGGAATGATTTGAGCAGAATCTCTTACTCTCGATGCCAAAGCCGATTCAAATGCTGGCTATTTCTCAGCTGTTTATTATAAGGATTATGTTTCCACTCTATCATCACTCATCTCCGTAAGCCCACCCAGAGACTTTCTAAAAGGATACTGATTTAACTGGCTCTCCATGACTTTTGGGCATAATTAAAACACTCCAATTGATGATAGTGAGATGTCCCTGCAAGGCAAATTTGAATTTTGCTAGTGGTACGTCTACATTTCTAGGTTACCCTATCTTTAGAATGTCATCCACAAACATGATAGTCTATGGAGACTCCTGTCTGACCTCATCTGTCATCCTGTCATCATGGTGACAATCAAGAAGGGGCTCAGGGCAGATCCTTGATGCGCTCCCACTTCCACCTGAAACTCATCTGTTAGTCCAGTTGCACACCTCATCATTGTCAAGCTGATGTCATACACATCCTGCACCAGTACTACTCATAAATCATAACCACTTTAACTGGAAAAAGTTTGCTTAAGCGTGGGCTGTTGCAAAGGAAAGGTTGCAATGAGTG
This sequence comes from Cololabis saira, assembly GCF_033807715.1. Taxonomy (NCBI): domain Eukaryota; kingdom Metazoa; phylum Chordata; class Actinopteri; order Beloniformes; family Belonidae; genus Cololabis; species Cololabis saira. Next base: position 14,111,811 of record NC_084591.1, read on the forward strand.
TCCATCCATCCATCCATCCATTTTCTATCCCTGTTTTATCCTGTACAGGCTCACTACAGGCTAGAGGCATGCACCCTGGACAGGTCGCCAGTCTATCACAGGGCACAATGAGTGTCCCCTTTCCTTAAAATAAATATGACAGTGGGGCTTATGTTTAAAAAGATGCATGTAAACAAATAACAAGACTTGTTGAACAACGCACTTGTCAAGGTGTGGCTGAGTTGGACCCAGATGCAGGAGAGGAGGAGGCAGGAGTTCCAAGAAACGTAATTTTTTTTTAACTTAAAAAAAAAAGAAATGTTAAGAAATACTGCAGAGCATGATTACAAAAACCACAAGAGCTTAAAGGAGCTTGAGGCCGGATTGTGGCAAGATTTATGAAAAAAATTCGTATACGTTTTAAGTTTTCTAGTAATAATGTCAGATGAAGCGTTCCAAACCCAAAAGAATGAGCCCTCTAGTGTATCTCTCCTTTGCCTTGAACAGGCTGTGTGCTGCAAAATGTGCTGCAATTCGGTCCCAAATTTCCCGCGCTGGGCTGCGGATGTGACGTCACATGACGCTGCATGTGCGTTCTCCCCGTTCTCCCGTGCCGGTGTTGTGCCAAAAAGTGATTGCCTGCCAGAATCTGATTTCTTTAAATTTCTGGCCGCGGGAGCGCGCACAGCAGCCCGTTGAACGATAGCGCTAAAACGTCAGATTTTCAAATTTATGAACCTCAAGAATGAGATCAAGTCATATTTAGGCAGAAACAACTTTTCATTAACTGTATTTGGCCTTCAATCAATTTTTGGCAGGTGAAAATGCCTATTTTGTGTTGTAATGGTCCTTTAAAAGAGTTAAAAAGCAATCATGTGAGCTCTAGTGTTTATATTATGAATCTCAAGAATGAGATCAAATCGTATTTAGGTAGAAACCACCTTTAATTAACTGTATTTGGCCTTCAATCAATTTTTGGCAGGTAAAAATGCCTATGTTCAGGGGAGAAATCAGATTCTGGCAGGCAATCACTTTTTGGCACGACACCGGCTTCACAGAGAGTCTCATTTCTTAAAAGGAGCCTCAAGCTCCTTTAACTTGACCAAAATCCAAAACATGACATGGCACATGGAGGGAGTAAACAGTACGGAGCAGCAGGGAGAAAGGGGAAAGATAAGGCAAAATATACACAGAAGGCCTGACGAGACACAGGTGCAGACAATCAGTGCAGATGGGAACAAGAGAAGTCAAGGCATAACTGAAACCAGAAACGTTCTATAAACGAGACAGCCCACTACGGTTCGGTTTCCTGTATCTGTGTCACGTGGGTTTCCTCACTGCCCCGCCCCTTTGGGAGACTAACAGCAGGTCCTCAGTCTATTGAGTCCTATGGGAAAAGTGAAAGTGAGCACAGACTATTACCAATTCCTTCACCCCTTAGTAACCTAAGTAAATATGGGACCCATTTTTCAAAAGCCACAAACCTTCTGAACATTCTGACACCAAAATGGCAATTTTCAGACCGACAAATTAGGAGAAAATGAACTTTGTTTGAGACCTGTCTCTGTCTGAGCAACACACTCTCGCGAGATTTGGCTCTCATAGCTAATAATATAATATAATATAATAATAATACATAGCTCTGCTCAGAGTCGTCAGTCACTGCAGAACTGACAACGTCGTTTTCCCATTCCCATCAAGTCTTTTTGGAAAGGAAAAAAGAATATTAGACTGATCCGATGATCTTGTACTGGGTTGATATCAGATGAAGCAGAGCAGATAGAAGGCGGCAGATAAAAGGTAGCAGATAGAAAGAAACGAGTGGCAAAATAAGGCGCGAATATTAAAGTTGTACTGTATCTAGTGTTGTATGTTCCAAAACAATGTGGGGAGAGGGACGACCACGCCCACTTAGGAGACAGGAAGTGTATACCATTTCATACCATTGGCAGTAACGGTAATGCGCTATTTTCTGTATAGAGCAGGAGTCGGCAACCCGCGGCTCTGGAGCCGCATGCGGCTCTTTAGCGTCGCCCTAGTGGCTCCTGGAGCTTTTTCAAAAATGTTTGACCCTTTTTTTTTCTTCTTTTTTTTTCTTTTTCTTTTTTCCTTTTTTTCTCTTTTTTTCTTCCCTTTTCCTTTCCTTTTTAATCTCGACATTTTGACTTTTTTCTCGAAATTGTACTTCAACATTAATCTCGACATTTCAACTTTTTTCTCGAAATTTTGACTTTTTTCTCGACATTTCGACTTTTTTCTCGACATTTCGAATTTTTTCTCAACATTTCGACTTTTTTCTCGAAATTTTTACTATTTCCTCGACATTTCAACTTTTTTCTCGGAATTTTGACTTTTTTCTCGACATTTCGACTTTTTTCTCGACATTTCTCGTAAAAGAGATTCAGTCTCAAGGGATTTTCCTGGTAAAATAAAGGTAAAATAAAAAATAAATAAATTTCACCTTTCACCATTTTCTTTCATTCTAAGGCTTATACAAGACTTTTCATTTTTTGCGGCTCCAGACATAATTGTTTTTTGTGTTTTGGTCCAATATGGCTCTTTCAACATTTTGGGTTGCCGACCCCTGGTATAGAGGATCTTTGCTGAAACACAGACACAGGGTTTCAAAATAAAACAGGAACTAAATACCAAAACCATCACAGCACTTAGAACAGACAAAACCCAAGTCAGGATGTTTGACCCTAATGCACAGAGCTACGTTTGTTTTACACAAACACCTTCTACCAACCGCCAAGCCCGATGGTGATCTGGGCTTGTTCTGCATTCACTGAATGGGATTTTGCTGTAAAAGGTGTTCGCCTGCTGGTGCAGATTCTAAAATACCTGAATAAAAGGCTTCTTTTCTTGGTTCTTTAAGACGTTTCACCTCTCATCCAGGAGGCGTCTTGACTTCTTACCGAGTCACTTAGAACTGAAGAAACCTTTTGGAGAAAGTGGAGGCGGAGGAGGAGGAGGAGGGTTAGTCCTTCCCACTCAACAGCAAGTTGCTCACTCTGCAGTCGACTATAAATCAGTTAGTAATAGAGAGTGACAAGATGCCAGTTAATGGTTTTTCTGGCCTTTTTAACAGTGGAACAAAAGGGCTTTAGGCATTTTTCAGGTGAAGCATTAAGCTGTCTATTATTTTTTTCACCAGACTTGTGGTAAATCTCTGTGTTCTGCAGCAGAACTATGATTTATGTTACCTGTTTCAAGTGAGGTCAAAAAAGCTGCCATTGCTTTTTATTTACTGTCCTTTAAATCTTTATCGCATTTTCTAAGGAGAGAGTTGGTCCATGGCATCCCAAGGGCTCCCATATAAGTTAAAATAGATGAAAGATGAGAAGCACGTGAGAATTATGATTCCATGATAAAAAAAAAGGAAAACAAAATGTCCATTTTTTTTTTAAATGCAGAGATGGCTCCATCTTCGAGATAGATTATCTCTTAAACTGTTAGACGTACACTCACTCTGTGGGATGCATTCTCCGATTCAAATGAATCATAGCTTTACTTCACAATGTGGAACTTTATCCGTCCTCCAGGGCTTCTGAATAATTCTGGGAGCTGTGACAACATTGTGTTTCATGCCAGCTATCAAAATGATTAATAATACATACTCAAGTATATTTTCAGGAAAGTGAGCTACCAAATAATTCAAACATTGAAAGGGTTCAGCATGTGGATTATTAGGACATAAATGGTAAAGAACCGGCAAGGACTGCTGTCAAACCTTGTGCTGTTTTCATGCATCCACTCTGTCACCGCTGACAACACAGTAAACCCACAGAAATATTCAGCTTTGGGAAAGTGAGCTGCTGGTGATGGCGGAGAAGGAGTGAGAAGAGGCCCACCTATCTTTACCTGCAGTCTTCTTCCTTCTGTCAGCTTTTTTTTATTCTTTTCTTTTCTAAATTGTCTCAACATCTTGCACACTGATGTGCAGCTGATGCTGTCTGCAGGACTTGTTCAAGTGATGTGTAATGCACCGACATTCAAACAAACACAGGGACTACAACTTTTGCACACAGCTTCTTACATGTGTTTTGATCATTTAGAAATGTAGCAACATTTAAAGATACCGAAACAAGAAAAAAGTCACGGTCATGTATCCATGACAAAATGAAATTTAGACACTACCGCTAGACAACACTTTGCACTTACCAATTCACAGAGTGCCTGCTATCTTTCAGGGAATTACTAAAGCTAATTGCCCCTAATTAGACAGCCTTGATTGAGGTGAAGCCTCTGATTTATGAGGAAGCCGGTAGTGCTGGTGTCTGACTCAGTTTCTTCCATTTGAGGTGTCCGTTTTAGTATTCATGTGTGCCTCATCTTCTTTATTATTTCTGTCACAGGACTTCATGCATAAAGCGAGACAGTTTGTCAGTCCTTTTCGCCTGGGTGACTGACTGGGGACTGCAACTCAGTGACCTCAGATGAACCGATGGTTATTTTAGCTGAAATCTTCAGGATACAATTCCTTTGTGGAGACGGCATCGACTTGTCGCATGTGCTGGCTGAGACGAGCCTGTTCCACAACATTACACCTAAGAAGACACAATTAACGTGTGTTTTTTTCCTGCAGGACTTTGTGCTTCTTCAGCCTCTGTACAGTAATGTTCATCAGTGACACAACTTTGTTTCAATTTCATGTGATCGGCCGCTTATGACAGTGACACATTGTTTTAATTTACAAAATTGTGACAAGATTTGAAAAATGCTTTTCATTTCCAACCGGTGACAATATTCTTCTGTATTCCTTTTCTAAGCGTACAGCCAGAAGCGTGTCACGCACAGCTTTCATTTCCCGCTGAACTGCACCAGTATTAAAACATATATTCTTTTGAAGAAGCCCATCCTGAATATTTATGCTATAATTAGATTCCTTTGCCTAAAAGGATTGCTGGTTGCTGGCCGTTGTTTCGTGAGCTTCAGAATGACCATTTTATGCAGCTGGTGCCTTAAAATTTTCATAAGCATGGAAATAACAACTTTCTCTGCACATTAACCAGTTGAAGGTCAGTGGGTTTGTTTTTATTTTACTGCACAATTGCATGTACTTTCCTCACTTACAGACAATTTAATATCAGACATACATTTGTTATTTAATTATGTTTTACAATAAATCATTTAAAATGGGAGACATTTATCACAGAGCTGCACTGAAGGAGCACAGCTGAGGGAAAGTGCAGCGATGGCGCCCTCTGCCCTCCGCAGTCTGTATGGTTTTAAAGTTCATGCTATTTATCAGGAAACTACTTCAACTTTTTTTTTTTTATTGGGAAAATGCAGCTCTGCTTTGGAAAGATAAAAGCTTATCATATTGCTTACACTTCCGTTGAGATCCACTGACGTTCCATAAAATATAAGATCTAATTAAACCCTTTAATGTTGTGCTCAATCAGTTGAAAGAGGAAGCAATTTTGCTTCTGTTGAATTGGTGGTAAAGCTTCCTACACTAAGTACTATTAGCGCACACTGCTTTTGATGTGAAGCCTGGAAGCTGCTGGGTAGATGTCAAAATCCGTAAATATTGAAGGGCAACTAAAGCTCTCGACCTTTTCTTTGCTGCAGCATCTTTCAGGTAGAGGCGCGTGTTCGTGTGGGAAACTGATAATTATTCATATCGAAGGACAGTGCAGGGCAAGAACGTGTCAACATGTATTCAAATGCAGAGCAAAGTGCCCATCAGAATTCCCGTTTCCATTCATCCGAATATAAAACAAAGAACCACGCGTGAGAAGTTTAAAAAAATATTTATAATATGATACAAGGATATTCTGTGCAAGAGGTTGGTGGTGTTGTGAAACCTGTACATAATGAACAAAGCACTTAAAATTCAATAGCAACCTGAAAGCAGAGCGCGGCTGCTGGGGCCCGTGATCGTGTCAAATGGGTAACTATCATGATACTTGATGATACAAACCGTTTCCACCAGCATACAATGGCTGTATATGATTAGATTACATTATTTATATAAAGTGCAGAAGAAGTAAGCACTTACAGTGAGGCCTGAAGTGCTTCGTGACTGAGTTTAAACCCACCACCGCAGCCTGAAGCCTGAAGGGGTGGCAGGTTCATAAACTGTTGGCCATCGTTCATCGTCAGAGTATACACTGTAATACAAACTGTATGAAAGGGTTATCGATCTGTGCAATATACTGTCTCTAAAAAATATCAGTACGAACCGTTGTAAAAAAAGTTATCTAAAATTCCCCTTTTTACAATTATAAATAGACATTTGCTGCCCCTTCTATGCTGAGGAACAACACTACAGGCTCTTAATTGTTTTTTTTTTCCATCAATGAATATGACATGATCTGAAGCAGATGAGCAAATCCATACTGCTTTAAAGGGGGAATAAGACATCTTTAACATTAAAGATATAAGAAAATATATGCACTGTTAGTGACTAGATTACATATTCTGTATACATCTTATAAATCTGTTTTTGTCACTATAATGTTTCAAGGTTATAGAAGCAAGTGAGTTCAGCGTCACAGTCGAGTCTCAAGAACACAGGAGAGGGAAGGAGGCGTGAAGCGGTCCGTCAGACTCTGCTCTGCGCCGCTCCATGCGGAAACACCAGCAGCTGGGACTTCTGCAGGATCCTCTAGGTCTGCTGGGAACCCTGTGGGAAGAACGTAGGACATGAAAGTACGCTCCGTCAGTGTGCGGAGTAGGAATGGGCGATATTTTACCGTTCACGATATAGCGTCAAAAAAATTCTCCGCGGTAAGAATTTGTCATCTCACGGTAAAAACGATAAATTCTCGTTGATGACGTTTTTGTGTAAAGCTGATTTATGGTTCTGTGTTAAATCCATGCACAACATACGTGAAGGAAGGAAGGAAGGAAGGAAGGAAGGAAGGAAGGAAGGAAGGAAGGAAGGAAGGAAGGAAGGAAGGAAGGAAGGAAGGAAGGAAGGAAGGAAGGAAGGAAGGAAGGAAGGAAGGAAGGAAGGAAGGAAGGAAGGAAGGAAGGAAGGGAGAAAAGATGACGGGAAGAAGGAAGGAGAGAGCAGGAGGAAAGAAGGAAGGAAGGGAAAAAAGAAGGAAGGAAAGAAGGAAGGAAGGAAGGAAGGAAGGAAGGAAGGAAGGAAGGAAGGAAGGAAGGAAGGAAGGAAGGAAGGATGGATGGGAGAAAACAAGGAAAGAAAGAAGGAAGGGAGAAAAGAGGAAGGGAAGAAGGAAGGAGAGAGCAGGAGGAAAGAAGGAAGGAAGGGAAAAAAGAAGGAAGGAAAGAAGGAAGGAAGGAAGAAAGGAAGGAAGGAAGGAAGGAAGGAAGGAAGGAAGGAAGGAAGGAAGGAAGGAAGGAAGGAAGGAAGGAAGGGATGAATGAATGAATGAATGAATGAATGAATGAATGAATGAATGAATGAATGAATGAATGAATGAAGGAATGAAATGAGCAAGAAAGAAAGAAAGAAAGAAAGAAAGAAAGAAAGAAAGAAAGAAGGATAAATTCCCGTTGATGACGTTTTTGTGTAACTAACATGGCGGATCTGAGAGCGAGATAGATTTATAGTTAAAAAGATGGAGTTGAATTGGTATTTTTTTATCGTCATTTTTATTGTTATCGGGATAAATGCCAGAAATTATCGTGAAACATTTTTTAGTCCATACGGCCCATCCCTAGTGCGGAGTGGAACTTTGTCTACAAAGCAACGGGGCTGGAAGGCTCGTCGGCTGCGGGGATTACCGAGTTGGTTCGTTTGCGTTTCCAGCAGTCTGGATTGAGTCTTTTCTGCTCTTCGGCCAATGCTTTGGCCTCCATGGTGTACATCCTCCTCTCCTCGCTTTTCATCTTCTTCCACTTGTCCCCCAGGATGACGCTAATGGCTCTGGTGTGAAAGGAAAAGCAATAGTTATCATCTGTTTAAGACTTCCTACAATGTTTAACACCATTTAACACCAAAGAATTTTACAAGGTCCGAAACTATTGCTCTTTAGAATAAATGCATTTCACTTAATTTAAGCGCCAGTTTTTAAAGGAGGTAGATCCATTATTAGGGCCAAAATAATTTTAAAAATGCACAAAAGCCAACTACAGTGCTGTCCTCTGTTTCTATTGTATTATAAATTGATACGGTGAGCCAAGACAGTCTGTTGTTTGGAGACAAGAGCATTAGTGTGTTGGGTTTCCCACCGCTGGTTTACCGCTGCTGCACAATAAAAGCACTTGTCTACGTATACTCTGCTGATCTGAGTGGACAGAAAATGGTTTTGTGCTCATCGTTACAGTCATTTTCATCATCTACTGTGTATAAAACCAGATGGATGACTCAAATTGACTTGTTGTTCCCCCTGATTCTCCAGCGACAACTTTTTATTCAGGGCACTTGACATCTACTTTTCAGTCGACTACATGTCAGTGAGAATTAACACAAGTTGCAAAGCCCAGCATCACGACATCTCTGCTGACACATTTTGGTTTTAAGCCAAGTGAAAAAAAAAGGAGAGCCAAAACACTTCAAGGATTTGAATAATATTTGACTGTATAACATTTCATGATTGTGAAAGCGCTAGATCATTTCAGTGAAATGTTTGTCAGAGAAACTGTTGTGAAACAGTACTTTGGGGGGTTTGAAGTGTTTTCTATAGACAGCAGGCCTGAGGGGGGAGACGTGATCATCACTCTTCTTCTATTTGTCTGTTTATCAGCAAAAATTGAAAAATAAAATACCCTCCTAACTTCTTGAAGCTTTGTACAGAGTTAGAGCACGTGCAAATGGAGAACTTACTCCAAGTTTGTTGCTGATCAGGATCATTTGTAATTCATACCACTGAGGATTATTCTTTATTATTAGTCACCAGTAAGGCAGGGCCACAACAGTCCTTCAAGAAACCTTATTAACTCCTTTACAAAAATGATTTGCATCAAAGCCTTGCTCAATTCATTTGAGTATATTCTCAGCGGTTGCCGTGTCTGGATGATAATTAGTGTTTCACAACGTACTTTGATGGTGCAGAGTGTAAAATTAAGAAAAAATAACAAGGAGCTGGGCGACAATTTGACATCTACCTATTTTCTGTCAAATGGCAGAGTTTGATTGGAGGGTATTTACGGTTCCCTGTGCATCAAATAACCAAGTCTGACGAAGCCCCACTCGCCTCACTGAGCCCAGTCACTGGAAGTGGAGTGGCAAAGTAAACATCTGAACAACTCCAAAGTCATCTTATTCCCTTGTTTGGACTTGTACATTCACCTTGTTAAGAAATAACTATGAAAGATGTGACGGAGCAATATTTTGGAGAAACGTCTTCATCTGGGTGCAGTGATTGGATGCACAGTTAAGCATGAAAAGAAGATTTTAAGCTTCGCTGCAGCAAAGACATTCCACTTCTGTCTTAATGACCCCCTGACCATGACCCACTATACTCCGTTAAACAATAAACTTGCATGTTACCTGGCAACACTGCTGCTGTAAGCAATCACTGTGCCCAGGAAGTGATGCGTCCCCAAAACACAGTTCTTTGTGCGTATCTGTTTACGGGATTACTCAATACTCATTTCTAAACATGTTACTGAAGAATTCACAACATGTAAATCAGAACATTTAAGGTTTACAAATAGTTTACAAAGCAGTTGTAAGTGGAAATACGCTGAGATTGTACCAGAAGAATAAAGTGATCTTTTGGCACAATATTCACCTTGTGTCATTTACGTGTTGAAGTGTCCCAGAGAGCTGCTTTTTGAACCGAGTGAGAATAAAGAATAAAACTTGCTCTCTTTTTTACCGCCCGGTCTAAATGTATCACATCCTCCATCGGGCCAAAGTTTTAGGTACGTGTGGCAATACAAAAGCCATCTTCGTTTTAGTGTGAGTTAATCTGTTTCATCACCTGTTGTCCTTCCCAGGATACATCTGTGTGTACTCCACTCTGTACTTCTTGGCAAAAAGCATGAAGGCGTTCATTGGCCGCTTGCATTTTGTAGGCGTGGCACCAGTGGCTGTCCCTGAGTTGTGGCTCCTGTTTGATTTGCTGCTGGAGGATTGTGGGGAGCTGGAGCGCTCCAGTTTCTCACAGTCTGGACTGACGGCACCCCCGCTGGACAGGGAGGCCCTGCGCTGGCGAGCCATGCTGCTGAGAACATACACGGCTGAGGAATCCAGGGGGGTGAAGTCATAGCTGCAGATAAGGAAAAGGGAGATTGTTAGCATTATGTGGGTTCAACGGTCCTGATTCAGTTATTTTATGCTTTAATTATACGCTCTGTTAGTTTCTTTCACATCAAAGTTTAGCTAGATCTCGTGTTACAGCTGAACCAGCTCATCAGGTCTGATCTCCCATAAGCATTATGTTGCTGATGTCACAGCCAACATGACAGTGAATTAACTTATTTACAGAGATTCAAGAACAAAGAAAGCTCCAAATGTGCTCTGATGTATTAGTTAATCCAAGTATATGAGATACAGGTGTACACAGAGTTTACAGTACCCTTTAAAACACTTGCTTTATAGAGTTTAAACCTAAGCCATAAAGTCAAAGAAAGTCAGAACCACTTTTATTGTCTTTAATAATGCAAAGCTAGATGACATTTTAAAGAGTTCACCTCCTGAAAGTGTCGAAGACAACCGAGTCATCACAGTTAATAGCCTCTGGGTGGTTTGGAGGCAGGCACACGTCTCCCAGCTGCATCTCGTAGCAAGGAATCCCATGGTGCACCACGGTGAGGCTTGGATAGAAGGAAGACCACCCTGGAAAAGACAGATGGTACATTACAGATTAGTTGGATCCTACACCTTTTTATTGGGGCACAACTCTGAACAGCCTGCACTTAGCAAAGACTGTTCGGTCAGTTTTTGCTGGCAGAGATTAAGTTCTCAGATTTGACATTTCTGTTCTCCTTTAATTCAAACAAAGCTTTTTTTTGCTCTGCAAAACATCAGACATCAACAAGAATGAACTTGCCCAATCATACCTTTGTTTCTGACAAAAAATGGGTGATCCAGTCGGCACTCAGCTGTAAGGAGCCCTTTATCTGGCGAGCCTGGGTCAAAGGTCAGTTTAAGAACTGCCTGGCCAAAAGAGATCGTCTCTTCATGACTCACCAGCTTAAGTCCATCTGAACCATATCTCTGTGAAAAAAAGCAAAAATCAGTCCACATTCAACAAAATACGCAAACTGGGGGTCCCATACAGGAAGAAGTGTGTGTCTTGTTTGCTAAAAACGTGATTTTGTTAATGTATACTGGGAGTATCACTGTCAATCATTGAAAGGGATCATACGAGACTCATTTACTTGATGACTGGACTTTGACTGGAGGTTTGTCTGCCACCTTGTGGCCAGTCAAAGCTACTGTAATACACAAAACAGGCCAAATATCCTCTGCCTAGATAATATCTTGAATTGTTTGACATACTAGAGTCAGTGTTGGATGTCTTACCTTGAGAGACAATGCCGAAGACATCATGCTGTCATCATCCGACTCATCGTCTGAATCCCCCAGTTCATCAGCTTCCTGCCACTCCACGTTAAGACCTCGATGGAAGCGCAGACGAGTTCCTGAATATCAAAACATGCATGTTACATGGTGGTAAGCATATGTGTGTATTACTGCCAAGAGAACACAGGGAAACAGATGCAATACTGCCGTGTGAACACCAGATATGAGAATTCAAGATTCTTTATTTGTCATTGTTCATATTTCATAACAACAAAATTACAGGTGCTGGTTCTAATATAAGTGCAAGATGAGTTTTTAAAAAAGAATTTAATGCCCAGAAGATTTCCGTGTGATGGTGGTCAGATGCGTGTGAAGGAAGGTGATGGCTTTGGTTGAGGAAACAGTTTTTGAGTCTGTTTGTCCTAGTTCTGGTGCACCTGTACCGTCCTTACAAATATTTGATCATCTCCTGCCCCGGACTGTTTGGATTGCATGTCTGATTGTCATCAGCACATTTCAGGAGAGAGCTTGAGTCAGGTCTAAGTGTGTTTGTGTACCTAGATGAATACACATGGAAAATACACAACCTTTCAGGAAGCACTGCCAGGCTGTGGAAGGCCATGAATGAGACCAGACCATGTCTTCGTCATCAGAAAACGATGACGACATCGAGAAAACCCCAGACTCCGATTCACTGCTGGCCTGATGTAGGATAGAAGAAGCATGTTTACAGGGATTATGTATCAGTAATTACCACAAAGCCGGTGGGAATAAATCATTCTTCTGTTTCTGAGGCTGAGGCGGAGAGTGAAGGCTTTACCCTGGTGCGTCTGCGCTCCCTGAGGTGACCTCTGGACGGGTTGGGTGCGCTGCTGGCTAACGGGGGCCGGGCGTAGGAATGTAAACTATTACTGTTGCCAAAGATGTGAACTGGAGATGACCTGAAAATGGCAAGTGATGAATATTAGCAGATTGAATGTGCAATATACGGCCACAGCGGTCACATATTCTGAGCTTTAGCATTCGTGCATATAATAGTCATAGCGCATACGCAGAGGTGTCAAAAGTATTCACATTAATTACTCAGGTAGAAGTATAGATACTAGAGTTTAAAAATACTCCTGTAGAAGTTGAAGTATCAACTCAAGTTTTTTACTCAAGTATAAAAGTACTGGTTTCAAAACTACTTAAAGTATAAAAGTAAAAGTAATGTAAGGGGGAAAAAAGCCATTGAAAATGAATGCATCTTAGTATAATGCAAATGTATTAAAGAACCATATACAGTATTTGTACTATTGAGCATTAACATGTGTTTCAGAGAGCAGCAGATATGATGACTAGTTGCCTATAAGTATTGTAATGGTGCAAAAAGTCAAACTTCAGAGGCATGTTATCATTTATCCTAACCTTTATTGGAATGTACATCCAAGTTTAGTTGCAGGAATCTGAGGGATGTAAGAACAAAACTGGACAAGAACATCTGAAACAACCACAACCAAATTCACTCTATCCGGATGGAGCAATTTAACTGGATAGTTTTTTTTAAAGGCCAAAATGAAATAAAAAAATGAAACGAGGCTGTTTTTAAAATGTAAGGAGTAAAAAGTACAGATAATTGCGTGAAAATGTAAGGAGTAAAAGTAAAAAGTCGTCTGAAAAATAATTACTCCAGTGAAGTATAGATAACCAAAATTTCTACTTAAGTAAGGTAACAACGTATTTGCACTTTGTTACTTGACACCTCTGCGCATACGTAACAAGTGGGAAGTGGCAAATTAATCTAACCGATATCGATTTACAATCAGGTAAACATAATGAAGGATAAAATACTAAAGTACGATATTAGAGAATATTCACAACACATGGTTTGTACTCATGCTACCACATGTTCCAGTCGGTCCACATATTACTATCACATACATGCATTCATAGAGCCGTACAGCATCTGTGATCAGGGAACTCTACACGAGGCACCAAACCTGTAAAACAAGTCTTTTCAAGTCTTTTTATAGTCTTTCCCGTCTGTATCTTCTGTTAAATGAGCCAATTGTGTCACTGCCAGCAGCTTTCTCTTTGGAACATGATCCGCAGCCACGCTTTGTGCACGAAGATTGTTTACAACACCCAGAAGACTGGAATGATTAAGGATAGCAGGAGCCCAAAAAGGTTAAAAATGCAGGACTTTCACCAGAATACCACGTTGGGCAGTTTCTAAGACTTTTTTATGTTGATGGGGGACTATTGAACAACAAGGCCTGCTGTAATTCACTGGCTTGGTCACGGAAGATGTCCCACACGGACGATGGCGTGAAACCAGCCTAAACGTGCAGTGAACAAGGCCCAGCAGGCTGCAGACGGCGTTAGCAGCAGCCTCACCCCTGGGTCCAACCAGGAATGGAAGTGGGGTGATCCATCGTCCAGGTGATCTCAGGTCTCACCTCTAGCGTTTCAGCGAGATCACCAGAAAGTTTCAAGATCTCATGAGAATTGTGGACACCTCGTATTTTCTACTATGATTTGCATAAAAAGGATGGGTGAAGTCAAAGAAGATGTTCTTTTGACTTAAATAATCTCTCTTGGTAAGTGGCTGATACCTCTTCTGAGCACAGATGCACCGATCAAAGGGCCAGGGACCAGAATTTGCCAATTTTTGACGTGACCGGCCTGACCGATAACCGGAAGGTCAACCTAACTTGTTACCAATTCTAGTCTGGTCCGTACTGCGCATGCGCACATTCAAGATAAAAGCGATGTGTACACTCAGCAGGAATAACATGTTGACATGGAAATATTTTACTGAGTGAAACGTAGACTTGAATATTTTGGGACAGAGGATCTGCAACATCACCCTGCAGGATTTTCTGAAGAGTGGTTTTGTAGCCTCTTTTTCTCCTCATAACGCAGGGCGCCATGATTTAAATGTGCAAACAGGCCCGTGAGGCTGACTGGAAGTTGTCAACGTTATGCCAAATCAGTGTTAGCCGTGGCTACCGGCTCCTTCAGCTGATCCTTGCCGGAGAAGCTGCTGGCAAAGGTTTACAGCGGAATATCCCGTTTCAAATGTCCTTTTGGTGGTGAAATCAGAGACGACTGCTGCCTTTGAGCTACACTGAGTTAAAACCGGTGAGCACAAACTGCCAATAGCTTCACTAAGTTTCTTAGCATGACGATGACTGATGAGAAAGATGAAGAAAATGAATAAGTATATACGCTGAAATTGAATTGAATTCAACACCTGTAGCTTAGAGTACTAAAAAAAAAAGGATAATTTCAACTCTTAAGAGAATCTTGACCTGCAAAGTCGGTATCGGCAGGTCACACTCATGAATCAGAATTGGATTCGGTGCATCTCTACCTCTAAGACCCTCTGACTTGTTGATCCACAGTCCCCATGGGCTAATGTAATGTCAATGTACGAGTCCTAGTTTGCACGTGATGTTTCATGTTGAAAAACGATTGGGTCCTCCTTGCTTTGTGTCAAAAAAAATGTCAAAAAAATTTAATTAAATTGCTGAGTTACTAGAAAAGAGGTGGGACCAGGAGCAATTTCTAAATCACAGATAGGGGTAGGGCAGAGGGGGTGGGACTTGAAAAAGTATTCCACTCCCTTTCAAACATGTGCACTGGTTTAGCAAGTTTAATAGATGTGCTAAATCTTTTTTAGTTTTTGTTCTCTTTGCTGTTTTTGATTTATGGTCCTTTTTGTTGTTGTCCTTTGGATGTTTTGAATAATTTCATTCATTCATTCATTCATTCATTCATTCATTCATTCATTCAAAAAGAGACTCTGCACATTCCTTTGGTGGAGCAGAGGTGTACAGAGTGCTGTTCATGCTTTTCCTTCAATATATGTGTGTCTTTGCTTCATTTTTACATAATATTTCACAGAAAATTACAACAAAAATAAAACAGAATTCACTGGAAACGACAACGTATATATATTTCACTGTACGGCCCTACATTAGTTGAGTGTAACTACTTCTCACATAAGTTTGTGTTTGTTCAAACCTCTTGTGTGGGGCGTCCTTTAGGAGAGGGCTCTGAGGACTGGTGGCGATATCAGCCAACTCAGCGAGCCAGTTGGTGTTAGGCGAGGTGCTGAGCTCCTGGTGAGACACCGCTCCCACCTGAAATAACCCCTGAGACCTCTGGTCTTCCTCTACCTCCTGCAAGTCTGGCATGTCATCTGAGGAGAGATTGTTGATTGATTTATTCTTATTCTAAATAAAAGAAAAAAAATTTAAATCTTTATTAAATATGAAAATCTTGTTTATTCTGCTGCAACATTTTACCGTAATCCATTTGGCACCCAGGTGATAAAGGCAGGTCCTCATTGCACTTGAGCGGATCAAAGGACTCATCCATTTTTGCAATGTTCTGCAGTGAGCTCTGTTTTTACTTTCTTCTTTGTTTTCTTGTTCTTTAAAAGCTACAGAGCAGCTTATTCAGCTTCCATCATCCAACTCTGACACATCAGCTGCTTTTAATGGGGAACAAAAATGGCAAATGATGATATTTTGTTAATGAAAATGAAACCACTGCTGAGATGTACAACAGTAAACAATAAAAAAAAAAAATGAAGCCCTTAAAATTGGATGTAATTAAAGTGGTATGCAGATTTTAATGCAGCCCTTTCTTTTAATGGAAAATTTTGAAATGATCAGTAATGTGCAATATCTTTCACTCACTGCAACGTGCAACTATGTAAATATCCATCTGTAAATATCTGTCTGTTATCTTTTTATATACTAGTATTTCTTATTATTTATTTTTCTTATTATTATTATTATTGTATATACCAGTTTACTGTTTATAGTGTGTTATTATTATTACTGTGTTATTACTTTTCTATTGATCCTCTTGTTTTTGCACTATCCCCTTTGCTGCTGTAAACTGCAAATTTCCCCTCTGTGGGACTATTAAAGGTTTATCTTATCTTATCTTATCTTATCTTATCTTATCTTATCTTATCTTATGACTAATTTTAAACAGTTTTGAAAGACTTAAAAAGCCTCCAGACAGTTCTCATTACATGTCATTTATTTTAAATGCAGGGAGCTTTTAGGGAACCCTTTGTCCCTGTGACAAGTCACGTGACCGCTGCATGTAGGCCTTATTTATAAACTTCGCCATCTGACGCATGCGCACTAGAGCTCATTCATTCACAACGACGTAGACAAAAGTAGGAATTATCTCAAACATTTCCGAGTAACAGTTGCACAAAGGAGCTCACAAACACGACATTTGACTAAATACATTAGAATATCAATGATAAACTAAAATATTTGTTTATTTTATACATCTGTTTTCGCTTTGTCAGCTTACCATTTACGTAAAAATGTCGAGTAAAGTGTTTTTTTCCCGGATATATAAGAAAATGTTAACATGTAATAACTGTTCAGGGGTGAAAAGACGGTTATTTACGCTTGTCAACCCGTAAAGGATTGCTGCAAGTTATTATTAAAAAAAAAAAAAAAAAAAAAAAAAAAAAAAAGGAAAAGCCTGCTTGGTTTTGGTAACGGCGTGTACAATGGCAAAAATATCCCTGATAAAACACTTAAAAGAAGTATGTACTCGTGCAAATAGACGGGTTACAGGTCAGGTCTGCAGGTCTTTTGTCCGTTCCTAAAAAGCAGCAGCAGAAACAAAAGAATGTCAACAAGTTCGGGCATGACGCAACCTCTAGTGCGTTCAAAATGAATGACATCCAAACCTCTGGACGCCTCTAAAATACATTTTAGGATTAAGCAAAAAGAATCAAACTTTTAACCAGCTGAAAACCCCCGGTTTTAATCTGCGACCCTGCATTTTGGGTGGGTTTCCTCTCACCAAAACAACAAGCGTCACAGCGAAGGAGAAGAAAAACAACAGTTCTTAACCTGTCAGTCGACGTCTAATAAAACCGTGACAACCTCGCTGAAACACTATGCTGGTACTGCAAAAGTATGGATCGCACAAGGAGCAAACGAAAAACAAGTTTGAACTATTTATTTCTGTGAAAAAGTCAACTCAACTTCCCACTTACCATTACCTATCGCCATCAAGAAACTCTGGCAGTCGCTCGAGAGGCTGAGATGAGTGTTACTGGAGAAACGCCTCCTATTGGTCCGCGAAGCTGTCACTCACAAGAGCTTCGGTCTCCTATTGGTTGTTGCGGCAGAAAACAACAAAGAAGGCGGGGTTTAATTTGTTGATCGTGTTTTAATTGGCTGGAAGGGAATGCCTGTTACTACCCAGTAACAGCTGATTGGCAACAACACGGACAATACCTGCTTATTTTTCTTAACATCTAAAATGTCGCAACTACAGCAACAAATACTCGGACACATTGATGTCTAGATGAATTTAACTCTATGTTCAGTTAAAATAATTGCTATAGCGTTCTGCTTGACAGATTACGGAAGGAACGAATGTATGACTAGTGAATGAATTTATGATGAATGAATGACTACCATTCAGAGGTGGACAGAGTACTCGACCCCAGTACTTGAGTAAGAGTACAAATACTACTGGTCAAAATTTACTCCGTTACAAGTAAAAGTAGCTCAGTCAAAATATTACTCGAGTAAGAGTAGAAAAGTAAATGCTTTTAAATTTACTTTAAGTAAAAGTAAGAGTAAGAGTAGAAAAGTACTTGCTTTTAAAGGTAGTTAAGTATCCAAAAGTAAATGCTTTTAAATTTACTTTAAGTAAGAGTAAGAGTAACAGTAAATTTCTTATTTTCCACATCAGTAAATTACTATATTTTTTCTAAATTAATTTAAGGATCTTTTAACTCTTGTTTCTGAGAATTAACTCTTTGAAACCAGCTGCACTGATGTGCTGCTTTTAGAACCACAATGTTATATAAAACCTGCAGAAACACCAAAAACAAATCAAATGAATGGGATCATAAGAGGACAGCAGATGATGCAGAGTTTATTAACAATCATGAACTGAAACCAAATGAACCTGCACCATCCAACTAAGTCTGGATCCCCCTCAAAGACCACTGCTTTACAAAAAGCTACATCTCTGCTTTCAATAACTCAATGTTGAAGTCACTTAACTTTACAGGAAGGACATGTACCAGTACAATATAGCAATATAGAGACGACTCAGCGGATTGTCTTTCTTCTCCTGACGCAGGTGTAGCCATTGTTGCGGCTCTGTCTTGACAAATGCAGGCTACTTTGGCGGTATCGTTTTGAGGAGGCTTGACGTATTTCCGCTTTACGTACATCCCAGTGGAGAGCGTGCACTGTGATAGGTCTCCTCCTTTGACAAAAACAGCTTGTGTCCAATAGGATTTTAGGGAAGAAGAAAAGAGAGCAGACCTAAAAGTAACGAGTACTTTTCAGCCTTCCTAGAAATTTACTTGAGTAAAAGTAAAAATATTTGTCTTGGAAATGTATTCAAGTAAAAGTAATAAGTACCAAATAAATCTAATACTCAAGTAAAGTACAAATCCTCTGGATATGTACTTAAGTACAGTACTCAAGTAAATTTACTCCGTTACTGTCCACCACTGCTACCAACTGAAGGAATTCCTGGGAAGATGTGCCTCATCTTTATTGTAACAAATATTAATGTGAGACCCAGATATAAAACGTTCTTTATTGACATGAAAAGTGAAACATACAGTTCTTCTTCTAGCCATAGTTGTGGTTTTGCCTTCAAAAATTACCAGTGCTACCAGAGAGGAATAAGTAAGCATGTAAACAAAGTCATTAAAAATAAATAATAAATAAAATGAAATAAAAAATCAGGTGTGGACAGAATACAGAAAACGTTGACTGAATGGAAACGGAAAATCAAAAGGATTACATTTAGATTCCCATTGATGGTTATCTTTATAAATCGCCAGCAGAGGTAGACAGCAATAATAGATGCCTTAATAATGTTTATTCCACCTACACAAAAAACAGCATGAGCAAAATTTTACATTAAAACACAGATAAATCAATTACCTCAAGACATTACCTATAATGACTACAGTCTACTGGGGAAAAGTGGGGCTATATAACAACAGTAAGTACTCTGTTTTAAAATTGTAAAGCAATGTGTTGTATATCCTTACAAAACTATCACCTATCTCCTGGAAGTTTTTTTGTTTTCTGTAGTTTTTTTTTGTTTTGTTTTTTGTTTTTTTGTAAAAGCAGAGCATTAGGCAAACAGCCACAAACACTAAAGCCACATTTCCATTGAGCAGTACAGTTGAGCAGTACCGGCTGGACCAGTGACGCCTGACCTAGGTTTCCTTTCTGGACAAATGTTTGTAGCCACCGCGCACTACATAACAGAGTGACATTATATTCATATGACACAATGTCTCCAGTGAGTGAAATCAAGGAAGGAAAAACATCTCACTTAAGAAAGAACAACAGTGTAAAACATCAAACACCTTATGTTTTTTCTTCTTGGCCAGAAGTGACAGAGCTTTGTCTGAAAAAAAATTTTAAAATGGTTTAACTTGTGTTTTTCTCTATCACATGGAAAAGATGAACTTTTGTCGACAATTTAACTGACTGCAGTGTTTGGAAACACAAATAATTGTGTATGGTACTGTACTGCTTGATGGAAGCAGGCTATGACAATGTACAATTAATGAGCATGGATTTAAGGGGCTCAGTGTGATGATAAACATATGCATTTTTGTTGAAATACTAAAGGAAAATGCCGGTGTTCAAACAAACCCAAGTCTATTATTAGATGGCAACGAGAGTAAACTTTTATAATAAACCAAAATGACATTAATGGAAGCGGTTTTTAGTAACAAAGAATATGTTTGCTGGAAAATGACAATTAATGTTTACACTTGGAGAAATCAACCTCTAACATGTCTCAAAAATGTCCTTCCGCTTAAGTAATAGTGTGAATAATGTTCCTGCAGTCTTTGTAAGTGTGCAGAAAGTGTATAAATGGGACTTTTTGAACAGGCATTTCTTTGCAGTCACCACAACCTTGTTATAAGTCTGTAAATGTCAAACTACTATTGTAAATACACACTAAAGAAAAAGAGTTTGTGGCATCTGCCTTCGGACAACCGAATCAGTACTTAGATATTTATGACAAAATAGGAAGCAGAGGCTGCAAATTCTCTTCCTTTTGCATCTGGTGACACTAGTTTTGTCTCTTGTCAACTTGGTGGATGCATGCAGGAGACAATGCCTGTACAAACAGTCCTCTTTATACAGGACCCAGGCTTACAATAGAAATTTACTTTGAGGTAACATTAATTGCCATTTTGCCGCAAACATATATTCTGTTTTCACTCAAAACTGCTTCAATTCACCTTGTTTTCGGTACATAACAAAAGATTACAATCCTTTTGATCCAAGTGTGGACTTAGGTTTGTTTCAACTCCAAAGTATCCCTTTAACTACATTCAGCTGGAATCAAAAAGTACAAAAAGTCAACCAAATTAATGTTATGCAGCGATAATGACCTATTTTCACATTTTGGAGCTCTTAAACTGGTACACTTCCTTCTGTGATGGGACAACGTGACACAGTTGCCCTTAATTGTCCAGTAAGAAATTGGCTTTGGCATCTGTTTTTTAACAATTACTGTAATTTACCAACAATATTGTGCTGCTGATGTAGCTGAAACACTATGGGAAAAGGGTGAGTTAAGAAGGTGTTCAGTTTACAAACACACAATGCACCGGTCACTGACAAATAAAATGTACATTTACATTTTTAAGGTGGGAATCGTGGGAAATGTAGTTAAACAAGCTTTTAAGCAACGCTGCTTTGGCTTTCTGCGGTCATGTCGTTCTGCAGCAAACTACTAAAACTAACCTATATCTGCCTATATTACTTATCTGACACTTAAAAGTTGAAGTGTAATGGATATTCACATTTTTTGTCTTAAAAAAATTGGCAACTCTCTCTCGTTTGTTTTTTTTTTTGTTTGTTTTTTTACCCATCTACCCCATCATGGTCCATTGGAGTCTCCTCATGCACTTTGCTGCTCAATCTCAGGGCTACTTCCAAACAGGGCCACCAGCTGCTCCTCGTAGTTGACGATGTTTCTCTTCATGATGTCCATGCACGGGCCGAGCAACCTTTCGAAGGCTTGAACGTCCATAACTGATCATGAAAGAAAAAGAGAAGACAAGAGACCTATTATGGCATCTAATACCTATTTTAAACCGGCCTTGAATGTCTTAAAAACAAGCTTTTGATTTTTTTTTTGCTAAATAAATTAGAAATTCAGCCTCTGAGTCATGTCTTTGTCTTCCCATTCTCTAACCTCATTATCTATGAGGGATTCTGAGTGGGCGGGGCTATGCTAATGAGGCACTGTGCTGATTGGCTGCCTGAATGACGCGATACACCGCTACGAAAAAATGTTGGAAGCTCCGGCCGGCGGAGTTAGTTGTGGGCGTGGTTTCATGCATAGGAGACCAACCGATGTAAATCGCATTTTCGTTACGTAACAAAAGGGAGCAGAATCTGAACGGCTCGTAGAAGCCACGTCACACTGGACGGCTCATCCAGGCGGCTGTACAGACACTGCAGAATTTGGTTGTTTTCCTCCTTCTCTGAGTTGGCAGGCTGAGGGGAGACCACTTTATATATGTTAAAGCAAGAGAAAACGTGTTTCATAATAGGTCTCCTTTAAGGAGATTTAAATGTGCTGATATACCAGGAAAGGTACATGTTGATTAGGGTTTTGATATTGTGCAGACTGTGACTGTTTTTGAGCTTGATGACACTAAATGAAGATTCAGAAACAAAACAAGGATAAAATACTGTATTTTGCAAGTAGAGCTTGGCAACCAAGGTTTCCAGACACTCTGAAAAGATGGCTGACTGGGAGTCCCACTGGACACGTGCGGGTTTCCGTACAAACTCACAAAAGTTTAAACATTTTTGTTTGTTCCAAATGAAAAGGGGTAGATTTGGGCTCTCGGGTTTACACTCCGCTCATACGCAGCGTTGAGAGTGGGGGATTTTGACGGGGCTTCATCATACCGCTAAACAACCAATCAAATTTTCTTCCAACTCAGTCCACAAGTAACCCAAGCGCTTCAAAAAGAGCTAAATGAGTTACTACATCTTTTAAAGACATCATAAATAAATAAATAACTAGGGTGACATTTGATTTCCGTTTCCAAGATGATTGGAAGATAAATGAAATGAAGATAAATGAAAAAAAAAAAAATTGGGTTTCAATGTATTTACTGCAAAAACACATTTACAGGATAAAAATAAACAAGAGAGAGTTCTTGAGATTAGCCCGGTCAACCATACCAATGACATGAGTCTGGTTCCCCTTCTGTCACTGCCATTTCCACCCGTACTGATCGCAGCAACCTAATGGCAGCAAGGTGAGGGAGTTCTTTATGGGACAACTCCTACGAGAGTGTCCAAAAACCGCTTTTTGAAACAAGGATGGTTGCAGAACTCCTAACATCACCTCGGACCGACAAGTTCTTACTGCCGAACCTACAACAGCCCTTCACCAGCATTCCTACTCCAGTGAGTAATATTTGGGGTGTTTTTTTCTTTTGTTTGTTATAATGAATGCTACTGTGGTTGTCCCTCTGCTTATGTCACATGCTGATTGTGACAATGGTGTCCAGAGGCAGGTTCTTCTGCTCCTGTTAGTACCGCTCCCTGGAAATCAAGAGCAATCCAGAGGCACC
Organism: Cololabis saira; assembly: GCF_033807715.1. Taxonomy (NCBI): domain Eukaryota; kingdom Metazoa; phylum Chordata; class Actinopteri; order Beloniformes; family Belonidae; genus Cololabis; species Cololabis saira. The sequence continues at coordinate 14,134,820 of NC_084591.1, forward strand.
GGACTAAATCTTTGTATCTAAGAGGAAAAGAGTTCAGATGGCTAACCAGGCTAACTTGAGATAAAATAATCACAGCTTTGCCACTTGGACCCCCAACTAAAAACAAAATTGTTGAAAATGTACCCAAGCATTTGACATTTCCCAAAGCGTATGCAGATGCGGCTCTGGGTTTGTTTGTGACGAGAGCCAGCTCTCCAAAATACTGGCCCCTTGTGCACGTGGTTATATCCACCTCCTCGTCCTCCTGCTCTTTTTTTGTCTGGAAGAAAATAAAAAGACATAATAACATACCGGAAGACCAGGATATTTCTTTAAATCAAAGGATTGTTTCCACTTGAGAACTACAGAAAAGTGCAGAAATACCCGACTTCTTTTCATGGTGATTCTAACTTGACCACTCTCAACGATGTAGAAGCAGTCTGCTAAGTCACCCTGGCACACAGAACAATAAAACGACAGTAAACAAGCATGGAAACAAGCGTTTACAAGTGTGAACCAGAAAAGAAGACCTGGAGTTTCTTCACCTGAGCAATGATCTGCTGGGAATCGCTGTACACCCGGGTGGAGATCACGTCTACTACTTTCATTCTCTCCGACAGCTGCGGGTGAGAGGATATTTGGTTCGCAATAGTTTCATTTGAAAATTGAAGTGCACTTCTTTTCAACACTGTGAACTAATGCCAACCTCTAAAGATGTGAGCAGTGGTAGCGTTTCGAAGAATGCCTCATAAAGCCTCCTCTTCTTGGCATTGTTTTTCACTATGATCCTCCTGAAAGTCAGACGATCCTGAAACACAGATTCAAACAAAAGGAAAATATGTATATTTGTATAAAAGCATACAGAGAGAGGGGGAGAGACTCAATGAGATACTTGTGAGCCCTTTGTTTTCTACCACTGTTAAATATTAAACAGCGTTGCTCGTTGATGATTGATCTAGAACGTGAAAGCCTAAACGCAATAAAACAGCCACAATAATGTTAACGAAAGAGTCCAGAATGCACATCCTCCAACCGCCGTGATTTTTACCGCTTTTGAAAGACGGCAGTGAATCAGAGTTCTGTCTCTGTCCCCGATATGTGGTATTTGGTCCTGGTGATGGGGGCGAGGGTGTCGGCATCATGGGAGCGTGTTCGGTGGGGGTGAATCGGGCGAGGGACGACATCTGCCGGGTATGAAAGGGCGCTGATGTTTAGGGCTTTATAGGTTTATTTGTTTATTTGTTTATTTAAAGGGATCCCCATTAGCAGACGCAAAAAACGAAAGCTAGTCTTCCTGGGGTCCAGACAATAAAATACAAAATAAAACATACAATCTCAATTCCTAAAGTACATTTAAAAAAAAAAAATACAATTAAAGCTGCAAGCAGCGATGAACGGGCCCTCGCACGTGCAATTTTCACCAATAAAACTAAGTCCGATGACACCACCCATGACTCTTTATGTCAAACCATTTAAAAGTTATGGCAGAAAGTAGGAACTATCAAATATCGACCAATCAGATGAAGGGGGGGCGCGCTTTTTGGCGCCTATCGTCACCATGGTAACGCTTTTGATTGAGAAAAGTAATGCCCGTCGTCGCAGGATGGAGACGCACATTTTAATGTATAACACACCTGGGTGCACGTTACGGTTCGGGCGAAGAAACGACCGAAGAAATGGCATAAATTGCACCAAAATTACACGATTAATTCAAAATGGCCGACTTCCTGTTCGTTTTCGGCCATGGCGTCAAGAGACTTTTCTTTAAGTTGCGACATGATACAGGTGTGTACCGATTTTCGTGCATGTACGTCTAACCATATTGTGGGGCTTGAGGCACAAAGTTTTCTAGGGGGCGCTGTTGAGCCATTAGTCCACGCCCATTAATGCAAACTATTAAATATAAAAAATTTTGCCAGACCTGGCTTGCGTGCAAAATTTGGTGACTTTTGGGGCACGTTCCAATATGCAACAGATCTATAAAGTACTTTCCTCTTCATCGAGTCAGACTTAGGTAAGGGTAACATAATCCGACCACTATCTGCCCCTCGAGTGTTATATGAATGAATATTTGAACAATAGGTTATATTATTATAGAGAAATTTAGGAGTCTGAGTGTTAATAATTCTATGGAAATATGTAAGTATATTAGTAGATATCCTATCCTCAACCCTCAGCCAGGAGAGACGTTCATGCATTTCTGCAACACTTGTCTTGGGCTTTATAGGTGCTGGGGAGGATCTTGAAATGTATGCGTTGTTTTTCGGGAAGCTAGTGAAGTTGACGGAGGATGGGCGTGGTGTGTTCTCTGGTGGGGGTGTGGGAGAGCCGTCGGGCAGGGGACTTTTGAACATATTACAGTTTTTGAATCACAATGACCAAAGATTATCATTTCAGTTGTACTGCTGAAGTTGTGGTTCATCCAGGTTTTTCTGTCGGTGATGCAGCTGGCGAGGGTGGAGAATGTTTACAGTAACGTATCATGTTATTAGGATGAAATATGTCAACACAAATAATGCAACAAGCAGTGGTAGATGACAAAGGAAGAATGTCCAATTGTAGAGGGGACCCTCTAGCTAGGAAATCTCCTCCCGCCCAGCCATTGATAAAGCCATTGATAAAACGGTTAGCTTTTGGACAGGCTCTCATTAAAGCTCCCACTATAATCTACTGTTTGTGCAGAGGCTCTTTGACAACCCCGCCCCACCTTGACTGAAGCTGACTGCACGTTAAACAGGGAGTCCTGCATGTCCACCAAGTGCTCGGGTCAGCCGGGAGTGCAGCAGCTACTAGGGATGGGCGGGATGGACTAAAAAAATGTATCCCGATAATTTCTGGCATTTATCCCAATAACGATAAAAATTACGATAAAAAAAATACCAATTCAACTCCACCTTTGTATAAATCAATCAACACCTTCAGTCTTTGGAGCCCCCAAAAAACTGTTCTAAAAGAATAATAAATGCTACACCAATTAAATTGAATTAATAAAAACCAATTAAATGAGTTACACCTGTACTGCAAAACTGTAATGACTCAGATCCGCCATGTTTGTTACACAAAAAACTCATCAACGGGAATTTATCCTCCTTCCTTCCTTCCTTCCTTCCTTCCTTCCTTCCTTCCTTCCTTCCTTCCTTCCTTCCTTCCTTCCTTCCTTCCTTCCTTCCTTCCTTCCTTTCTTTCTTTCTTTCTTTCTTTCTTTCTTTCTTTCTGTCTTTCTTTCTGGCTCATTTCTTTCTTTCTTTCAGGCTCATATCCATCCATCCATCCATCCATCCATCCATCCATCCATCCATCCATCCATCCATCCATCCTTCCTTCCTTCCTTCCTTCCTTCCTTCCTTCCTTCCTTCCTTCCTTCCTTCCTTCCTTCCTTCCTTCCTTCCTTCCTTCCTTCCTTCCTTCCTTCCTTCCTTCCTTCCTTCCTTCCTTCCTTCCTTCCTTCCATCCATCCATAAATCAGCTTTACACAAAAACGTCATCGACAGGAATTTATCGTTTTTACCGCGAGATGACAAATTCTTACCGTGGGGAATTTTTTTGACGGTTTATCGTGAACGGTAAAATATCAATACCATTCCTAGCAGCCACCTGCCCAGTCTGCACAGAGGTGACATGACAGAGCTGCTATCCGCTCGTTTAGGACGCAAGCCTCACTCCCGACTCACTTTTTTCACTAAGTCAGATGTTGAAAAGCATTTGCATATGAGGAGATCAAGTTAAAACTGAATCTTTGGGATGCCAAGGCAACTAAAAAAAAAACGAGCATTCAATTTGCATTCTCGCTTTAATCTAACCAGATTGTATGTTGTGTTGCATGTGATGTGGCATCAGCAGGAAAACACGGTCTCAGTCAGTGGGATCAGGGAGCAACGCAGCACAGACGACCTGGGTGTTTATTTAAACTGTGCCAACTGACTGCACAGCGTGTTGTAAAAAGCGAAGAAGAAGCCAGCTGTGCTCCGGCAGGAGGTTGAAATGGTTTGCTCACCAGGCACCAAAGGGCTCCAGGCGAGGTGGCAGTAATTGTGGCTGCTCTGGGGGTGTTGTACATCAGCGCCAGCTCTCCAAAGCTGCCTCTGTTGTCATAGCAGCCGAAAAGCTTCTCGACGCCGTCCACCTTCACAAAAATGTTAAATGTCCCGCTGCACAAAACACAAGCAGCAGGAAAGGATATTAACACAAATATTTTCTCAGGAGAGTGAATGTGAGAGTGCATGTGAGTGAACTGTGAAAGCACCTCTCAATTACGTAGAAGTTGTCGCCATCATCATTTTGATCGATGATGTGCTCTCCTTCTGTGTGGAATTTCTCAAACATAGCGTCCAGCACCTGAGATATTTGTTCCTGGGAAGGTGGGAGAGCATCAAATATTTAATGTTTGTGTCCTGAAACAAAGGTGCAGGATCCAGAGTGTGTTCTACTTCTGCTTAAAAGAAGAAAAAAAAAACATGCCCACATTTTCCATGCAGCGAAAAGCTTCTGGCCTCAGGCCATGTTTTCCTCTCTACTGTTTAATAGATGGCTTCGTGCTTATGGTATAAATCACTCACTGGATCTAAATTCTTGAACAGAAGAATGTCCCTGCATGCTTCCTGTAGTCTCTGCCTCTGCTCATCGGTTTTGGGGTAGGTCACCTGCGACATAAAACACACTCCTGTGAAGTGGCCTCGTGGAAACTGATGAGTATATCCAGAAGAACTCATGTTGCTCATAATTTGTCCTTTATTCTGAACAAAATCTGACATTTCAACCGTAAATTAAACCAATATTGTGATGGCATGAGCGGCGGTTTACCCTTGGTTCTTTATCTTCGTCATCTTCATCAGGATTGAACGCCTCAGCACACACTGGACAGCAGAGACAACAAAATACACTTCAGGGATTTGATTTCATCCTGTGGATGTTAGAATAACTTTTTTTTTTCATATTATACAGGACTGTCTCAGAAAATTAGAAAATATTGTGATAAAGTTCTTTATTTTCTGTAATGCAATTAAAAAAACTAAAATGTTATACATTCTGGATTCATTACAAATCAACTGAAATATTGCAAGCCTTTTATTATTTTAATATTGCTGATTATGGCTTACAATTTAAGATTAAGATTCCCAGAATATTCTAATTTTTTGAGATAGGATATTTGAGTTTTCTTAAACTGTAAGCCATGATCAGCAATATTAAAATAATAAAAGGCTTGCAATATTTCAGTTGATTTGTAATGAATCCAGAATGTATGACATTTTTGTTTTTGTAATTGCATTACAGAAAATCACAATATTCAAATTTTCTGAGACAGTCCTGTATTTATAATCCAATGCATTTCTGGTTTCAGTTTGTCCCTCAAGTTTAAGGTGCAGGTCGCAGTGAAGGATTTGTACATTCACAGTAAACTTTGTGGTGACAATGATGCACAGGTGCCCGCCCCCCTCCTTCGAGCTTCTTGCTTTTAATTCACTCATGCACCAATGCATGAGTGCATGTGCATGTACTTCCTGTTAAAGTGCAAGAAGGAAATATGTCACATGATCCACACCCACAAACCACCATGCTTCCAGGACCAATTCTAAGCTCATTTAATGGTTTGTATTTTGGTTCCTCAGTCATGTTCTTGGTTTTCTCTTCTGCCGTAGCTCTGTGACGTATGACATGGTACCATGAGCCATACAAAGCTGATCCACCAGGACAGTTTGGTTTATAGTTGATATAGTTTGGTTGATTTTTGTTGATAGCAGGTGCAGAAGATCGCTGCTGCCACAACCACTGGAACAGTACGCCGTACACACAGAATCCAGTTTCAGAAACAACAATAGTTAAAAGGGGCGCTGTTGCGATTAAAGGCATGATTTGTCTGGTGACATCATGTCTTTTAAAGCTAAACATCAACAAAACACGAAGGCCTAGCTCCCCTTTCCCCCTTTTATGATCTCAGTAAATTGTGCCAACATTTATAAAAAGTACAGTGGGGGTTCTGATAACTTACTGTATCTCTAACTGTTTTCTCTTATAAACAGGTGTGCACTTTGCGATTGTATTGGCCTGTGAAGAAGATGCTAAGATTCCATATGATGTTATAACATTTTATAGTTTGACTAAAGGAATCTTACATTTTCCATAAAAACAAAAGTGGATGCCACCAATCAAAGCACAGAAAAGTTATGTCAACGTAACTATTAATATCTGTAAGTGATCATTTCAAGTGACACTATTTGTTCTGACTTCACTCCCACTTCACGCCTGACATTATGAACCAGGTTTGAGACGAAGTGGCTTTACAGCCTCTTATAAATCAACCCTATTATAGTAAGTGGAAGACAGTAACAAAAGACAGGCGGAAAAGTAGATCCCACTAGAGCAAACCTGGAGCAGCCTCAGCATCCATGTGTCTGAGAAGCTACGTATGTCTCCAGCACTGATTCTGTCCAGAGTTTATCTTTTTGACACAACACCGTTTTATTAACCAGCTTTAACAGGCAGTAAATAATAAACTCACCTGACGCTCTTCTGATGAATCTGTTTATCACTGGGGCTGCAAAGCATGAAAGGTAGATGTTACATTTCATCATCAAATTAAATATTTGTGACAGTCTTTACTGAGGGGCGTGTGGTTCCACAGGTAATAGTCCGTGTGGAGCATCAGTTAGTGGGATTCATATTTATTGATGTAAAACCTGAATTAGGACAGCTGCTTTGAAGTGGATTTAGGTTCTGAAAAGGATTTAAATAAGAAAGAGACTCTGAATGCGAAACACAGCAAAACGTGCAGAGCTCCTGCATAATAGGTCACCATGAAATATACATCAGATAGGAGGTCCTATCCACCAGGGAAGCCAGATTAAATATCCTTAAGGCAGTGGAGGTGTGACCCAAAAATTACAAAAAATAAAATAAATAAATAAAACACATTTTGACAAGTGAATCATGCTGTGCCTGCCATTATGTAACCATTGCAGCCACTTCTCATTGGGATGCAGTGTCAGAAATCTGTTGCTGCTGCTTGCAGACCTGCACAAACGATCACCCTGCAAGAAACACCAAGTCATCCGAGCGGGTCAAAGTGGAACTGTGCATGGCTTGAATCTTGCTGGGCTTTTTTTTTGTCTTCGACTTCCTCTGATTTCTCACGTTTTCCATCATCAGCCTGTGAGCATGAATGAGGCCCAAATGGGGGCCTGCAGCTGACACAGAAAACACTCAAGACGACCCACTAGTGCGGGGCTTTCTTTCAGGCTATGCAAGATACTATTCTGCAGCTGCTATTTAAAGCAGTTATTATCAGTGAAACGTGTGCTCAGTGATGGAGAGCACGTCCTCCAGCTCCTTTGACAGCAGCGGTGGAGGATGCAGGGATGCAGGGATGCAGGGCGGTGGAGCATCATTTCTCTGTCCTCTGCAGACGTGCATGCTCGGGACTCATGCATTAAGGTCACACACGTTCACACACATTATTATGACCCCCCAGACACATAAATGCATGGGCCCCACCTACGAATTCCTCGTCGTCGTCGTCGTCGTCGTCGTCTCCTCCGTTCTCCGAGTCGATCTGCATGGCTTCGTCAATGAAATTGACCGCTTTTCCAGACCTCGGAGCCGAATTCTGCTCATTTCCGAATGAGGCCTCTTTGGTCTCGCTGTCCTTCAGCTGGGTGAAGTACTGTAAGGCAAACTCGAGCAGATCCCCGGGCTGATTCCTCAACACTTCCACGGTAAAGCTCTGTAACAGCTCCGTCAGTCCTTCAGGGATTTCTATACTCATTCCTGTTCTCAGTCTATGAATGTGGACAAAAGCGGTTTGCTGCCGATTTGTGACGATCCCCCGAAAAAAAAAAAAAAATAAGGAAGGAAGAAGCGCAAAGCAAGCACCTCCACGGCGGATCCTCTTCAATTTCTCTTAATGAAAATGGCTCTGGATTTCTGGTCCGAGCATCTTCTGCTGCTGCTGCTGCTGCTGGCTACAGGAAACCCACGCATGTGACCCAGGAATCCATGGCAACCACCCATCCAGGGATTGCGTATGAGCAGCAGCGGCGCACAAACTGCAGCGAGTCGCAAAATCCAAATAAAGGCTGATTTATGGTACCGCGTCACACCAACGCAGAGCCTGCGCCGTGGGTGCGCGTCGCCACGTACTCTACGGCGTAGGCTCTGCGTCGATTTAACGCGGAACCATAATTCAGGTTTTACGGGAAAGAAAAGCCCCCGGGTTGCTTAGTCAGGCAGGGATCGATCCCTGCCCAAGGAGGAGATCAGATCAGGATATGGCATCTGAAATATCATGTCATGTCTTTTGTCTCATAGGAATTCTTTGATAACCAATCTCAATCTATCAAATCTATTTCATCTATCAAAAGAGCATTTAAAAATAAAATCTGTATAAAAAGCTAAACTTTCCAGAAAGACAGATAAACATATGCACTGATACAAATGTTGTGCTTGATCTACTTAAAAAAAACAAGTCAACTTTTTGCATGAGATTATTATGTAGATCAAGAAAGACTAGTCTTTGTTTAAACTACCGGTACTTAATTTTTTGTATGTAAATAATACATTTTGCAAGTACAGTCAACTTAATTTTTATACCAAAAATTAAGTTTCATCTAAACACAATGCCAAGGGCGTTGTGTAAAAGCGTTTCAGTAGTACCAGTATCTGTGAGCAGAGGTGTCAAGTAACGAAGTACAAATACTTCGATACCTTACTTAAGTAGAAATTTTGGTTATCTATACTTCACTGGAGTAATAATTTTTCAGACGACTTTGTACTTTTACTCCTTACATTTTCACGCAATTATCTGTACTTTTTACTCCTTACATTTTAAAAACAGCCTCGTTACTCTATTTCATTTCGGCCTTTAAACAAAAAACTATCCAGTTAAATTGCTCCATCCGGATAGAGTGAATTTGGTTGTGGTTGTTTCAGATGTTCTTGTCCAGTTTTGTTCTTACATCCGTTGCCCTCAGATTCCTGCAACTAAACTTGGATGTACATTCCAATAAAGGTTAGGATAAATGATAACATGCCTCTGAAGTTTAACTTTTTGCACCATTACAATACTTATAGGCAACTAGTCATCATATCTCCTGCTCTCTGAAACACATGTTAATGCTCAATAGTACACATATATGGTTCTTTAATATATTTGCATTATACTAAGATGCATTCATTTTCAATGGCTTTTTTCCCCCTTACATTACTTTTACTTTTATACTTTAAGTAGTTTTGAAACCAGTACTTTTATACTTTTACTTGAGTAAAAAACTTGAGTTGATACTTCAACTTCTACAGGAGTATTTTTAAACTCTAGTATCTATACTTCTACCTGAGTAATGAATGTGAATACTTTTGACACCTCTGTATGTGAGTGGATACATTTCCAGTTGTATGTATAAGAGCATTTCACCTGTGTGTGTGAGAGATTTCACAAGTGAGTGTGAGAGGTTTTCAGTATAGTGTGTAAAAGAGTTGGATTTCATGTTTATGAACGCTAATTCAGAATTATGTCCCTCACGGCACCTCATAAGTTGCAGTCGTTCTGCAGCCCCAGTCCCCGAGCACCATAATTGAGTCAACCCTGAGCTCCTCTCATACCATAATATCTTAAAGGTAAACGTGATGCCATCTGTGCAGCAGCATAAGTTTGGGTCCTGCAACCGGACGATGATCTGAAGCAGACAGACAAACCTGCATCAGACAATGACCAATAAAAAAGGCCCAGACATGAACCCCCCTGAAATGCTGCGGACGGACCTTGAGACGGATGTTCAAAAGAAAATATCCGAAAACCTCAAAGAACTGAGGGAAAGTAAAGCAGCCTGAGCTAAAATTCCTCCACGATGATGTGATCAAACTGAGAGCCGTACAAGAAACAACTACCGTATTTTCTGGACTATAAGCCGCTACTTTTTTCATAGGTTTTCAACCGTGCGGCTTATACAAAAGTGCGGCTATTCTGTGGATTTTTCTTCCACCGCTCGGGGCGCTCTAACCGGAATTAGAATAAAAACTAAAACAAAATAAATGCAAAGAGGAATACACTTCTTCTTTAGCAGATAGAAGTAGGTAGAAGCAGATTTCAAACAGATAAATAAATACTGGTTATTTTCTCTTGGTTATGTCCCGTTTTAATCAGAAAGGATCTATTTAGGTACAAACATGTACATCATTTACAGTTCAAAATCCTTTTGGACATGTAGTAAATATCTAATCTAACAAAATAAATATCTGCGGCTTGCATATCTTTTTTTTTTTTTTAAATAGAGCAGATGCGGCTTGTATGCAGGTGCGGCTTATAGTCCAGAAAATACAGTCATGTTATTGCTGCTAAAGGTGGACCTATATCCTACTGAATCATGGGGGTACTTTGCATTACCACATCATTCATTTGTTATTTTTTTGCTTTATTTTTGATCAATAAGGTATAGTACGGTTGTTTGAAACTCAAATGAACACTTCATTAAAAAAAAAAATTGTCCTTTATTTCCTCTTATTATCATTGCAGGAGGACAAAAAGGAACGAGGCAAAGCTCATTAAGATAGGACATTTTCTTTAATAGCACAGAGAGATTGGGGCCAATCTTCTGCACCAAAGGGAGAAGAGTTAATAAATCTGCTGCGCACTGGGACCTCTCTGACTTTCCGGCAGAAACTGTTTGCCTTCAGAGTTTCATTACTGTATGAAACACTCAGAATGACGAAAATAGTCTTTGTCTGAAACTAAAGCCCAACAATGAAGACTTGTCACAGAAACGCGTGTGCTGAACATCAGATCCGAGATGATTAAATCTTCTGGAAGTAATATGTGAGGTTAGAAATTGGGAAAAGATACAATTTATGTCTAACTTTGCTCCAATCTTGAACTTAACAGCAATTTAAATTGAATATAGATGATCAGAGGGGCTTCACATTTTTTTTTTAAAAATAAACATGGAATAATAAAAAAAAAAATAACCATATGACAATGATAAGACTACCAAAGTACACACCTTACTTGAATGTGCCAGGTGTTGATGTGGTGATTGTGGCTGAAACACCAAAGCAGTGAAACTGTTATCTGTCATAGGCAGTACTCGAGTTGAGGGGGGATGAGGGGGGGTGGCATCCCCCCTGAAATAAAAACGGTCAAAATCACCCCCCCTGTAAAACTGATACCCCCCCCTTTCCATCCCTTATGTCATTTCATCAATGAATGTGGTTTTACTGCTATTTCAACATTTAGAGTCATCACCAGAAAAATAACACCAGAAAAATAACTTATTTGACAATTTTCACCTGTTTCAAGTAAATTTTCACTTGAAATAAATAGGAAAATCTGCCAGTGGGAGAAGATTTATCTTCTTATTACAAGCAAAAAAATCTTGTTCCACTGGCAGATTTTTCTACTTATTTTAAGCGAAACTCTACTTGAAACAGGTGAAAATTGTTGTTTTTCCAGTGATGAGTCTTGTTTTAAGTGTAATGAGATTTTTTTTTACTAAAATGAAACATTTTAACTAGAAATAAGACAAATATTCTTGTTAAGATTTTGAGTTTTTCCAGTGATCCATTTTACTTATCCTGTGAAGGACAGAGGCATATTGATAAGTTCAGAAAACTGTTTTTTATTGTTATGTTTTGATGTATTTGATGTAAGCCCAGTGGATATGTAAAGCTTACAGAAGGCTGCATTTAACTGCTGCTATGTCATTCCTGCAGTATTTCTGCAGGTGTTTTGGTCAGTGCTATTATTTGTAATATATTACATTATTTGTAATCAGCACAAATTATCTGTCCCCATATGATAAAATCCACCATCCCCCCCTGATATTTTTTTACAACTCCAGTACTGGTCATAGGTATATGAGACAACCCCCCACTCCTGCTCTGCCCCACATCTGTCACGTTTTATTAAGAGGGCACAACATTTTCTCACTGTGGTGAACATCAGAGAGCTGGTGCTGCTTTGCTGCAGCTTTCAAAGCCCATCCGATGCCACTTTGAGCTCTGCTCCTCTGGGACTTCAGCAGGATGTTTACTGTAAATCACGGTACAGTAAGAGAGCGCTGCATCGTGTCTACTCTCTGATCCGTAGATCCTCAATTATTACTTTAGTGTCTTCTCTCAATGCTTCATAAAGGATGAATTGATGACTCAACAGCAGAAATTCAGGGACTTTCTGAATTACTGTCAGAAACAAAACTGATCTGGACTGAGGACTGAGAGATCTTGACCATCTTGACCAGGACTCCCTGGCAGAAGAGATATTGTATCTCAATGGGACTTTCCTGGATATATAAAGGATAAATAAAAAAAAATAAAAAAAATCTGCTGATCATTTAAAATAAAATAGGACAGAGATGAAGAACTAATTAGCCAAATACATTTCTTTTCAGCTGAATCAGTAGAACTTAACCCTTGAAGATCAACTTTAAAAGATGTATCACTTCTTTACTGATAACTTTGCCTTAAGAAAGTACTCATTCATGTTTTCTATGCGGGAAATAGCGCCACTTACTGGACATAGTACGGCAGTGCAACGTGTTGCAATACATTTGACTTAAATTTCCTCACAATCGGTGATAATTATTCATTCTTAATTATTCATTCAGGTCATATATGATTTGATATGAATACACTCCTGAGGACTATCCCCGAACTTTCACAGATGTAAAGGAGTTTTAAGTTGTTTTTTTATCACAATCACAGGTCCTTGAAAATAATACTTAAAGATTTTGTCATTTGAAAAATGAATAAGGCAAGCACGACTTCAGATGAACAACACTTGACATAGGCGTTTTAACACAATTTCATTATTTACTGAACAAAAGATAGTCTTAAAGGATAAAGTGAATGTATGTGAAAGGAGGGAAATGATAAAAACACCCATGATGTTCTAGATGAATGTCAAGTGCCAGATTTTTTTATGAATATCACTCTCGTCATTCCTATCACTCTCTGTACTCTCTTATCACTCTCCCGCGGCATTTTTGAGAATTTTTGTCCCACTCCTCTGTACAATGCTGCTTCAGTTCATCAATTTCAAAGATACCCATGCATTATTCATCAAGAGGATGCAAATCCACCTTCTGCACACGTCACAGAGAGGCTGAGAAAGGAGAAGCGGGTGCTGGACTGGCCCCAAAAGGGAAGGTCTGGTGAATTTAAACATAGCTTGGTTGTAGATCTGCTGCCACAGATACGCTGCAGGGGGACACCAACATGATCCTGAGCCGTGTCCATCAGCCCTTTTTCAGTCCTCTCCTTCTCTTTCCTTCAACTCAATCCAGAATTATTAGACATATAGATAGATAGATAGATAGATAGATAGATAGATAGATAGATAATCACCAACTAGCCATGTATCAGTAATATGTATGTACAACTCTTAGTTCTCACAGATAGTTAATACTAATATCTTGTCTTTTGTACCTTTGACAATATATCTGTGACCCTTATTTCTCTGTCCTTCATTCTTTCTTTCCTATCTTCCTTTTCCTGCTCTGCCCAGCTGGCCTCCATCAGGAGAGTCCCCCCTTTATGATCCAGGTCCTGCTCAAGGTTTCTTCCCTCCTAAAGGGGAGTTTTTCCTTGCTAGTGTTTGGCTTGAGGTTTTTCTCCAACAAAGGGAGTTTTTATTTGTCGTTGTTTATGCAATAATTGCTCGAGGGTCATGTTCTGGGTCTCTGGAAAGCAGTTAGAGACATCTTGTGTTGTAACCGACGCTATGTAAATAAAATCGAATTGAAACGAATTTCGAAAAAGAAAGCATTTCAGCAACCCCGTGCTGTTGCACTTCAAGTTGTGTTTGCAGCAAAGCAGTGAAACAACTTAAATTATTTGGTATTCTCAATGCCAGAACACATTTTTAGGTGTTCCATTAAGGACCATCAACATTGCAAAGTCAAGCTTTGCAATAATGTATTTTTTCGCTGTTCTGCAGGCATGAAGTGCAAAAAGGCTTTATGTTAAGATAAATTAAGTTATTGTGAAAAAACATGTCTGTATGTGTGTGTTTACATTTTCCATACCATCCCAACTATATCTAATTGAGACAATACATTAAATATGGAAATCAGATGCATTTGAGGTTGCAACCCTTTCTGTATCATGACACCTATAACGATTGCCTCTCTGAAATGATTCCTGAAATTTGACCCGTTTTGCATTGTGTTAACAGACAGTAAAACCTTTCATGAAGGTGGTTTATGATATTCAGCTCATCGAGTCTGATTCATTTGCACCACCTGGCTACTGCTTACACTGAAAAGTCCTCCAGAATCATTACAAGATGATTTGTCTCACATTCCTTCAGTATTATGACTTTGTTTTGGTTAAATAATTGTCAACATAGCTTGGCGGTGGTTTGGTGGTTTGTAACCCGAACGTTCCTGGTCCAGATCCCTTCTATGTGGAGTTTGCATGTTTGTGTTAGTTTTTTTTCCCCCAGGTACTCCAGTTTCCTGCAATAGTTTTTAAACATGCATGTTACTGGTGCTGCTAAGATGCCCTCAGGAGTGAGGGGGAGCATGTGTGACCTTGTGGACTGCTAGTGACCGGTCAGAGCTGTAAGCACTGCCTGCAGGCAGGTGGGATTGGCTCCCGGTGAGTCTGAAGAAGCATGTATGACTGATGAACAGAAATGACAACACAATGTAATCTATCATGTGCTGTTGTTCATCTGAGGTTGTTTTTATCCAGCATCACGACCAGATGATTTTATGTCCCCAGAATTGAAAGGTGGTGACATGACGGAGCTGTTTCTCAGGGTCTTATGCTGATTTGTGGTAATGACGTTTCACAAACTATTATAAGCTCCTGAATCTGCTGATGCCCGTTAACGTTCAAGTTATTCTATTACACGTCAACATGCAGATCACTCACATTCAATTTCACAATATTAGATTTGGTCCTGACCAAACAAGACAAAGCCACTACAGCTCAGCTATTTAATTTTATGGAGCAAGAACAGATGTCCTTACACTGCAGGTCAGCGCGAGCAGCCCCAGATCTTGAGTTGCAATAGATTACCTCAGTGGTTTCCATACGTCAACAAATTCATAATTACTGTCCTGGGCTATTTATTGATGTGGAGATTCTTACGTTGACAGCCAGCATCTTCAGTGAAAATAATGAATTTTGTCACTTTCAATGAAAATATTCCACCAGCACATTTACTGCCAATTAAAGATATACTTGTACACACTGAGTAATATGAAGCCTTTTTCCTCACTATTTGGAGGTCATGAAGAGAAAAGAGGGGGAAGATGACAATATAAATGGGCCATTTCATGGAACCATCCACATCAGATCTGTGAAACTGAAATGCACACAGGTTCTACACAAAATAACTCACATTTTTCCAGTGTTTGGATGAGCGCCTGCACGTTTTAGATGCGTCTCTGCTCCAAATGACTGAATCATTAAAACAGACTTGTGCAGACTTATTACAAGCTAATGGCGCGTCATTCACCTGGACCAGGGGCCGGGGACACTGGTCAAGATGATGCCAGCAAATTGGGGAAAGACAGAAATTAATGACTTACTAAAAAAAATAAAACAATCCCCAGAGACCAGAAATCTCTGCAATGACCTGTGATATTAATCTTAAGTAAAATACCTTCTCTGCAATTCCTCTTCTGCATGAAACTGTACAAATTAAAAATTAAGGGGTGTGCAGTTCTTATTAACGTTACCAAAACCATAACTGAGGGTCCCAGTGGTGCCCCTTCTTACAAACTTAATTTTTTCCTATTTATTTCATCAATAACTACTGTCATTTAGCAGATGCTTTTATCCAAAGCGACTTACATCTGAGAGAACGAATGCACCATTTTGCCCTGTGAGCAATTAGGGTTAAGGGATCTGTCAAGGGCCCAAAGGTGGTTCATCTTGGTTGCCATTCCAGGGCTTGAACCTGGATCCTCCAGAGACTGCAGCTGCAGAACTTATGCTTGGTTCTGCTGGGACTTGATCCCAGGACCTGATGACCACTCGATACAGAACTTCTACCACAACACTGGTTTTCCAGGAAACATTTATTTGATCAATAGACAGGATCGCATCTTTCCATAAACAATTCAGTTAAATATTAACAAATTTACAGTCATGAGGAATGTAAAAAAAAAAAAAAAGAAAAAACAATGCTCGCCTTAAAAAAAACCCAACCCAGAGACCCCGCCCACAACCACTTCAACCACGACTGGAACAAGACTCAAATCCAGTTTCCAGCTCGATTGTTACAGGCTCCCCCCCTCAGTGCTTCACAGCTCATCCTTCTCTGTCTGCAAGGAGGAAAAACAAAAAAATGATAAGAACCAGAAAAGCAAAAACTGCATCTTTTAGCATGTCATGGTTCACTGTAGGCTCTCACCGTTTCATCATCTTCATCTACAATTTCCTCTTCATCTTTAGAGTCATCCTCTGCTGGTTCCTCTGGCTCCTCCTCAGGCTCTTCTTCAATCTGTAGAGATTCAACATTAAATAAATGTAATAAATAAATTAAAAAATAAATACCCCTAAAAACACACGTCGCAGAACGCATTCTTTAAATGTTTCTCTCAAGAGAAAGTTAACAATCCAGAGAAACAAAAGTTCTGCAGAAGATCTTTGGACTTGCCTGTTCGTCCAGGGGCACGTTCATGCTGAGCCGGAGCATCCGCTCTATTCTCTCCCCGTAGGCCTTGGTGTCGGTCAGCTGGTAGCCCGAGCGCAGCGTGGCCGTCTCAAACAGAACCACCGCCAGATCTGAGGCCGTCTGGTCCTCAGCATCATCCTGAGGACATGAAGAAAACAAGATGAGCGACTCCAAGCTGTCACTGCTCCAACAGTCCAGAGAGTCACTAATCTAGTCAAATAATTTAATTGTTATGGAATTTCCCTTTGGGGAAAAATAAAGTAATATTGGACTGAAACAGTTTCCAGTACAAATTTATACTAAATAGTTCAAAATTAAATGAACAAAATAAAGTGGTCACTTACATTGACTTTGCTGAGCATCTGTTTGATAAGAGGATGTTTAGGGTTGATTTCTAGAGTTTTCTTCTGGCTGGCATAATAACTGAAAACAAACAATCATCGACATGAGCTTAAGCAGCAATAGTTATGTGTTAACAACAACAACCAACAGGTTATTTTACTCACCTTGTTGAAATATCTTTTCCCGTCTGATAGGCCTGAGCCTTCATGATCCTCTCCATGTTTCCTGACCAGCCGTACTGACTGGCAACCAGCGCACAAGGAGAGTTGGTTAACCTCTGGGAGATGATGGCTTTCTCGATCTGTAGCGGGAGGAAAAAAATAAAAATGAATGAGGCTGACGGACACGTCTCCACTGTAGTCGTTCATGTTCCACAGCGTGAATATTCCAACACGAGCGTTTCTCCACCTGGTCCTTCAAGGGCTTGTCCTTCAGCCAGGTGATCAGAGGCTCGAACTCCTTCTCCAGGGTCTCCCTCTTCTCCTTGGCCGTGTCGCTCTCCTCAAACTTCACGCCCTCCTTGGCGACATTCTGGAAGCGTTTTCCGTCAAACTCTGGCAGAGCCTGGATGCAGTACTCGTCCACAGGCTCCGTCAGGTAAATGACCTCGTAGCCCTTCTTCAGCAGCCTCTCTACGAAGGGAGACGACTCCGCCTGGACAGAAGCACAAAAAAAGAAAGTGGATTAGACAGCGGCTCGCCAGCTCCATTTCAAATGATGCCTCCCATCCCTTAGCGAGTGAGTTCCAGCTACTGCCATCAGGATACAGATTCATAATCCCGAGAACTAGGACCACACGCTGCTATAGCAACAGCTTTGTCCCTGCTGCCGTCTCTTAAACAAATCTTAACGCATTTTATTTATTGCTGAGGTCTATCCTTTTAACTTATTTCTATTAGAAACTCTCACCTTGGTTCTACCTTTATTTATTGTCCTTTGCCTTGTGGGCAATATCTACTTTTGTCCTGTTCAGTGAGCATTGTGAGTACCTGCCATGTCTGTCTTGTGCTGTCGTAAACCTGTATTTGTCCTGTGTCAAATTAATGACTGTAAAGATTGTGTGTGAGATAGGGCTGGGCGATATATCGAGATTTTCGTATATATCGATATATTTTCAAACGCAATATGGTACGAGACAATATCGTTTATATTAATTTACATTTTTTTTATTATGATTTTGATATAGCTTATTTTGTGACAAATTGACTTGAATGTTTTATTTGAGATTTGCACAAATGTTTTGTTATTTGCACAACTGTCAACCTCAGTGGAAAAGTCTGCCTGTTACTGTCTACATTGTATTAATTGCACAGTGTATTTTAATTTAATTGTTATGCAGGAAAGGGATATTGTTTTATTTAATTCCAGAAGCATTTTTATTCTATATATGCAGGCAGTTTATTTTTATTTCATTTGTTTTATACATTTTCATATATTGTGCAGACCTCTGTTAATAAAGGAACCTGTGTGACATTTGGCACGAGGCTTTGTATTAAAACTGACTGTTTTTTTTAAGGGTTTGCCTCAGAAAAAAAAATGAAGCTAACAGAGATGCTATGCTATAATGCTTTGGGGGAAACCCCAATGATGGCACAGAAAAAATATCGATATATATCGAGTATCGCCATTCAGCTAGAAAATAGAGATATGACTTTTGGTCCATATCGCCCAGCCCTAGTGTGAGATACCTTCTTCCATCTACTGCAAAACAAATCTACCTACGGGTACTAATAAAGTCAACTTGAACTCCTCCACAGAACATTTTCCATTGATTTAAAAATAAAATATATAGAAGTCACCTCTAACACAAATGAAGCCTCACCTCCTTCCTGCTGGTGCCTGCCATGAAGTAGATCTTGTCCTGCTTCTCCTTCATGCGCTCCACGTACTGCTCCAGGCTGGCCAGGACCGTGTCGCTGTTGGAGGTCTGGAAGCGCAGCAGTTTGGCCAGGCGAGTCCTGTTGGAGTGATCCTCGATCACGCCCAGCTTGATGTTCGTCCCAAACTCCTTCCAGAACTTCTCCTCGTAATGTTCCTCGGCAATCTTCTTGATCATGTCCAAAGTCTTACGCACCAGCTTCTTGCGAATAACCTAAAGAGGAATGAGGCAAGAGTTTGTTTAAAAATCATGCCATCTTTATTATTCCTGAACCCCTTTTCATTTAAGAACTTTTACCAGCATGAAGGAGTTTCCTATGTTAGAAACATCAGTTTCAAGTTAATTTGTGGACTTTTACCATCATCTAACTCTGGCCAAATAAAAAATAAATAAATAAATAAAAAAAGTCCTTTGGTCACTTTGAGAACCTCAACCTCTGTTCTTCCTGAACAGATGGCAGTTCTTGCTTTGCATCAAATTATCTATGCATTCAAAAATAGGTTTAGAGATAGGACAAGGAAGACAAAGTTGTCTTTGAATTCAATGATAAATGAAAGGGCTGCCGAAACATGTCTCCTAAATGAAGCTTTGGTGGTGAGAATGACACGCAGGCAAAATGCCAGCTTACCTTCAGCAGTTTGTGCTGCTGCAGAGTCTCTCTGGACACATTTAGGGGAAGGTCATCAGAGTCCACCTGGCAAAATACAGCTGGCTTTAATCCCAGAGCAGGTGATAATAAAGCAGAGACCAAGAAGGTCATCTTTGAACTACTAACAAAGAGAAAAACTCAAATACACTCACCACTCCTTTGACGAAGTTGAGGTACTTTGGCATCATGTCATTGAAGTCATCCGTGATGAAAACTCTCCTCACAAACAGCTACGGGAGTTAAAGAAATATTATAATTATCCTAAGAAATGTCTGGATATATTCTCCATCACAGCAGACTGTCCATTCAAATAAACACTTTGAGCAGCTCGGAGCACAAACCTTGATGTAGTCGTTCTTCTTGGAGCCGTACTCGTCAAAGAGGCCTCGGGGAGCTGACGCAGGCACAAACAGGATGGACTTGAAGGTAACCTCACCTTCAGCTGTGAAGTGGATGTGAGACAGAGGCTCTTCCGTGTCCTGTCGGAAAGTGAAACATCGTTAAGAGTTTATAAAGTTGAGTAAACATGCAGAGTCTTTTATTATTAAATTAGAATATGCAAAAACATCACATGTTGCGTTGCGGCCTTACCTTTGAGAAGGTCTTGTAGAAAGCCCTGTACTCGTCCTCCTCAACCTCCTTGGCAGGTCTCTGCCAGATGGGCTTGATGTCGTTCATCAGTTCCCAGTCCCACACAGTCTTCTCAACCTGTGAACAAACGTTTTTAATATGACTACAATCTTTAAAAAAAAGGGTTTCCCAAAAAACGATTTCCCAATTCTAAATCGATTCTCATATTAATTCCTAAAAATAGATTCATATGTCTAAAGATCGATTTTTTGGGGGTTTTTTTTGTCCTTTTATTTATTTATGTATTTTTTTCTTTCATCATTACGTTTATCCCCAAAAAAGGAATGTTTTGTTGGACACGAGAATAACTGGTGCCATGTTTTTGCCTTTAAATATGTTTAAAGGTATGAAAACATTAAAGTGTTAGGTTATAATTGCATAAATTGTCTATATTTCATTACTTTATATACTGTCTTGGGGTTACATTTGCAAAAAAATGCTAAAAACCAAATGCTCAAAAATTAAAACCAAAATAGACCGAACATGGAACAAATAAAAACGGAATGTGTGAAAAAATAAAACCGAATTCATCCGTCTCTGTTTGGTAATTCTGACCCACGATGTTTCTGTTTGCAGTTCTATCAGCATTCTGGGAGATGATTGGTCCTTACAGCATCATTAGCTGCCAATACTTGCTGTTGAATCTCAATATGATACTAGTAGTAATATTTTGCATAACTACAGTCATATAATTCATGCAACAGCTCAAAAAACAGTTTTAATAACAACCCAAATCAATATCGGAATCGAATCGAGATAATCGATCCTGAATCTTAAGAATCGGAATCGAATCTTTACATTGGAATCGATCCCCAGCCCTACTGCTAAAGAATCTATACATGCGTTTTGACGCGGCTGTTATACACAAACATAATACCTTCTTTGTCTTTGGCTTGTCTTTGTCTCCCTCCTCCTCCTCTTCTACTTCAGCTTCATCTTCAGAAGGCTCTTTCTCTGGTTCCTCTGCCTCAGCATCCTCGTCCATGGGCTCTTCAACTGTCTCCGTCTGTCATATTGAGAACAGAAAAGAAATAATAAAAAAGGCTCAGTCTACATTTTTCTGTTTTATAATACATGACAGGGATAAAATGCCACCGCACTGTGGTGGAGTGGGGAACAAAATATCCAAGTGCTCACCTTGCTGGCCCAGACGTAGATGGGGAAGTTGATGAACTGAGAATATTTCCTGATGAGGTTCTTGATGGTGTCGAGCTCCAGGTAGTCGGAGGCCTCCTCCTTGAGGACAAGTCTGAGTTTGGATGGAGACTCAAGGTCAGTATTAAACAATAAAAACTATATTCCTAATTCTACGATAGTTTGACAGTCATCAAAAGCAAAATACGATAAATCAAACTTACGTAATAGTGCTTCCTCTGCCCAGTGTGTCCCCACGCGGGTCTTCAATGACAGAGAACTGGTTGGAGTCAGACTCCCAGATGTGCTGGGTGTCGTTATTGTGCTTGGATGTCACAATGACCCGGTCCGCAATAAGGAAAGCAGAGTAGAAACCAACACCGAACTGTCCGATCAGCTCGGATGTAGACTGTCCTTCTGTCTGCATCTCCGTCATCTTGTTGAGGAACTCGCTGGTGCCAGACTTAGCAATCGTGCCCAAGTTCCTCACAAGCTCATCTTTGGTCATTCCAACACCAGTGTCGGTGATGTGAAGCATGTTATTCTCCTTATCGGACTGGGGATGAGGAAAACACAAATTACAAGCAGATAAGAATCACTGACGTAAGCAATCAAGTTATACATATGACTGAATTTGCATATGTTCCAAGTGCCTACTTTTATTTTGATGGTGAGCTCTTCATTGGCGGCCAACGCGTCCTCGTTGGTCAGAGACAACAACCGGATCTTATCCAGAGCATCGGAGGCGTTAGAAATCAGCTCCCTGAGGAAGATCTGCAGCACATAACCAGCGGTGATTAACCACCCGAAACATGCAAAATACACAAGAGATCTACTTTCAGTATCACAGAGAACACGCGAACACTGCCCATCCCTTCTCACCTCCTTGTTCTTGTAGAGAGAGTTGATAATGAGCTTCATCATACGGTTAACCTCAGCCTGAAAGACGTGTTTCTCAGACTTTTCCCTGAGTTCTTTAATCTGAGCCGGACTCAAACCGTCCAACTGGACAGCCTCCTCCTCTCTGAAGGGAGAGAAATACACACATAACGGTGAGACAAACTGGTGTCAAACACCTGTTCTGGGGACAGAGAGACGACAACTGGACACTTGGGAACTTTAGCAGGGTTGCCCTGGTCATTACTGTATGTACACAAGCTTAATGGTCACGCTGACCTCCAGGTTGAGGTGACCATCTGTGTTACAACAATTACAGTTCCTGGGTTGTTATAACAACTGAAACCTACCTTTGCACCACCTCATCATCTGTTCTGGAGCCATCCCTGCTTTTCCCCAAGTCGTCTTCTACAGTCCCATCGACGTCCACCTCATCCTCAGCCCTTACAGCAGCTGCCAAGGGAGCAAAGGTGTCACAACTTATGTTGACCTGCCGTCATTTAAAATTCAGCCTTTGCACTTGCACTTCACAACATAAGACATCTTCTTTTTACCGTTTCATTTTTTATCTGATCCAGGCAAAATACATATTGACAGTAATTGACAGTGTCCATTTAATATAAACAATAACCTGTTTTTTCCAATAGTGCAATAATCTTCTCCCTCTAAATACCTCACTGGTATTTTTGCACATGTAAATATTATTCGTTTTTTTCCAGGTTTAGTATTTCTTTTGTACATTGCTCATTTTTTATATTGCTCTTTTTTAATTATTTTGCTATTTATTTGTTATTTTTCTTTTTTAGGATATACTCTTTTTTTTATATACCTTTTCATTTGTGTGTTTTTTGTAAAATTGTTGTGTGTGTATGTTTGCTGCTGCACAAGCAAATTTCTCGTCTGGGGGATTAATACAGTTTTATTCTATTTTCTTTTATTTATTTTACAACAGAAACACTTAACCCCCATCCTTATTCCCTTAATAAATTCCCTCCCATCCCACCCACTCTGTATTAACCACATGGCCAGTATCAGAATAAATCACTTCCATTGATATGAAAATGGTCAAACAAAACAGGAAGGAATGACATAATAAAAGGAGGCGTCATTATATGAGAAATATACAGCAAACATAAATTAAATGACATAAGACATCTTCTATATAGCAACTTCTGAATACCGGTACCTTATTAGGAATTACATATTTTGCCTATTTTATTTTTATTTTTTTTAGCAGCTTGGGCAGGATCAAATTTAATTAATTATTTATCTTGTTTCCTTTTTTTCCCCCTCACAAGAAACTTCTAGAAAGGCAAATGGGAATAACGGGCAACAGCCTCGTTCTGCTATCATGTTAATCATATTAAATATAACATATTAATATTACAAAATTAACCAAAGTGAGACTTAGAAACTGCAAATCTGTGACACGTTTAGACGTGAAGGAACAAGCAGACACACAGATATAGGTGCTAAAAATAGATGAAACGTTACATGCAGAAAAATAAAAAGTGAGGACAGAGGGTGTATTTTTTTCGGCAACTCACCAAGGGCGAGGGATGCGAACAGGAGAGCGATGAACCAACCCCGGTTCATGGTGAGAAAGAGCTTGAACGGGACAAAAGCTGGTGCAGCGGCGTGTGCAGCTCCGTCTCCTTCACGGACACCGTCCAGAAACCCTCTCCGCCGAACCAGCCCACGCTTTTAAACCCGTGACGGCGGACCAATCACAGCGCACCACGCACACGCTCCGACCAATCACAGCCGAGCTCCGGGGCCGCGCCGGCCAATCACAGGCTTCAACATAAGTCTACAGCCGAAAATCGTGGCCGGACACCATTGGCCAAGAATGAATAATCAGCATATCACTTCCTAAAAAATTGTGCAGAAAGAAGGTAGGAGGAGGAAAAAAAATAAATCTCAGTCCCACGTTGGTTAAAGTTTCACTTGCAATCGTGACTGACAAATACTATGACGTTGCGTATCAAGTTATCAGACTTCCATAAACAAATTTTGCAGTACTGTACTGGAAAATGGTATTTACACACAATTTCACACCACCTTGTGGAATAACAGGACCATTACAATCAATAGGAAAACCTTATATAAACAACATGGTATCACAAAAAGATTGTATTTGTTGTTGATATAATGGATGAAAATGGCCAATTCCTTCAGTTTCATTGGTTTATTGAGAAGTATAATATAAATTCCATCCTATTCTAAAAGCCATCCCACTTCCTTTAATACACCTGTAACAAAATACATTAATATACTCAAATGTTTCAGTCAAAATTCCAGAAATAAAACTTGATGAATTACACATTAGCAACCGGATATATAATAACAAGGTTATTGGAAAGGTTCTAAAATGAAAATTATTTTTTGATTTTAACTCACCTGTCAAATTAAAAATTGGAATTGACAAAATAATAACTAATACATTCTGTAAATGTATCAAATGACCAATCGCCCCCAAAATAAAAGAGATGCTTTAAGATTTTGAACAATGTATACCCAGCTGCTGAATTTCTGCGCAAAAGATTTAACTTTAGTAGAACCCTGTGGGTTTTGCCTGGAAGAGGCAGAAACTGTAGAGCATTTGTTCAACTCTTGCCCAATCTCATTACAATTCTGGCAGGACACCTACAGCTGGTTAAACATTGGGATTGACAGCCCATCTTTTGACTCCCATCAAATCTTAATTTATATGGATAATCTTCCAAGAAATATATCAAACATGGTCAATATAGTTATTTTACTAGGTAAATATCACATACATTAATGCAAATGGAATAACAGCAAAGCCTCCATTGTACATTTAAAAAAAAAAAAAGAATGAACTGTAGTTTTTGCGTCTCTTACACTGATGTGTGAAAAAAAAGATATTGTCAAAAGCTTATATGAAAGGATGTCTTTGTTTCTTAAATTGTATTATGACACTTCCCATAGCTTAAGTATTTTTATATTGTTTTGTATTTTTTTTTCTCTCAACCCCCCCAAGAGTTGAATATCTGTGGATAACGGATTGTTTGTTTAATGTGCCCTTTATTGTACTCCTGTACTGTAGCCTACAGTCATTGCCGTTGAGGCACAATTATGTTTACAAGTTTTCTACAGACTTTCTGTTTGCACTTTTGTTATTGCACTAAAAATGTGCACTATTACAGAATGGATGTTCTGTTTTCTTTCTATTTTTTAATTCAATTTATACAATTTTAAGTTAAGCTGGACAGGTTTCTGGTTAAGAAAGATACTAATTTTATTCAGTTCATTTTGTTATTTTGTATTAAAGTGAATTGCTGGATAATAATTTGTTTTCCATGTGTTCATGGCATTCAAAAATATGCATCTAATTCAATTCAGGTTCGAGTCAAATAGTTAAAAAATCGTTTCACTCACAAAAAAAGGGGCTAAAAAAATTCACCACGCCAGGAAAGGTGCAGGCAATCGGGTTGGCTGGCCCTGCCGATGAGGTGTCCCTTATTTATTTTACAGGGAGTTGGCAACCCTATATGTGTGTGTCCCTTTAGAGCATTTGTGATACACTAGTCTGTCTGTCCAGGATGCAACCTTTCCAGCCGATATATTTAGGCAAGGCAAGTTTATTTGTATAGCACAATTCAACACAAGGTAATTCAAAATGCTTTACATCACCTTTAAAAGCAGCAAGACACAATTAAAAAGTAAATAACAAATAAAATGAAATGATAGGAAAAGAGATAAAATAAGAAAAAGCACAAGTTGTTAAAAAGTAAGGGCAGTACAGTACAGCAGGTAAGTATTTAATTTAACAGTACGCTTCAGTAAACAGTAATGTTTTTATCCTGATTTAAAGGAGCTGACAGTTGGAGCAGACCTCAGGTCTACAGGAAGTTTGTTCCACCGGTGAGGAGCAGAATAACTGAACGCTGCCTCACCTTGCTTGGTTCTGGTTCTTGGAACCACAACAAACCAGATCCAGATGAACCTCAGGGGTCTGGGAGCTTCATAGGAACTAACAGATCCAGCATGTATTTTGGTCCAAGACCATTCAGGTCTTTGTAGACCAGCAGTAAGATTTTAAACTCTATCCTTTGACTCACTGGAAGCCAGTGTAGTGATTTCATGACAGGTGTAATATGGTCCAGTTTCCTGGTGTTTGTTAGGACTCTGGCAGCAGCGTTCTGGATCAGCTGCAGCTGCCTGATAGATTTCTTGTTAAGGCCTGTAAAGATGCCATTGCAATAATCCAACCTACTGAAAATGAATGCATGCAATTTTTATATGTCTTGTTTAGACAGAAACCCCTTAATTCTAGCAATGTTTTTCAGGTGGTATACTTCAGTGTGACATGAATGTATGGGTATCATTCTTGTACTGCATGCTGTCTCAACCCCAATATAGCAAACACACAGGTAAACACAGATCCATGCCAAAACCGCCAACACTATCCTTATGAACAACACTACTCTAGAGGAGGTACAATCTTTTACCTATCTTTCACATGCTGACATCAAAAGCAGAACCAACAAGGCTACAGTGGTGTTCAACATGCTCAGGAAGATCTGGAGCTCAAATAACATCTCCTTAAACACCAAAATGCGCGTGCAAAATGCAAAGTGTGAAACAGGTGCTGCTGTATGGAGCCGAGACCTGGAGGACAACAACACTCACAACACACAAGTTGCAGACTTTTATAAACACCTGCCTCAGGAGAATCCTCCACATCTGGTGGAGGGACAAAGTAAGCAAATATGGACCTGTGGAAAAGAACAAGCCAGGATCCCACTGACTTACAAATCCGAAAGAGAAAGTGGAATTGGATTGGCCACACCTTCAGAAAACCGGCGACAAACACCACCAGACAAGCCTTGACGTGTAGCCCCCAAGGAAAGAGGAAACAAGGTCGCCCCAGCAACAGCTGGAGAAGAAGCACCGAGGCAGAAATGGTAGAGAGCACGCTCAAATGGGGAGATCTCAAAAGAACAGCTACAAGCCGAGTGAAATGGAAGACATTTGTCAATGGCCTTTGCACTCTAGAGGAGCAAAGGGCTTAAGTCCAAGTAAGTCATGCTGTCTTTCCTTTATAGGCGAGGATGAATACTGTATCCACATGGATGTATATGTGTATCTCCCTGGAGTCTGTCTGTCCAGGGTGCAACCTTTCCAGCTGATATATTTACTCTGGCTCTTGCCCCTACAACTCTTAATAAAACTGTAAAACAACTGCAAACCCATACCAAAACTCTACAACAACCCTTAACACTAGAAACCCAAAAGAGTGTAAACCTACTGTAATCTATTCAAGTGTAAAATCTATTAAAAAAAAGGTAAGGACTAGATGAATGGGGTCGTCTCAAGTGCAAGTCTCATATTTCTCCACAAGGGGGCAGCATTTATCTGATAGTGCGTTTATAAACGGAATGATGACAGCAGTTCCTTTTCTCTCCCAAAATAACACCGCAGGATTACGTCAAAAGGTAGGGTTGTTGTTATTATAACCTGTATGGGTGAATACATACATGCAAGGTTGTCATACAATTATGCATGTTAATGTATCTTTGTTTTAACTCATTTCATGGATGTGTATGAAAAACACATTAATATGAATTACTATTGGCTTGTTACGTGTGTGTGTGTGTGTGTGTGTGTGTGTGTGTGTGTGTGTGTGTGTGTGTGTGTGTGTGTGTGTGTGTGTGTGTGTGTGTGTGTGTGTGTGTGTGTGTGTGTGTGTGTGTGTGTGTGTGTGTGTGTGAGCTTTAATACTCTACTATAATATTACAGCAGACAGACTAAACACAGTATTCACCATCACGACTCAATCATCTATAGTATTTTTCTGTCTTGAAATCAGTCCCTGAATATGTGGATGTGCAAATACCACTGGGAATTCCTCAACTGCAGGTCAGTGGGAGAAATTGTTTGCGCTCCTACTGGAAGGTCTGCCGTTCAGTCCCGATCCCCATGTGTCAAAGTGCCCTTTGGCAGGATACACTCTAAAGTGCTTTGTAGAACCAAAACAACATTAAAAAGGCACTAGTCCAAACTCACTTACTATATCCAGTTAAAAGGTCTGGAGCGCTCCTATTGGAGCTGACATTTAACATGAGGCAAGGTGACCTATGGACGGGTCACGCGCCACCACAGGACTGCATATGTGTCCACCCGTCTTGAATCTACACCTGCTTATATTCAGGGTCATGAGGGTCTGCAGGAGGCTATCCCAGCGTTCTCTGGGCAAAAGGCAGGGGTCATTTCTGCTGCACCTGTTACTGCAGTATTTTCTATTCATTTAAAAGTTTGGACTCATTTCCTTTTGCCTGAATCCAGTTTTTACTGAAAGCACCAGTTCTGATGCTTTTATTTCCCCCTATAAAAAAATTTGAATTATCTCTATGTTTGAGCTACTGTATAATTAAAGTTGCCTCATCTTTAACCTTTTTGGAGCATCAACTTTGTAAATTACATAATTTCAAGCAAGTTCCCCTGCGTGTAGATGAAAAATCAAATAGAATTAAGAGTGTTAAGATGCTGTATCGAGGGTTAGATTCACTGAGTCGGAGTTATGAGACTGTCAGTACAGTTTTTAGTTGTTTATGTTCTTTAGGGGACAAAAGCATCAAGAGGTGCAGTAAACCTTGGATAGGTCACCAGTCAACCAATGTTGTTATTTTTACTTTTATCTGATTTTAACATTCTAACTTCATTTATTTATTGAAGGGAATTCATATTGATGTTGCAATGTCAAGTTGTTTAAATGTTTATTTTCTGCTGCAGCACTTTGTAATAATATTATAAATGATTTTTTAAAAGTATTATCATTAGTATTACTATTGCAGGGCCCCATATAGAGAAACCACCACACACCCTCACACATCTATAAGATAAATGCACAGCTATAATAGCTTTATAAAACATGCAAAGGCTCCAGCTGAGCTTAAAACCTTCCTGTTACTGTGTAGTAATAGTGACAGTGCTAATACAAGTAGTTTCTTGTGTTTTTATATTCTTTATTTTCTGTTTATGTATTCATTTATTCATTGTGAGTTTTTTGTCCTGCTAAGGATCTTGAGTTCCTGATTGATATACAGTATAAGGTGCTATGTAGTTTAGTTAGTTTTAATCTATCTATCTATCTATCTATCTATCTATCTATCTATCTATCTATCTATCTATCTATCTATCTATCTATCTATCTATCTATCTATCTATCTATCTATCTATCTATCTATCTATCTATCTATCTATCTATATATATATATATATATATATATATATATATATATATATATATATATATATATATACATATATATAAAAAATATATATATTAATGTGCAATATCATTCTCTGCAACGTGCAATTATGCAAATAACATCTGTAAATATTCATCTGTTATTTTTTTATATACTAGTATTTCTTATTACTTATTTTTATTCTCCTTCTTCTTATTATTATTATTGTATATACTGTTTATAGTGTTTTTATTATTATTGTGTGATATTGATGCCTCTTGTGTTTTGCTGTAATCTGGAAATTTCCCTTCTGTGGGACTATTAAAGGATTTCTTATCTTATCTTCTTATCTTATCTTATCTTATCTTATCTTATCTTATCTTATCTTATCTTATCTTATCTTATCTTATCTTATCTTATCTTATCGATATAGATATAGATATACATATATAGATATAGATATAGATATACATAGATGGCTAGATAAAGCTGTGGGCTAGATATGCATAGATATGTATATCTATGCATATTTTAATGTGTGATTTGTTTCTTATCCTTTATCTTTTATCTCTTATCTTTTTTATCCTGTAGTTTTTCATTTTAATTTTCTTGCTCTCGATGTTTTATCTTTGTGCCTGTGAAGCGTCTTTGAGATCTTTTAAAAGCGCTATATAAATACAATGGATTATTATTATCATTTAGTAATAACACCACATGGGCGGGGCTCGGGACCGGAGCAGCAGACGCACCGCCCTCCGATTGGCTGGTCGTTCGGGACCCTTCCCAGACGCGGAAGTGACGTCAGCGCCAGCAGAGGGCAGTTTACAGTTTCATTTTTTTCATTCTGGTATTTGCAGCCGTGCCTGAGACGCGTGCTGGTGCCGGGACTCCGCACAGACCAGAGCCATGGCGGCTCTGCTGAGACACCGGGGCTGTCTGCAGAGGGCCGGGGCCCTCTGCAAGGTCTTACCCCGCCTCACGGCCAGGGACTTCAGGGCGACACCCGGGGGACCCTGGTCCCGGTCCCGGGGCTGGGCGCTCCGCTCCGGAACCACTAACTACAGCTCCTCCTCAGACGTCACAGAGAGACTCTGGTCTGTTTACAATCACACCAAAAACCAGATTGACGGTAGGAACATTTGTGTTTGTTTTTTTTAAACAGAAAAATCCAGAACCCTGCTTTAAAAAAAAAAACATTAAATGGTTTTCTCACATTTTCAGCAGGTTATTATTGTACAGAACCGCAGAGGCGGGGGGGTTTGGGGGGAGAAAACGATGACGATAATGACGATGAAGCTGATGAAATGATGACATGGAAAGGAAATAATCAATAATTTATCATTGGAAAAGGATGGAAGTTAACCATTGGCATATATTTTGGGAATGTCCAGTAATTGTGGGTTTCTGGTTAGAGATGCACAAAATATTAGAAAACATGTTTCATATGAAAATACCATATCATTTCAAAACTTTTATTCTGGGAGAAACTAATTTTCTCAACAAATATCTATTTGGTGCTCTGATTTCTGCTGGCAAGAAAACCATCACACGTCACTGGCTGCATCCTGACTCCCCCACAATAGAGGAATGGACTGATATTGTTAATGAAATATATAAAATGGAAAGGATTACTTTACTCACTTTGGCTACAAATGGATAAATTCACAAGGTCATGGTCAAAATGGGTCTCCTATATACAAAAGTCACAATTGGCTAGAAACTAAATCACTTGTCTCCACTCACTTACTTTCTCGGTCATTTCCCTGTTGGTTTGAAGGACTGCCAGGTTTTATGCGTTTTATACGTACATAATTTTATGTGTGTGTATATCCAAACCCTTATAATATTGTAGTTTGGTCTCCCTACAACTGAATGTAGTCGCTGTTACAAGCCCGTACATCCCGTTTTGGTTCATCATTTTTTTTTTGTTTGTCTTTAGTTAGTTCTGTTTGTTCATCTTTCCTTAAAAAATATAAATGTACGCAGGTTTTGTTTCTTTCAACATTACACAACTATAGGGCAACAGCTATGTTTTGACATGCTGATGTTTTTCTTTCTCCCTGACAATAATTGTAATCCAATTGTACACCACCTGTGTAATGTAAGATGTGAGGATAATAATAATAATAAAGAAAACTAAAAAAAAAGAAAAAGGATGGAAGTTGACCCAACGTTAGTGGAATTCAAAGATGCTCCTGTCATGTTGTCCTCTGATTAGTCGAAGGCAAGGCAAGTTTATTTATATAGCACCATTCAACACAAGGTGCTTTACATCGACATTAAAAGCGGCAAGACATAATTAGACAGTAAATAACAAATAAAATGAAATAAAATTATGAGAAAAGAAGGTAAAATAATAAAAAGCACAAGTTGTTGATTTAAGAGTATGCTTAAATAACAAATAAATGGAATAAAATGATAAGAAAAGAGGTAAAATGATAAAAATCCCAAGTTGTTAAAAATAAGGGCAGTAGAGTACAGCAGGTAAGTATTTAATTTAGGAGTACGCTTGAGTAAACAGTAATGTTTTTAGGCCTGATTTAAGGAGTTGACAGTTGGAGCAGACCTCAGGTCTACAGGAAGTTTGTTCCACCGGTGAGGAGCAGAAATCCAAGTGCATCAGTTTTGGTGTCTAGAAAATGTGTTTATGAGAATACTCTGTTAGATCCAACTTGAAGTACCATTAATATCTATTTGTCATATGCATTTTTCCCATATGGTGTCAGAAATATAACAAGCATGTAGTCTCTATAATGGTGCATACTTGCACAAACTTAAATGAAGGCCATTTCTACATTATTTTGGAGGTTTATTATCAGAGTCCTCTGTCTTATGATGCTTTGTTTTCTCAGAAACATATACGTTCAAGTTCAAGTTTATTAATAAAGCGGTTTAAAAACAACAACAGCCGACCAAAGTGCTGGACAAGCGAAAGGAAAATAAAAACAAAACAGGACGACGTAAAACATAAAATGGATAAATAAAATAAAACAATCATCGTGAGTTAAATGCTGGTGAATAAAAAAAGAGTTTTAAGATGAGATTTAAAAACAGCCAAAGAAGGAACCAGGAGCAGTTACTGCAAAGGCCCGGTCACCCCTGCTCTTTAACCTGGAGGGGGAACTATTAGGCGGAGTTGGTCAGCTGACCGTAGAGCCCGAGAAAGGTTTATGGACATTTAAAGGACCTGAGATGTAAGAAGGTGCAAGACCATGAAAAGATTAAAAACAAATTAAATAATTTAAAAATTGATTCTATAACGAACGGGGAGCCAATTAAGAGCACAGGTGTAATATGGTCTCGCCTTCGCGTTCTGGCGAGGAGGCGAGCTGCAGACGGGACGGGGAGGAACAGCTAAGGCCTGCATACAGTGCATTGCAGTAGTCTAGGCGGGATGAAACAAAGGAGTGTATAACTTTCTCAAAGTTTTCGAAAAATAAAAAGGGTTTAAGATCGGACAAAAGCTTCAACTGGAAAAAACTAGATTTTACAACTGTGTTAATTTGTTTCTCCATTTCAAAGTAAGTATATATATGTAAGTAGATAGAGATAAGAGAAATACTCTGTAACCTTTGGCGTTTTTTGTCTCTTCAAATTTGATCCCAGTTACATTATCCAACTCCATGGACCCCGACACCATCTTTGCGAACAACGAGATGTGCCTGAAAGACATCGAGATCTACGGCTTCGACTATGACTACACCCTGGCCTTCTACTCCAGCCACCTCCACACACTCATCTTCAACATCGCACGCGACATCCTCATCACCAAACACCGGGTGGGAGCCGCTTTTACCTGCATGCCATTCATGGACCAGCCTTATGCTGAACTGTTGTAAGGTTCGGTTGATGAAAACTTCATGTCCTTCCTGCTTTTATTTTGTTACTAGTATCCAGAGGGCCTGCGGAAATACGAGTATATCCCAGATTTTGCTGTAAGGGGACTTCACTATGATGTCCAGAAGGTGAGAGTCTTTTCTTTTTGTTTTTAACTTTGAATCCACATTTGGCATACGTTCTAGTATACGATCAGTGTTGTCTTTTGAAAAAAAAAAAAAAACTTTAGGCACTGCTGATGAAGATAGATGCTTTTCACTACATCCAGTTGGGAACTGTATACAGGTACTGTGTTACTTCTCACATGAAGGTACTTAGAAATTTTAAAATGATCTCAACCTCCAGTACCTGCTCTTTTAATCCTGAATAATGTTTTTTAAGTGTAAAAAACATAGTTAAATATCATCTTATTATTGTGGGTTTAGGTATTAGCCAAATGCAACCAGTGCTAAGTACTCCCTTACTGCTCCAATGTTACTCTAGGCAGTATATTATTATCAGCAGGCGTGAAAACATCTAAAGAAAGGCAGACGCATTGGCAGTTTGCCGGTCTGGAATATTCAGGTTAGTTTTAACACAATGGCAAGAGGGAAAGACATAAGTAGGGGTCTAAGAGTAGCGATTGTTGCTGCAAATCAATCTGGGAAGAAAGTTCAGCGTCCGCTGGTGAGGAAAATTACTTGCATTAAGTCACTTGCCAGTAAAGTTGCTTTCGTCAACGAAAATTATGACTAAATATCGTCGTCAACGAACCTTTATCACTTGAGGAAGACGAGACAAGACGCAACAAAAATGCAGGTCATGTGTTGATAACGATAATTAAATATATAATGCAATATTGTAGACGGATAAAAACGAGACTACAATGTAGATTACAAAATAAAAACTATGCTAAAATGTGTCTTCATTTTCGTTGACCAAAACGAGACGAAATGTTCTAACAAAGATCTTTAATGTTCATGTTTTCAGTAGTTTCCTCTGGTTTAGTCGCTGCTACTGGGTGACGTCACGTCCTCCATCCCAGTCGCTGCCACAAAATCACAGGAATAAATAAATATAATGTAAACTCAAATTAGATACTTCTGTATCTGGAATGAATGTATTCTTGAGTCTATAAGGTAACAATAATATAATAATAGGATTTGAATTGTAAAATGGGTTTGGCTAAATACAATCTTTGACTAAAACTAAACTAAAATGTCATCAGTTTTCGTCGACTAAAACTAGACTAAAATGGTCCTGGACAAATCTGACTAAAATAAGACTAAAATGCTCAGACTTTTAGTCGACTGAAACTTGAAATGACTAAAAGGAGTATGAACGTCACTTAAACTACTAAAAACTAAAATGATAGCTTGATCCAAAGACTAGACTAAAACTAAAATTGAAACAGACTGCCAAAAACAACACTATTTGCCAGTGTTTGCAGGACAGCACCATTAAAAGACGGCCAAGTAAGTACAGTTTGTTTGAAAGGTTTTCTAGGAAAAGTGTCTTCTGTCAAAAAAAAAAAAAAGAAAGTCATATGAGACAAAATTGGAGTTGTTTGAAGAAACCCAAATACAGCACTTCAGCAGAGACGCGGTGGGGATTTTTGGGTTGTTTTGCAGCCGCAGGACCTGAGGTCCTTGAAGTCGCTGAGTTAACAATGAACTCTTTTGTATACCGGAGTGATTGAGGCAAGTGTCAGGCGATCTTTCTAAGAGTTACAGCGTTGGTGAATGTGGGTCATGCAACAGCACGGCGATTCAAAGCACACCAGCGAATCTGCATCAGAATGACTGAAAAAACGACAGGTTGGAAAGGCTTTCCCAGAGTCCAGACCTCAACCCCATTGAAATGCTGTGGCGAGACCTTGAGAGAGTGGATAAACCCAAAAACATCAGTGAACTAAAGCAGTGACGATGGGCCCAAACTCCCAAATCTCAAGTTATTGCTCCTAAAGCAGATTTTTATTAAGTTTTTGCAGAAAAACTAAAGTTTTATATATCATTGATTAGGGATGGGCGGTATGGACTAAAAAATGTATCACAATAATTTCTGGCATTTATCCCCATAACGATAAAAATGACGACAGAAAAAATACCAATTCAACTCCATCTTTTAACTATAAATCAATCACCACATTCAGTCTTTGGAGCCAAAACACTGCTCTAAATGCTACTAAACTACACCAATTAAATTGAATTGATAAAAACCAATTAAATGAGTTACACCTGTACTGCAAAACTGTAATGACTCAGATCCACCATGTTTGTTACACAAACACGTATCAACGGGAATTTTTCTTTCTTTCTTTCTTTCTTTCTTTCTTTCTTTCTTTCTTTCTTTCTTTCTTTCTTTCTTTCTTTCTTTCTTTCTTTCTTTCTTTCTTTCTTTCTTTCTTTCTTTCTTTCTTTCTTTCTTTCTTTCTTTCTTTCTTTCTTTCTTTCTTTCTTTCTTTCTTTCTTTCTTTCTTTCTTTCTTTCCTTCCTTCCTTCAGGCTCATTTCTTTCTTTCTTACTTTCTTGCTCATTTCCTTCCTTCCTTCCTTCCTTCCTTCCTTCCTTCCTTCCTTCCTTCCTTCCTTCCTTCCTTCCTTCCTTCCTTCCTTCACACGTACGTTGTGCGTCGATTTAACGCACTACCATAAATCAGGCTTTACAGAAAAATGTCATCAACGGGAATTGATGGTTTTTACCGCGAGATGACAAATTCTTAGCGTGGGGAATTTTTTTGAGGGTCTATCGTGAACGGTAAAATATCACCCATCCCTATCATTGATGCATATCTTTGTTTAGGCGAGTGCACCTGCTACAAATTAAACACTATAAATGAATTCTGTTTGTGGTGCAGAGGCCTCCATCCAGTTTCTGATGAAGAGGTCATTGCCATGTACGAAGGGACTCATGTTCCACTGGAGATCATGAGTGACTTCTACGGCAAGGTAACGTTTCATTCCTTTATTTTGTCCCCACATACACATCTATTTGTGCTCATTTGCTGCATAAACAAGACATAACAAGAACTATCGCTGTCCTGCAGAGTTCACACGGCCTCAGCATGAAGCAGTTCATGGACATCTTCTCCCTGCCTGAGATGACCCTCCTGTCGTGCGTCAACGACTTCTTCATGAGCCACAACATCGACTACGAGCCCGTGCATCTCTACAAGGACGTGAAGGTGAGGCTGCCGTGTTGTTATCCTGCTCATTTCCCCTGCCTTTGTCTACTAATGTGCGTGTCTGATTGAACCAAATGTCTTCATGATCCAGCCGTTCATTCCCATTTTAATTTTAGCTCCCAAACACGGCGTCTAATTTTAGCCGAACAAGCCCACCCCCCCGCCCCCCCCCAGCCATGTGGCTCTGCTACTTCACAGGAAGAGTGGCAAGAAACCGGCGCTGTGTCTTTCCCTTTGAGGCCAGCTGTCATGCTGCTCCTGTCTGTTCTGCGTGACGCCGCCGTGTTTTTTGACAGATAGCTGACTTCAAAAGCTCTGACGAGTGCTCTGTTTGAAAAATTCCTTTCATATCTTTTCAAGGACACCCTCCTTTATCTTTTTTTTTTTTTTTTTTCTGCTGTTCCTGCTTTGTAATTCAGCATTGACCTTAATATTTTAAAACTTTGTATTCCCTTTTGAAATGTTCCCTTTTAAATGTTCAGGTTTTTACGGGGGAACGTGTTTATTGGCTTCATTGGTTCCCTCGATTCAAAAGTTTTCTCACTTCGTCAGCAAAGGAACTAAGCTCCTGCTATCTTCACATTTCATTTGTTTTCTTTTGGAGATTCTTTTGTGGCTCCAAATCCGCTGTTTTCATTCGGAGCGACGTTGCGGCTAATATTGTGCTAGTTTGGCTCAGTGATGTCGTGACTTCCTGCCTGAGACCTGTTTGCTTTTTTCTTTTCGCAGGAGGCTATCAGAGATGTTCACGTTAAGGGCATCATGTATCGGGCGGTGGAAGCAGATATCGGTAACTTTCTTTCAATTATTTTGTTCAGCTTTAAGTTATTGGGGAGAAATATTTCCAGTGACGAGAGAAAATATATGAGCCACTTGGAATTTAGTGGTTTTCAGGATTCATTTACCAAAAAACTGATCTGATCTCCATCTAAGTAAGAACAACAGACGAGTGCTATGTGCTTACATCTAATAAACCTTCCTTGAACTCCAGGAGAAAAAGAACATGAACCTCTGGAGTGTAAATGGCTGTTTGAGTCTCCAGCAGCAGGGAGTTCAATCGGCTCTGCATCAGACCTGCAACCTGTTCAAAAGGAATTCTTTACCTTTCCTCTTCACAGCGCCGCTCCAGCTTAGACACGTTAGAAGGATGTCTGGCGTGAAAGGGTCTCTCGAGATGCCTCCACAGCATTTTCGAGGTCTGGGCTTTGATTTGGCTGTTCCAAAAGGCGGATTCTTCTTTTTCCAAAACAAATCTGTGTGGTTTATTGGGTTGGGCACTTGTGATCATCGTCCTGCTGCTTCACCCAACGTCCACCGAGCTGCAGCTGGCTGACAGCAACGTTGGGAGTATCTTGTGGGTTATTTTGGGTAATTTGGGTATTCAAGTTCCTCGCCGACTCGTGAACACGGATGTTTGCCGGTTCCTGGGACGTCTTCCAGCCGTCACCTGTTACTTGTGGTTTTCTTCTTCACCTTATTGGGGATTCTGCATCGTGCCTTTTTGGGGTCGTCTTGGCTTTACACCCACTAAACTAGGGCTGGGCGATATGGACCAAAAGTCATATCTCGATATTTTCTAGCTGAATGGCGATACTCGGTATATATCGATATTTCTTCTGTGCCATAATTGGGGTTTCCCCCAAAGCATTATAGCATAGCATCTCTGTTAGCATCTCTGTTAGCATCTCTGTTTTTGCTTTATCTTTTTCTGTGGCAAACCCTTAAAAAAACAGTCAGTTTTAATACAAAGCCTTGTGCCAAATGTCACACAGGTTCCTTTATTAACAGAGGTCTGCACAATATCAAAATGTATAAAACAAATGAAATAAAAATAAACTGCCTGCATATATAGAATAAAAATGCTTCTTGAATAAAATAAAACAAATATCCCTTTCCTGCATAACAATTAAATTAAAATACACTGTGCAATTAATACAATGTAGACAGTAACAGGCAGACTTTTCCCCTGAGGTTGACAGTTGTGCAAATAACAAAACATTTGTGCAAATCTCAAGTAAAACATTCAAGTCAATTTGTCACAAAATAAGCTATATCAAAATCATATATATATATATATTTTTTTAAATCGATATAAACGATATTGTCTCGTACCATATCACGTTTGAAAATATATCAATATACGGTATATTAAAATCTCGATATATCGCCCAGCCCTACACTAAACCCTTGGAGATGGTTTGCATCCGTCCCCAGCCTCGTGCAGATACATGCTCTTGGCCGTGCGTCTCCTCCTTGAGAGGCAGGGATCCCGTCAAGCTCCTTCTGAACACCAAACTTCACATATTTGAGTGTATTTCATCACCCAGAGTAGCTCAAAACCACACTGCTAAACTCATTAATGGAACTCCCGCTGTGCAAACTAATCACTCTAATTAGCTTTCATTCAAATATTTAGACACTTAATTTTGACTCCAGCGCTGAGAGTGTCTAGTGGGGATGTTCAATACAGAAACAGAATTATAACAGTGTTCATGTTGTTGGCTTCTTTTCGTAATTATTTTGACTTAAATGAAGATTTGATGAGATTTTAAATCGAATTAATGCGGTTTGATATGTATTGATGCCGTAATTGGTTACTGCACATCGATGAAGTGCGTTCCTTGTGCTGGTCCCACGTCTGGATAAATGCAGAGCAAAACCTGCACCAAATAAACAATGGTGCCCAGTTTGGACATGTACGGAGGAGGGATGGAGAGTTTATTGGGAAAAGGATGCTGAGGTGGGAACTGCCGGGCAGGAGGCCTGGAGGAAGAGCTAGAGGAGAGATATGGATGAGTTAAGGAGGTCGTGAGGTTGGCTGGTGTGAGAGAAGATGACGAGGGGATGGGGGCAGGTGGAGACGGATGACTAGCTGTGGCGACCCCTGAAGGGAGAAGAAGATGAGAGGATTTTTATGAAATATTCGCTATTATCCATTCATAAACTAAATGTTTTTTACTCATGCTTGTTTGTGCATAAGTTTATCAATAGAAAACATGTCACTTCCTGTCACTTTCCAGCTGTTTTTACTTCTTCATCTGATTTTAATTCATATCCAACTAGACACAGTGGCAATCTCCATTTACCCTTCTGTTGAACATCTGGTCATCGATTTAAAATTACATTTAGATCCAAAACTCTGGAATGACTTGAATGTGTCGCTGAAGTCAACGTTATCTTTTACCTCCTTCAGAAAGTTAAAAAAAATAAAATCTTATTCTGTCTTAACCTTCAATGTCTTTATCTTTAATGTAATCCAGACCTTGCATCCATGTTCTCTTTTACGTTTATATTTATATTTTTTTTAATTTGTTTTACATTATGTTTGTTATTTCATCACAGTTGTTGATGGGAGTGTACAAGCCCTTCAGGCTTCATTACCTCCATGCACTGTTTTAAAAAGAATTGTGCTAAATAATTAAATGAAATGAAATGTCATCAACATCAGACCAGCATGAACCTTCTCTCCTCCTTCCTGTTTCCAGGGAAATACATTTGCTACGGTGAGCAAAGTCACGCCGTGCTGAAGAAGCTGTCAGCATTAGGAAAGAAGATGTTCCTGATCACCAACAGCCCTTTTGATTTTGTGTGAGTGAGAGCAAACAGAGAGTTTGTTTGTTTGATTCTTTGTTGACTAGATTAATTAACAGTGTCATGTTTTGGAGGACTCGCATTAAACTGCTGCGCAATTTAAAACATCCCAGATTTAATGACGGGCAAGTGCGCATCAACCCGCTAATATTCGCAGCTCTGTACAATAAATCACTGACGGCGAGGTCTTTTGAAGTCGGGGTTGTTTGCACAAATTACCCAGCTTGCATTTTCAACATCAGACGATTTCCCAGAGCCTTAAATCCTGCAGTCGGACTTGTTTTACACCGAGTTACCACTTAAAGGAGGGCCTGACATTAACTGCTGCTCCAGTTTTTAATGAAGTATTAACCAAGGCAATGTCAGACAAGCGATAATGTAAGACTTTTTTTAACTATTATTTATTTAATAAAAGTGAAAGCAAGAAGAAAAAGCTTGGTAGGATTAGAGAGCATCAGGTACATTCATGTGCTGCTGATCATCCGCTGGTGTTTAAAGCTCTAGAAAAGCAGACGTGGCGGCAGTTTGCTGTCTGGAGCATTCATGTGTTTGTTAACATACTGCTAAAAGGGAACGATAGAGGAAAATGGTCTTAAAGAAGCATTTGTTCATCTCCTCGAGTTGTGACAAATTTACCGTAATCCCTCGTTTTTCGCGGGGGTTACGTTCCTAAAAGAACCCGTGATAGGTGAAATCCAGGAAGTAGTAACCTTTATGTTTTTTACAATTATTATACAAGGCTTCAAATTGCAGAGATCAGCCCCGCCCCACCGCGACCCGAGTAATTAGATTTGAACGGGAGAAAATGAAAAGAATTAATGAAAAAAAAAAAATACAATAAGTACAGTAGGACAAATTGTGACGTATTTCACTGCTCTTCTGACTGCCGCTGCATCCTGACTCGCTCTGTAGCGTCTTTCTTCTAAAGCCCCCCTTCTAAAGGTGCAGGTGTGTTTTTTGGAGAGAAGAACGTAGTTATGGGTAGTTGTTGTCGCTCTTTTTTCTTCTGGGCAATAAGATTCTTATAAACCAACATGTCACCATCGATTATATTTGAGAACCGTAGAGACTGTTGAGCCAATCAGAATGCAGAACACGATGCACAATCCAAATCTGTGAAGCAGCGAGACGTGAAAGGAGAACCGCGTTATAGCGAGGGATTACTGTACACCAAAGTCAGACGATGCAAAGCTTAGAAAAATTAACTGGTTTACATTTAAAGTGGTTCAAAAAGACATTTGAATGTTATGCCAGGACATTGAACGATATCCGTTCTTTGATGACATGTTTTGATGCACTACTGTAGAAAAGAACGCAGGAGACAGATGTGAGATGGACTTGGTTAAGCATGTTGCCTGTGCTTGGAAGGGCTGCCGAGAGAAATTCTCTGCTGTCCAAAAAGAGCATGAAAGCATGACTGATATCCACATCCGAACAAATCACCAGTCTTCTCCAGCAATGTCCTGACACCTCGGCAGATCGCCATCTACCACGTCGTGCAAATGTTATGGCGATTTCTGCCCGCCTGCACAGACTTGTCGGCAAGTGTTTGCCGCGTTCAGGAGTTAAATGTCACCAGTAAAACAGCAGCTTCCTTTCTGAACTGTTTGTATCCTGCTAATCAGATTTTCTGCATCGAGCTGGTCTCACAATTACTGAGTGTTCTGCCACTG
Source organism: Cololabis saira (assembly GCF_033807715.1). Lineage (NCBI taxonomy): Eukaryota > Metazoa > Chordata > Actinopteri > Beloniformes > Belonidae > Cololabis > Cololabis saira. The sequence continues at coordinate 14,176,422 of NC_084591.1, forward strand.
ATGCATGCGACGCATGCTGAGAGGTATCGCTCGTGGTTCTGAATGTGAACCATCTAATCAGAACCGTTATCTGACTGTCGAGCGCTTTGGTTGATAAGAAAAGTATTCTGTAAAATGCCTCTGATTCTCTGTTTCACAAGCTGAAATGGAGCCAAACATTGCTCTTTAGCCCGTTACCAGTGTGCAGTAACGTCTAGGGCTGGGGATCGATTCAAATATCAAGAATCGATTTGATTCCGATTCTTAAGATTCAGAATCGATTATCAAGATTTGATTCGATCCGATTCGATTCGATTCCGATATTGATTTGGGTTAGTGTTATTATATAATATAATAATATATAACTGTTTTTTGAGCTGTTGCATGAATTATATGACTGTAGTTATGCAAAATATTACTACTAGTATTATATTGAGATTAAACAGTAAGTATTGGCAGCTAATGATGACTGTAAGGACCAATCAGCTCCCAGAATGCTGATAGAACTGCTTTCAGAAACATCATGTGGGTCAGAATTACCAAACAGATCCAGGGAGGAAACAGAAACGGATGAAATCGGTTTTATCTTTTCCCACATTCCGTTTTTATTTCCATTTTCGGTCTATTTTGGTTTTTAATTTTTGAGCATTTGGTTTTTAGCATTTTTTGCAAATGTAACCCCAAGACAGTATATAAAGTAATGAAATATAGACAATTTATGCAATTATAAACTAACACTTTAATGTTTTCATACCTTTAAGCATATTTAAAGGCAAAAACATGGCACCAGTTATTCTCGTGTCCAACAAAACATTCCTTTTTTGGGGATAAAGAAAAAAAAAACAACTTGTAATGTAATGATGAAAAAAAATAATACAAAATAAATAACATTTTTAAAAAAATCGATCTTTAGACCTATGAATCGATTTTTAGGAATTAATATGAGAATCGATTTAGAATTGGGAAATCGATTTTTTTCAACACAGGCCTAGTAACGTCTGTCCTCCCCAGGGACCGGGGCATGAGCTTCATCGTAGGACGGGACTGGAGGGACCTGTTTGATATTGTGATCGTCCAGGCGGACAAACCTAGTTTCTTCAATGACAGGAGGAAGTAAGTGCACGTTTGTGTTCATCTTTGCTTCAGGAACAGAAGCCTCGCATCAGCTGCATCTGTGTTTTGGAGCTGTTAGAGGAGGCAAGGGTTCACCGTCCGTGTTTCACCGCAGGCCTTTCAGGCGCGTGACGGACAAAGGAGCGTTGCTGTGGGACAGGATTCACCGGCTGGAAAAGGGGCAGATCTACAAGCAGGTGCCGAGACGGGGGGGTTTGTCATGACCCTTCTTTTGAATTACCGTCATCTATCTTTCCTGACGTACGTTTGATCTACAGGGAAATCTGTACGAGTTCCTCCGGCTCACCGGCTGGAGGGGAAACAAAGTGCTCTACTTCGGAGATCACATCTACAGTGACCTGGCGGTGAGTAGCATCCAGGCGCATTTACAACAGCAGATTCATTATAACTACTTTGTGATTCTGTGATATCCTCACGAACAAATTATGGGAGGGGTGAAGTTACGAGCCGATCCTGACTGGATTAATCTTTTACAGGCGTGCAAATCTCCCTGCTGTGCGTAAAGATGCCCCAAAAGTGAGACACTAAGTGAATATTTAAAACAGAATAATGGCTAGAAAATGAACTGAAGTGAGAATTTAATCCAACTAATTGAATCACTGCAGCGGCTTCGACACATTTTAATCAGAGTACGTGGGCACGTTACACCTGCTGTAAACCTGTAAGGTAGCAAGTGAGGAGCGTCCTTCCCGTTGTAACTGACGGGAGCTGGACCGGTTTTACCGGCCTGGTATAAGTGACTGAACTCTAATTTGAAATGCTTAAAACACAAAGAAACAAAATGACCCTGATGCGTTGCAGTTAAGTTTGACCAGAATCTAAGTAACGTCTTTATCACAAGGAGTCGTGCAGCCCGGTGCCAAAGTCTTAGGCACTCCCCCAGGGTGGCTTTATTACATTTTGATAAACTGATAATGAACAAATGAAATAATCCTGATTTAATATCGCTGCACACGTCAATAGGACTGCCTCCTTCAAAGTCTGAGTTTGGTTCTGAAGGACGTGACTAAATACTGGTTTAAGTTTGTGTACATAATATCTTGTAGACCAGTTTAAAAGTAGTCAATAGTCGATCGGTTTCCCTCTAATATTACAGTTATTGAGCTTTAGATGTAACTGTGTTAAACTAGAGCTTGGATGGACCGGTATCTTAAAGGTTTGGATTTGAATTAAATCTTTTTTGTTTGTTTGTTTTCATCAGTGTTCTCTGATTTGATCCCCCGATGACGATATTGGATTGTGTCGGTCCCATCTCAGATTCACACGGGGCGCATCGGCCCATCGCTCGGTTTGAATCAAATATGGTTTACTCACATGTTCGCAGAGGTGTCAAGTAACAAAGTACAAATACTTCGTTACCTTACTTAAGTAGAAATTTTGGTTATCTATACTTCACTGGAGTAATTATTTTTCAGACGACTTTATACTTTTACTCCTTACATTTTCACGCAATTATCTGTACTTTTTACTCCTTACATTTTAAAAACAGCCTTGTTACTCTATTTCATTTCGGCCTTTAAAAAAAAACTATCCAGTTAAATTGCTCCATCCGGATAGAGTGAATTAGGTTGTGGTTGTTTCAGATGTTCTTGTCCAGTTTTGTTCTTACATCCGTTACCCTCAGATTCCTGCAACTAAACTTGGATGTACATTCCAATAAAGGTTAGGATAAATGATAACATGCCTCTGAAGTTTGACTTTTTGCACCATTAAAATACTTATAGGCAACTAGTCATCATATCTCCTGCTCTCTGAAACACATGTTAATGCTCAATAGTACACATATATGGTTCTTTAATATATTTGCATTATACTAAGATGCATTCATTTTCAATGGCTTTTGTCCTTAATGGCTTTTTTCCCCCTTACATTACTTTTACTTTTATACTTTAAGTAGTTTTGAAACCAGTACTTTTATACTTTTACTTAAGTAAAAAACTTGAGTTGATACTTCAACTTCTACAGGAGTATTTTTAAACTCTAGTATCTATACTTCTACCTGAGTAATGAATGTGAATACTTTTGACACCTCTGCATGTTGGTATCGACAGGAAATAAAGCCTCTGGAGGTCAAAATGCAACTAAACATTAGGCATATAGCATGACCTCAGTCCTGGGGAGGGGCTGTGTAACGGGGATTTCCTTGTGGCGATGCTGCTTTCTTTAAAAAGGCTCGGTGGCCACAGAGTTGAGGGTGAAGGTGAAGTACACCCACAGTGAGGATGAAAGTGGTGAATCCACAGTGGTCCATTCATCTTTGAACTGCACTCTTGACAGAAACTGACTTTAACGTTGTACCTGGCACCTCGTCTTTGTGTTAAGTACCTCTCCTCCTCCTCCTCAGACAGAGCATGAAAATCCCTTAATCATTCACGGTACTCGCTTACATCAAGGATCTTGCGGCTCTTTGTTCACCAGGATCTAACGCTGAAACACGGCTGGAGGACAGGCGCCATCATCCCAGAGCTGCGAAAGGAGATCAAGATCATGAACACCCCGGAGTATGTGCACATGATGACGTGGCTACAGGCCCTGACGGGGCTTATCGAGCACATGCAGGTGGGAGACAACATCAAACGTTGTTGTGACTCTCTTTTTTAGATGTTTTTTTACGTGATTCTTACACAAATTGCTCCTTTTTCCCCTCTCTCCATCTTGACATCCCCGTGCTCAACCGCTCAGGTTCACAGGGACCCGGCGTCTCAAGCTGTAGTTGAGGAATGGATCGAGGAGCGAGAAGCCATGAGGTAATGACGGGAGCTCCTACGTTATATGAAACGTTATCCGGATGCTTTGTTCACGTGTGTTTGCAACGGACAATCAGGTCTGCAGAGAGGATAGTTGGGACTAACCTCCCATCTATCGATGACCTGTACCGGTCCAGGACCAGGAAACGGGCAGGTAGCATCTCTGCAGACCCCTCACACCCGGGACACAGTCTGTTCCAACTCCTCCCCTCTGGACGGCGCTACAGAGCTCTGTAGTCAAAACCTCCAGACATAGGGACAGTTTCTTCCCGCAAGCTGTTGCTCTGATGAACTCCCACAAATAACAGTCTCAGAGTAACCAAACACGTGCAATAAAAATCATCTAGCACAGGGGTCAGCCACCTGCGGCTCTAGAGCCGCATGCGGCTCTTTAGCACCGCCCTAATGGCTCCCGGAGCTTTTTCAAAAATGTTTGACCTTTTTTTCCTTTTTTTTCCCTTTTTTTTCTTCTGTTTTTCCTTTTTATCTCTTTTATTCTTTTTTTTTTCTTTTTTTTCTTTTTTTCTTCCCTTTTCCTTTTTTAATCTCGACATTTTAAATTTTTTCGCTGAAATTTCGACTTTTTTCTCGACATTTCAACTTTTTTCTCGACATTTCAACCTTTTTCTCGACATTTCAACTTTTTTTCTCGAAGTGCATAATGAAAACAAAAATCTTCCCCCAGTTATAACTAATATAGAAACATGCAGCATGTGTTGCCTTCATTCTAAGGCTTATACAAGACATACATTTTTTGCGGCTCCAGACATATTTGTTTTTTGTGTTTTTGGTCCAATACGGCTCTTTCAACATTTTGGGTTGCCGACCCCTGATCTAGCACCTTCTTTAATAATCATGTCTGCCTCACTCTGCTGCACCTCTCACTTTTGTATTTCTTTTTGTATAATTTGTATAATCTTTTTTGTATTTTTAGTATAATTTGTCATGTAAAATTGTAAATAGGTTATTTTTATTTTATTCAGAACTGTCCCTTTTCTTTTCTCTACCTCAAACTGCTGCACCTTTTAAATGTTTATTCTGTACATAGAAATAACACATTTGTTTGGAGTCAAATTCCTTTTTGGACAATGTCCTGGCCAATAAAGCTGATTCTGATTCTGATTGTGTTTTACGCGTCAGGCCGCAGACGAAGGACATCTTCAACGCTCAGTTCGGGAGCCTCTTCCGCACGTACCACAACCCCACCTACTTCTCCCGCCGACTCTCGCGCTTCGCCGACATCTACATGGCGTCCATCAGCTGCATGCTGAACTACAGCCTGCAGCACACCTTCTTCCCCCGCCGCACCCCTCTGCAGCACGAGTCCCCGATCTGGCCCGAGCCCAGCTCCTCCGGCGCCGCTGCTGCCGCAGCTCAGCAGGACCAAAGCAACGTCTGATGCACGCAGATAAGAGACGGACTTCAGCAAGTTTAAAAAAGAAAACAATTTCCAAACCATTTGCTGTTTTAGAAAGCGTATTTTAGACTAGACCGGGTGGTTTTTAAATGATGTATACTTTTAGCGGTAGCGGTCCTGGAGGCGGTTGATGTTTATGATCTTTTAAAACTGTTATTTATGTTTGGCCTTTCAAAGAATTCAGTCTTAAGAGAACAACAGTGGATATAGTGATATTTAAACCAAACGCATGTGATTGTGTCGCTTACTGTAGGAAAGGTTAGGTTTCATTTTTAAAAAGACATGCAGTACACAGTTTTAACTCTAGGTGGCAGACAAGCGCCGTGTGTAACATGTACGTGCCGTTGTGTCCTTTTGTTGTTACTGGTGAAATGGGAATTTTAAATTCTCATAACATACTCTGTTGCCTTAATCTGCCGTTCACATAACTGCAGGGTGTACATTTTTCTAATAGGCGAATATAATTCGTGCAGGTCAAGTTGCTCTAATTTATTTTCCTTTTTTTTTTCTTTTTTGTTTTCCTTCAAATTTCACCAGGCTGCATCTTCATTTTTATTACGTACTTGACATCAACACAGATTGCATCTTTGTGTTAAATAGTTGTACTCATTTTCAGCCTGTACGTTTCATTTCAGGGGAGGAGGAGTGTTAATATTTCTCAGGAAGAGCAGAGCGTCTTTGCTATATTTGGTGTGAATACTGTTATTTGATCTGTGAGAAAAGCCACGTTGAGCTTCTCAGCATTCTGATGGTTTCACTGAGAGGGTGAAATATTTCTACGTGGTCTGATATGATGCTCACAAAGAGAATATATATATACAGGGGGATATAAAAGGGAAAAATAACAGTGGCCATAACCAAAAGCTCAGTTTGTTTCTTCAGTATGAAATATGTGCTGATGAAGTGTATTTTTATGTGTCATTTCACAATTAAAATGTAAGCAGACTGATTCCCTCCCAGTGTTTATGTATTTATTTATAGGCACCTAACAGTTGTTCCAATCACATGTAAAATAGCATATATGTTGAAAAAGTAGGTGAATATCTAGGAATTAACTGGTTTTCTGCATTATTTGACCATAAAATTTGATCCCATTTTTGTCTAAGTCATGGTAATAGATGCATTTGTTGGGCTGAAGCTGATAAAACACAAACATGTTTGTTTCTTGATTAAACAAACCCACGTTAACAGTTCTGGAGGGACAAATAAGTGAGTTAATGGCTGGATGAACCTTTCAGTAGCACTGGCTTTGGATCAGATCTGCTCAACGTTCAGGACGTTTTTTTTTATCAAAGTCTTTTTATTAAAGGTTTTGCATATCACACAAAAAAAACCAAAACAAGTAGAACACGAAACCCACTACCCACCCCAGCCCACCAGACCTAAACCTCTCAAGAGTAGGTGTTTCTTGAGAGGAGAAACAATCAGACAGTGCAAAAGTACACAGATACATGCAAAATGAGATAAATAATGCTACATATTATGGGGTTACATTCTTCGATTCCATACTGTTAACAAATGTCATGAAAGGTTGCCAAATTGCATCGAACTTCGAGAGAGATCCTTGAAGAGAATATCTTATCTTCTCTAACTTGAGATGTTCATTACCTCCTTGATCCACTGGGAATGTGTAGGGGGGAGAGGATCCACTTGAAAAGTACAAGTCGCCTGGCCAACAAAGTGCAAAAAGCCAGCATGTTGCACCCATAAGTGTCCAGGTGCACATTATCTGGTGTAACACCAAAAATGGCAATGAAAGGGGATGGATGGATCGGCTCCTCAAGCACCTTAGAAAAGGTATCAAAAATAGACTTCCAGAATGTATATAAACTTGGACATGTCCAGAACATGTGAAACAGGCTAGCCGGGGCTTGCTTACATCTATCACATGTAGGGTCCAGCTCTGGTCTAATTTTGGAATTCAGGACGTTTTTGACCGTCGGCTCAGACTCTTGTGCGATGTCGGCTGTGAAGGACTCGAGGTCATTTCACTGCATCTGTTCGGGGTAAAGGTCTGAGCTCTGACTGGGACCTTCCAAGAGGTGGATTTACTTCAGGGTTTAAGGTTATTTTATCGTCCTGCGGCATCACTCAACTTCTGCACTTCAGCCCTGAAATGATCCAGTAGGATATTTTTGCAAATCGGTGGTGAAATGGTTGAGACAGTAAAGCAACCCCACATCATGAGGCGCCCTCTGCCGTGCCTTTTGTATGCCATGCTGAGTTCTTCGTGAACAATTAAACCTTTGTCTCATCAGTCTCTGCAGACTTGCAGAATGCCAAGGTGTCTTTTGACAGCCTTCATAAAAGGTCATCTTTTTATTCCCCCTGTGTGCTGATGCTGATGCTGATGCAGGAGGGACACCTTGCCTGCAGCAAACCCTGCACATGGATGGCTGCCAGCTCCGGTGACGTCTTCAGCTGTTTCTCGTGGGTTCCTCTTCCCCTCGTTACGCATTCTGCGTCGTGTCTTTGAAGTGATCTTGGCTGGGCGCCCACTTCCAGGAAGAGTACCCGCAGCACTAAAGTGTCTCCATTTGTAGGCAATTTGTCAGTGGACTGATGTGTGCGTAAACATCCAGAGATGACTTTGTTTACCTTCTCGGATTTCTGCAGATAAACTCCTTTTGATCAATAGTGTTCTAATTTTTTTTTTTGCAAAGCACACTTCACATCAGCAGGTGCTTCAGGAATGAGAAATGTTAAATATCTATGTGTCTTTAATCCATCAAAGTAGCTCCGAACCATCTCTAAACATTTCATTACCTGGGGTTCATGTGAGAAAACTACTGATCAGTGATCAGTGATGACTGCGTGGGTTTACTTTCTTACTCCAGCACTGCGAGGGCTTGATGAGAGCATTTAATGAGGACACAAAAAATAATATATGTTTGTGTCTTATCAACTTAAGCACTTTGTTTTTGTCATTTGTTGTGACTTATGGATTAGATCACACTTTATTGCAAGTTAAGGGGGTTCCCGCACTCTCTCTTGACACTGTTCATAACGGTTTAGGACGGAAATTAATTACGGGGACTAACCGTTGCTGCTGCTGTTATTTGTCAAACTCAACTTTCTAATTAAGGTTTATCAGGTTTAATCCCATCGAATCATGTTACAGACCAATTTCCCATATTGCTTTTAAGGATTTTCTAAGGACAGGGGCACCAACCTAGATCTCAGACATCTAGATAAGCTGATGGGGATCAGAAAATGATGAAGTTGCAGGCACTGGTCCAAGTGTCAGGGGGGTTCAGAGGAGCTTCAATTCAATTCCATTCAATTTTATTTATATAGCGTCTAATACGACAAAAGTTGTCTCCAGACGCTTTCCAGAGACCTAGAACATGACCCCCGAGCAATTATTACATAAACAAAGGCAGGTAAAAACTCCCATAGTGGGAGAAAAGCCTTAAGCCAAACAGTGGCAAGAAAAAACTCCCCTTTAGGAGGGAAGAAACCTTGAGCAGGACCAGGCTCATAAGGGGGGACCCTCCTGCCGAAGGCCAGACTGGGGGTCGGGGACGTCAGCAGCACAGCAGGCAGGTGGAAGCAGCAACGGGGTGACTAGGGGTGAGGACCACAGGCAGGTGGAAGCAGCAACGGGATGACCGGGGGTGAGGACCACAGGCAGGTGGAAGCAGCAATGGGATGACCGGGGGTGGGGACCGCAGGCAGGTGGAAGCAGCAATGGGATGACCGGGGGTGGGGACCGCAGGCAGGTGGAAGCAGCAACGGGATGACCAGGAGTGGGGACCGCAGGCAGGTGGAAGCAGCAACGGGATGACCGGGAGTGGGGACCGCAGGCAGGTGGAAGCAGCAACGGGATGACCGGGAGTGGGGACCGCAGGCAGGTGGAAGCAGCAACGGGATGACTAGGGGTGAGGACCACAGGCCAGCACGCAGCTCCCGAAGCTCAAGCCCAATCAGCAAGCCCTCAGGTTAGGTTCAGGGTCGGGGAAAGGTTGAGAAGGGGCAGGGCCAGGGAGAGGTGTTTTGACGGACAATCCACAAACACCACCACAAACAGGAGCTTCACCACAAACAGGAGAGTTTGAGCATCATGGCAGTCCACATCACGCCGTCTGCCACCTTCCACGGAGAGGTGAGGACCGCTGCAGCCCCCACCGTCTCCCCTGGATTGGATACAGCATCCTCTCCTTGCTCAAGTCCCTCATCACGGTGTTATCAGTTTTTTTTTCTCTCTTTCATAGTTTTTCATATTTTTTATTGATTTTCACTTTCACATAAACAAAACATTAAACATTCCCTCCCCACAGCAAACTTCCCTTACTCAATCAATTAGGCTTACTACTCTGCTTACTGAAATTTTACAACATACAACATACATTACAACATATGTTTGTATAGCAAAAATGTGAGGAAAAAGCCAGTGTGAAACCAATTGCTACCATGCACTTAGTGAAACACAGTATAGTTGAAAACTAAAACGGATTGTAGAAGCAGCATGACAAGGCCTGAGACGTCTAACCCTTGTGTGGAGGGTTTATCAAAAAATGTGTCCACACTTTAAAAAACTTCTTTTCAGAGCCCTGTAGTGTACACCTGATTTTCTCCAGTTTCAAATTTGACAACACATCCCTTATCCAGTGGGAAACTGAGGGTGGGACAGCCTCCTTCCACCCCAAAAGTTACAGGCGTGCCAGAACGGTGGTAAAAGCGATTACTTTCTGTCCCCCTACAGGTACTGTAGCTTCATCCCGTCAGGAATAATCCCAAACATAGACATCAGAGGGTTTGGGTCGATTTTAACTGTTAACACCATGGAGAGAGCTTGGAAGATAGCCCTCCAATACCCCTTTATCTTCGGACAGAGCCAAAACATGTGGATTAATGTTGCGTCCTCCAATTTACATCTGTCCCATATGGGGTTAATTTGTGGATATATTTTAGACAATTTTGCTTTTGAAAGGTGCACCCTGGTGTTATCAGTTTCTAACAATGGCCTCGTCATCGCCGTGATGCTGAGGAACCCTTCTCTCCTCCAGCCCACGACTGCTTTGCTCCTCAGCCTGGCGGTGTCTGACCTCATGATCGCCCTGTGGGGCTCGCTGGCCGCCACCACCACTAACTATCGGGGCTCTTACTTCACTGGCCACACAGGAGGAATTTTCAACAAGGATTTTCAATGAACTATTTTGGTAAGGGTGGACTTTTTTATGTCGGTATGAGATCAATGTAATAATGGGACTTAAAAGGGGACCTATTATGGCATCTAATACCTATTTTAAACAGGACTTGAATGTCTTAAAAACAAGCTTTTGATTGTTTTTGCTAAATAAATTAGAAATTCAGCCTCTGAGCCATGTCTTTATCTTCCCATTCTCTAACCTCATTATCTATGCGGGATTCTGAGTGGGCGGGACTATGATAATGAGGCTCTGTGCTGATTGGCTGCCTGAATGACGTTGGCGGAAGCTCCGGCCGGCGGAGTTAGTTGTGGGCGTGGTTTGATTGATTTGATTTGAGTTTTTTTATTTCGGTCCATTTGGATACAACATAGTACAACATAAAAAAAAGGTCCAATATTTTAAGTGGCACCGAAAAGGTATAGGCTGAAGCCAATTCTTATTATGCCTACCCTTTTATAAACCTCAACTCAGGAGGTTTTATACAAAATAAAACTAATAATTTGGGTTCAAACATTGAAAAAGAATGGATATATTGGACAAGTAACAAGTAAGCAAAGACAAAAAAACAAAGACGAAAACAAAACTAAAAAACATACTATAAATTACAAGAAGTGATAAATTAAGCGGTTCTTGGCAAGAGACTGTACAGCGCGAAGAGCAGAGGTTAAGAGTAGGGTGTGTAAAAAAAAAATAAAAAATTTTAACATACCAAGTGGCTTACAGGGCACCTGGTATGATGTGGTGCTGCTTCACCAACTCCTCAGCTAAACGGCCGCGGAGAGCGGTCATGCAAACACTTGCTTCGATTTGCTACTATCATGGTATTATTATAATATTATGTGTGTGTGTGTGTGTGTGTGTGAGATTGGGAGTGACGTGAGGAAAGAAATGTGCAATAATGTGTAGGTTTTTCTGTGTGGGTCAGTGCAATAATGTGGACATTTGTGCAATATGTTTAGTCGGGCTTTGCAACAATGTGTAGGTTCTTTTGTGTAGGTCAGTGCAATAATGTGGACATCCGTGCAATTAGTTCAGTCGGGCTCTGTGCAATAAGTTTCTTCTTCTATTGTGTAATGGGTTTTCTGGGAGTGGGAACTGATGTGGGTTAATTATAGTGTGGTTGATTCTATGTTTGGGCAAAGACTTCAGGGTTGTTTATATGTTTGTTGGAGTATGATTGTCGCCGTGCCTCGTGTCCAAGACAGATTTCTCCTAAGGGAGACAATAAAGATCCATCTTATCTTATCTTATCTTATTATCATATCAATGTTTTATATTTATTTAATATTTTACGCATCGGAGGCCAACCGATGCAAATTGCATTTTGGTTACGTAATGACGGGAGCAGAATCTGAACGGCTCGTAGAAGCCACTTCACACTGGACGGCTCATCCGGGCGGCTGTACAGACACTGCAGAATTTGGTTGCTTTCCTCCTCCTCTGAGTTGGCAGGCTGAGGGGAGGCCACTTTATATATGTTAAAGCAAGAAAAAAATGTGTTTTTCATAATAGGTCCCCTTTAAATGTTGACCGTATACATGTTCTTATAATCTTTCACTTTCACAGCTCTTGTCCAGGTCTGGTGTCTCTCTGCAGTCTAACTCTTCTTGCCTATGAGCGGTACAACGTGGTGTGTAACCCACAAGCTGGCTCTAAACTGTGCACATGACGAAGCTTCACCGGGGCGGCTGCTCGTCTGGCTCTTGTGCTTGTTGCGGGCCGTCACTCCGTTATCTGGCTGGAGCTCCTCCGCACCCGGAGGGGTCCGGACCTCCTGCTCTCCGGCGTGGGAGGAGAGGTCATGGAGCAGCTACAGCGATCTCATCTTCTACACACTGCTCCGCTTCATCCTCCCAGTTGCCATCATCATCATCTACTGCTACTTCAAAGTGCTGAAATCCCTGACTAAGGTGGGCTCATAATGGTTTTTGAATATTCATCACACCACTCAGACGCTATTTAAAATTCATCCCACTATCCCTGTCTGTTTGTGCTCCATCACATCCATACTAAAAAATAGCTTTTAATAGAGCTCAAATGTGCTTCCCCCCAGCTGAACAGGAGTCTGGAGCGGCAGGGTGGGCGTTCCAGGCGCAGTGAGGATGATCATGCCATCTGCATGGTCCTGGCAACGACTGTAGCTTTTTTGGTTAGCTGGCCGCCCTACACGGCGTTGTCAGTGGCGGTAGTTGTGGCTCCAGAGCCGCTCATTCCTCCGCTGCTCGCCACCAGGCCCGTGCACTTTGCCAAGACTCCATCCTCTACTGCCTTTCCAACAAACAAGGTAAACAACCAGAATGTGTGTCAAATGTGTCATGATACAACCGGGGTAAGAGGAGCACATATTTAAATCGCTTTTAAGCTTCCTGGCAGCGGGTTCATTTACATCCACCGGTTCCGTGACAGCGCTGTGGAGGCGTTATCGTGCGGGGAGCTACATCCCCCAGGGGCCCGGCAGCGCCGGCGTCTCCACGGACCCCCTGAACGGCGGGAGCCGTCAGTTTCCCAAAGACAGGAGCACCGGCACACAAAGCAAAGTGTTGCCTTTGTGAGCGCTGCCAGCCTAAACAAACAAGCTGCCACGGGTGTTTGTTCAACCCGTGTTTCCTCCACACAGGCACGCGCAAGTTAGTACACCCTCTTTAAAATCTTTTTTGTGTGTGTATAAGCCAAAATACAAAAGAAAAGAAAAAACTGATCACTATGCAATTTTATATTTAACAAAAATGAAGTAAAAAACAAAACACGTTGGTAATCTACCTCTCTTTAAGGAATTTTGGTCCACTCTTGTTGAAAACATTTCTTTGAGGTTTTGGGGCGTTCCCTCACATGCCGCTCTCTTAAAGGGGACCTATTATGGCATCTATTACCTATTTTAAACAGGCCTTGAATGTCTTAAAAACAAGCTTTTGATTGTTTTTGCTAAATAAATTAGAAATTCAGCCTCTAAACCATGTCTTTATCTTCCCATTTTCTAACCTCATTATCTATGCAGGATTCTGAGTGGGCGGGGCTATGATAATGAGGCTCTGTGCTGATTGGCTGCCTGAATGACGCGATACACCGCTACGGAAAAATGGCGGAAGCTCCGGCCGGCGGAGTTAGTTGTGGGCGTGGTTTCACACATCGGAGGCCAACCGATCGCATTTTCGTTACATAACGAAAGGGAGCAGAATCCAGGCTCATCCGGGCGGCTGTACAGACACTGCAGAATGTGGTTGCTTTCCTCCTTCTCTGAGTTGGCAGGCTGAGGGGAGACCACTTTATATATGTTAAAGCAAGAGAAAACGTGTTTTTCATAATAGGTCCCCTTCAAGGTCTCGCCACAGCATTTCCATAAGGTTGCTGAGTGGATGTTGACTAACCCACTCCAAAACCTTGATCCTATTATTTCTAAGCCATTCTGATTTAGATTTGCTGCAGTTCTTCAGATCGTTGGTTCGTTGTAGGACTCAGCTTCGACCACGCTTCAGCTGTGGGACCTGAAAGATAGATGATGTTGCATTTTCCCTCTAGACTTCAATGGGACACCGAGAAACTCGTGGTTGACTCAGTGGCTAAAAGATGTCCAGGTCCCAGGTCCCACAAGATAACCTCAAATCATCACCATGTTTGAGAATGAATTTGAAGTGTTTCTGCTTAAATGTTGTCTGGTTTTCATCAGACATGACAAGGCCAAATATTCCATCCATCCATCCATCCATCTTCAATACCCGCTTTATCCTTTGCAGGGTCACGGGGGTCTGCTGGAGCCTATCCCAGCTCATTTCAGGTGAGAGGTTACACCGATGCACACTCACGCTCACACCTATGGGCAATTTAGAATCACCAATTAATCTAATATGCATGTCTTTGGACTGTGGGAGGAAGCCAGAGTACCCGGAGAGAACCCACGCAAGCACGGGGAGAACATGCAAACTCCACACACTCCACACTGGGAGTCAAACCGGGGACCTTCTTGCTGTGAGGCAACAGTGCTAACCACTAAGCCACCGTGCTGCCACAAGGCCAAATATTTACAGTTAAGTCTCACCTGTCCTTAAAACATTGTTCTAAAAGGTCTTGGGGACTGTTTATGTGAAAGTTGAGGTTTCATGTTTCTTTAATAGATAAATGCATAAAAATGTATCAGTTTATTAATAAAACAACCTCACTTTTCAGTTTGACCATGCAGTAAATTTGCTGGGCTTTTAATCCTCTAAGCAGATTTGGATGTTTTCTACTTGTGAAAAATGTTTCTCGCTTTAACGCCACATTGTTTGGAAGCTCTTTCCAGATTGATGCAAAAGCACTTTCTCCAAGACTGCTGCTTGTATCTTCCTCTTTTGGCACTGTGTTAACCCATACCTGAAGGCGCCAAACCCCCCCGACGTTTACTTTTTTGTAGATGTTTCCACATCTGCTGATGATCAGTTTATCCATCCCTGATGGTGATCAGCGCCTGGCTACAAATAACCAGCTTACATCTTATGGAAGCAGAAATCAGGTACTTAGGTGTTGCCTAAATGGTTTTATTTTTGTTAAATAAGAAGTGGCTAGGTGAAAAAAGGAATATGTTTTTCATCTGAGGCTGTGAGCAATATGTTTGAATGAGACTCTTGGTTTCTACGGACAGGTAAATTCTGTAGGACGGTGGGATGACTTTACTACCATTGGTGCAACAGCAGGAGGACGGCTGCAGCTGTCCATACCTCCGCGTCAAGTCATTGTGCTGGAAAACTGACATAAAGGGGCTCCTTGGCCAAACATTAGTGCATAAGGAGTCGGAAATGAGAAAGTGTTGGTTTATTGGTGCCTCAAGGAGGATAGAAACCTCTGCAAGTACGTGTCTTTAACAGTTTCTCCCTGAATAGAGAGTCAATGTCCAGGAGGTGGACTAAATTACAAGGAAACGTTAAGCTATCCAACTAATGCAGCACAACATAAAATAACCATTAAAAAAAAGTATTTTATTTCAGTTTTGCTTTTTTCTATTCATTGCAGCGACCGGTTTGTTTTGCCATTCATCTGAATAACATATTCCAGGGTCTTCTTCTTTTCTTCTTTCATCTCTTTCTTTCTCTGAGAATAACCAATGAGGCAATTTCATTTCTGTGATTTGCTCAGTCATCTTTTATCTTTTTTTTTTTTTTTTTTGATGTTTGGAGGTGCGTATAGATCTGAGCAATTCTCCAGAAAAAGGGAAGATCGTAAATAGGATAGCAAGCCTTCAATCAAAAGAAAGCTTTTTGAGAACTGCAGCTCACATTCAAAATGTTCCATTTGTATGAATATTTAACAAGAATAGACAAAGTCACGGCCACACTACAAAGACAAACAGTGAGGATGTGAAGCCTCTTTTGTTCATAAATTAAATGCAGTGGACCAGATTTCATGCAGTGCTTGAAGACATCTCATTTAAGAGTGTGTATATCTAATATTTCCTGCTATGAACGCATACAGCAGATATTACAAGCCATTTTCTGGAAACAATTGCTCTGATTTTATATAATGAATGTTCAGCAGTGTCTCAATATAATTTAATAGTCTAATCTTAAAAGTGTATGCAAAAAAAGTAATTAAAATCAACAGGGTTCTGCCTCATTGTCCAATCAATACTGTAAGGCCAAATATTGGGTTTCCTGTGGATTATGCAGTACGTCTGATCCTTTCCCAACGTATAAATGCTGCAGATGTCTGCAGGAAAATGTTGCTGCAGCGTCTCATAGATAATAAACAAACATTTCTTGGCTTGATTCAAAAGCAGAAAAATCCTGTCTTACAAGGCACACGCCAGAAAGCCAGAGAGTCACGAGGATTAATGCATCAGAAGATAAAGTCAAAGCCAAGTTTGGGTTTGTTTTTATTATTTTTTCCTGATTCACTGTAAGCAGATGGGATAAATTCCTTTCCCTCTGTGAAACTGAACACGTAGTGTTCTTTTTCAGTATTACATCATTTATTTTTTATCATGTTAAAGTCTCCAGGTAGCCCTCATTGGTTCCCCGCTTGTGCACAGCGGCTCATTCTCTCGTTGTTGATGCTGAAATCTGTATGAGTTTATCCTCAGGCAGTTATCAAGTTCCCACCGCTTTTGATGAATTGGACTTTGACTAATGAACTGTAACTCTGCTGTTAGATGAATCTGGCTTTTTTTTCATTGACATCAGCCTTTTTTTTTCATTACTGTAGTATTTGCAAGTAAAAATAGTCATACTGTATGTTTGTGTTGCTTCGTTGCTGAAATTGCTCCCTCCCATCACTCTTCCTGCAGATACTGTAAATGGGAATCTGCTGCTAAATAAAGTGTTTGCAACTGCTTTCCCTTCAAGGTGCATCTATTTGTCTTATCGTTTTGCAGTGATTTTTGCTCGGCTACAGACCTTTAAGTCAGCCTGCGGAGCTGGCCGAGGCGAAGACGGATGGAAACGGGGAAGAGAGCCCATCTTTCTGTGATTTTCTTCTCCAGAACTTCCAGATTTAATCCAAATTACTTTCGGGAGACGTTTCCTCAGAGTTAAAAATGTAGGATGGTCAGGAATACAATTTATTGTGTTGATCTAATCCTAGATTTGGCGTAGTCCGTAAGCTTGCACATTTAAGCAAAGAGCATTTCACACTTTATCTCCAAACAGGATTACACAATGTCATACTATAATCCTGCAGCACTGCTCCTATCATTCCCTGAGCCAATTCAAGAACTCCCAACTCATCCATCAGGCAAGCCCAGTGCCAAGCTTTTAACCTTTCTGAGGTGCTGTATTAAATGATGCGGACACCTGCTCACATGCATCACAGCACCATGCCGTCGTCATTATTGCCAACCTCTGCTTGGTTTCATAAAGGCGTATAAACCAGGGTTGAGATAACCGTGACATAACAGCTATTCAATTACCGCCATTGCATGTCCCTGCAGTTGCCTCTGCTGTGAACACACTTCTGAGTTTTTAATGAATGTGAACTGTGAGGACTCCCAGGTGGCCCGCTGGTGGTGTGGAGTGTTAATGAAATGGGCGGGTACTTTTTGCACTACTTGTCTAAGCTGCAGCGTTACCCATGATTCATTCATTCATTGGAGATGTGCGGCGACGCGAGCAGAGGGCTCGGTCTGCTTCTGCTCAATCTCTACAGTCAGACTGAAGACAGAAAACTGAGCATGTTGACTCTTTGAGCCTGGAGATGAAAGGCGAGCCCGCACCTGCATGGGACTCTGGGAACGTCACCGTTTGGGAGGAACGCGTCAACATCGCCCTTGCTGCGGCGAACAGCTTGGTTCTCTTAATCACTTCCGTTGTGGGAATCGCGGCAAATGTTTTTGTCATGCTGGCAGTTTATCACCAAAGGTCACTGCAAACGTCTGTTAACGCGCTGGTGGTGAATCTCGCCATCATTGACTTCCTGCGCTGCATCATCGACTGCCCCGTTCTCCTAACTATCATCATGACGGTGAATCAAAGAGGACGTGTGGACGAGCTGATCTGCGATGCACAGACGGCGTCTTTCTCCTTCAGCTGCTGCATCCAGCTGCTGACGCTGGCGTGCATAAGTGCCGAGAGGTACAAGGCGATTGCACAACCCTTCAAAACCGGCCAGCGAAAGGGACGGGTCATGGTGCTAATTCCTCTCATGTGGATATTGGCCATTCTGGTGGCTGTCTTTTGCTTGTTATTTTTGAAGAACTCCCCGGTGTACGTGAGGTGCCGCGGGCCACCGAGAGGGTCGTTGCTTTCCTACGACACCATTGGGCTGTACGTGCTGCTCCCACTGTGGGCAGCTTGCTTCGCCGTCATCATCGGGTTCTACACTGGCATATTTGCCGTTTTGCGGTCTCACAATCGCAAAATATTTGATGAAGGTACTTCAGTCGCACCAAAAGGCTCTGCAGAAGATAAGCAAAAAGAAGAGGAAAATGGAAACCAGGCATCGGAGCAAAAGCAGGTCCCGAGCATAAACGTTGCTCAAACACAGGCTGAACCGAATCCATTTGAGAAATTGACCTCGGGAGAAGCTCCATGCTGTGTTTCTATCAGCTCTGAGAAGAAATCTGAATATAAAAATACAGAGGAGAGAAGTCCCTTAGAGAGCGAACGGCCTCACCCTGTTGCAGTCCAAGCTGGGGAGAAAGCCTTCAAATCTGAGCAATGCAGTCTCTCTTCCCAGAAAATTGAAGCCAGAGCATCAAATCGAGATGCAGCTGCTGGTGTTGACATTTCAAACACGACGGAGAAAAAGGTGTCGAGCAATTTAAACACAGCAGAGCTATCCAGAGAAGGACTGAAACCCGACAAAACGGCCAAAGAGACAACTCTGCCTGCGCCGTTAGACGAGCCCGACTCTAAACCCGTCTTGACTGATCAAAAACAATCTGAGCAAAGACAAACAAAGGATGTTACTCCACCAGATCAAGCGACTTCACTGGCTCCAGTCTCGGCCAATGACCCCATAAAACCGTCTGTAGAGTTGGAAGGTGCCGTTTGCATGATGCCGTCGAAAACAAGTAAAGAGAGAGCGAGGAAAAAGAAAGAAAGTAAAATGGCCAAGCGTGCTGGCTACATAATTCTAACCTTCCTCTTATTCTGGTTTCCGCTGATCACAACAATCCTGGTGAATTTTATTGTTTGGAAAAACAAGAACACACAGGTAAGTCTTCACCCCAAGACCTCAAATATTTGGAAAACTGTCAAAAAGCAAGTTTGAGTGTGGATTTCAAAAGCATGTGGGTGTTTGGTGTAAACTAGTACGTCTATCTTATGGAGCCAAATCAAGGCCAAAAGTTTTGCTAATTTGAAAATAAAATTTGAACCTGAAAATTCTTTTTTACAGTTTCAATTATTTTTTTTTCAGTATCAGATCTTTTTTTCAGTTTCAGAACTTTTTATTTCAGTTTAAAATCTTTAAAATCTTTTAAAACAGCTTTTTAAACAGAAACGTGTCACTAATATCAGTTTTTTCCACTGCCAATCACGTCAATATGGTGTATATACAGTGTTGAATCATACGTCTACTGATAACTTCGGCAACCTACGTTTCCTGAAGGCAACATGACTGAGGAACGTCCTCCGCCTACTCTGTTCTGCTGTCACTCATGATGCCACGCCCCCACGCCAGATCGGGGCCAAAAGTCTGAACCTGAAAAAAAAATTTAAACTGAAAAAAACAGATGTGAAACTGAAAAAAAAAAAGATCTGAAACTGAAAAAAAGATTTGAAACTGAAATAAAAAGTTCTGAAACTGAAAAAAAGATCTGATACTGAAAAAAAAAGATTTGAGACTGTAAAAAATAATTTTCAGGTTCAAATTTTATTTTCAAATTAGCAAAACTTTTGGCCTTGATATGGCTCCATACTATCTGAGGGTCTCTCACAATTCTCTGATTTTCTTCAGACGCTGTTCATTCTGGATGCGGAGATCCTGTCGGTGTCCATCGCCTGCATCACTTCCCTGAGTGACCCGATCATTTACGCCGCAGTAAACCCTCAGTTCCGATCAGAGTTCTATCGGATGAAGAACTGGGTAAAGTCCAGGTTCAATAGGAAATGATCATATCTGACACTTTATATGGACAATATTTGTATTCACTATGCAAAAAGCAATAAACACCACCTTCAAATATTTAACTCATCCGAAGCCTGCTTTTCTGAGAGTGAATTTTCATCTGGGAATAAGAAGCCTATTATTTTCTATGCTGCTGTGCTGCCTCAGATTTGACTCGGGCTGGCGTCTCATAATTTGCTGAGAACTGCGAAGCGGAGAAGTCGCTTGCTGTGAGGAGCTGCCTGGACGAACGCTGTCAGCTCAGCAGGGTGGTGCTCCGGAGCTCCAGGTCCTCGTCTCTGATGCCCGTGTGTGTAAATCTCCAGAGAGCCGGCTACCAGGACCCCCGCTGGGCCGGTCAGGTCCTCACACGCTCTCCGGCAGCTCCTCCTTGTTCCACAATCATGTTATAAGTGAAGCTCCCTCAATCATTAGGAAAATATGATGCAATATTCCCACTTATACAACCACCAATTCAGAAAAGAATTATGATGTGTAAAATGTAAATAAAAAAAAACAAAACAATGCAGTTATTTACAAATATTTCAAACCCATATTTTATGCACAATAAAAGATAAAAAATAAATTGAAAGTTTAAAGTGAGGAAATACACAATTGTAAGAAAAAAAAAACAAAAGAAAAAAAGGTTGTTCTGAATGTGATGATAGACAAAAAGAAAAAAAAAGGCTGGAGGAGGGAAATGTTTACCACTCTGTAACACCCAGGTCATTTTAAAGGAGCATGAGGCAGGATTGAGGCAGAATTTATGAAAAAAATGTGTATACGTTTTAAGTTTTCTAGTAATAATGTCAGATGAAGCGTTCCAAACCAAAAACAATGAGCCCTCTAGTGCAGGGGTCGGCAACCCAAAATGTTGAAAGAGCCATATTGGACCAAAAACACAAAAAACAAATATGTCTGGAGCCGCAAAAAATGAAAAGTCTTGTATCAGCCTTAGAAGAAAGGCAAATGGTGAAAGGCGAAATGTCGAGAAAAAAGTTGAAATGTTGAGAAAAAAGTCGAAATGTCGAGAAAAAAGTCGAAATGTCGAGGAAATAGTCAAAATTTCGAGAAAAAAGTCGAAACGTCGAGAATAAAGTCGAAATGCCGAGAAAAAAGTCGAAAAGGCGAGATTAATGTTGAAGTACAATCTCACAAAAAAGTCAAAATGTTTGAGATTAAAAAGGAAAGGAAAAAGGAAGAAAAAGAGAAAAAAAGGAAAAAAAGAAGAAAAGAAGAAAAAAGAAGAAAAAAAAGAAAAAAGAAGAAAAAAAGAGAAAAAAGGAAAAAAAGAGAAAAAAGAAAAAAGGAAAAAAAGAGAAAAAACAGGTCAAACATTTTTGAAAAAGCTCCAGGGAGCCACTAGGGCAGCGCTAAAGAGCCGCATGCGGCTCTAGAGCCGCGGGTTGCCGACCCCTGCTCTAGTGTATCTCTCCGTTGCCTTGAACAGGCTGTGTGCTGCAAAATGTGCTGCAATTGTGGGGCCGAATTTCCCGCGCTGTCCTGCGGATGTGACGTCACATGACGCTGCATGCGCGTTCTCCCCGTTCTCCCGTGCCGGCTTCACTGTTGGCTGCAGTACCCCCGACGGCCGTCGTGGCGAAGGGTGGCGCTAATGAGTCTCATTTCTTAAAAGGAGCCTCATGCTCCTTTAACAACAGTCTTTCTACATGTGAGAACTGAGGAGACCACTTGGGTTTTGGGAGATAAATGTCCCAGTCGGGTCTGGTATGTGAGTCAAGCTTCTGAGTCCCGGTCTCAGTTCTCTTTTTCAGACAAGATTCATCTGGACCATGACAGAACCAGTTTAATTCTCCAGCTATGAATCCATACTTCTGTAAGCATCGTCTTGTTGAAATATACAAGGCATTGAAGGACGGGAATATATACTGCTCTAAAACCTGCAATTACCTTTCAGCGTCGATGTTTCATTTCCAGATGCGAAAGCCGCCTGGTCCAATGACACTAATACCTCCATACCATCAGACATGAAGGTGCTTTGAGGTGCTGATAACAAGCTGGATGATCCCTCTCCTCTTTAGTCCAGACCAAATTGATGCATCCGGCTTTATAAAAAGAATTCCTGAGTGTAATTTGTCTGACTACAGGACATCTTTCTGCTTTGCCTTGGTTCATTTTTAATGAGATTTGGCCCTAATGAAGATGTTTCTGGATCACGTCCACATGTAGGGCTTTTAGACAAACTCAAAATTGGTGCTGGTGCTAGCGCTGGTGCGAGAGCCAGTTTTCCACTGGCCGGAGGGCACCGGAGACGATCTAGGATCCTACGGCATTCATTACGTCACCAAGGCGGAAGCAGGAAATCCATAAAAGGAACGCAAAATCCCTCCGAATAACAGCAACAGCAAACACATTTTGGGGTGTGCAGACGATGAGCCAGGCCCTAAAAATTTTGATTGGAGTCTGGAATTTACTTCATGCAACTGTCCGGCATCTGCATTGTCTGCATTTACGTTTCAGGACAAAAGTAAGTCTTTTTAGAGTCACATCTTTTCTGTACAGTATTTATATTTTTGATTGCATGGTTAAATAAGTAAGAATGAATCCAGAATTTCCCAGTAAATGTTTTAAACTCCCAGAAGTTGTTTAAGCGGTCCTTGCCTCTGCTACAGTGAGATTTTGAGGCCAGCATAGCACCAGTTATTTTGGTACAAAGTTGGTGCTTTCCTCACAGCCCCCAGTTGAAAAGCATGAACCTAGAGCTAAGGCTAGCATAGCTTCAACTTCAGTTCAGTGTTCATGTGCAAGACACAACACGGTGCACCTTAAGTGGGACAAAGTGGAATTACAAGACTTTTGATTATCAAGTCTACATACCCTTATGTGGTCAGAAGTGGCTTCAACCTGCATTCATTGTGTATGGCACTGCAAAATGTGCTTTTAGCAGGTATTTCCTGAGGTGTTTCCAGGCCCATGCAGTCATTTCCATACAGAGTGCCTGTTTTAATGCACAGCGCGCCGAGGGAACAGATAACACGGGCATCCAATAGGGATTTCAGACCGTGTCCCCTGTGTACAGAGATTTCACCACGTTCCCAAATATTTCTAATGAAATAAGAAGATTCATTATAGTTAGTGAGTATAGTTTCATTAAAGTTAAGGTCTTCACAAGTTTATGCTGAGAATCATTATTCTAAAGTTGTTCCACTATTTTTCCCAGATTGGTGAACCTCCACCAACCTTTACTTTTGTGTAATCCCGTACCTCTAAAGTGGACTTTATTCAATTCAAATTAAAATTCAAAGACACTTTATCCCTGCAGGGAAATGAATTAATATATAACAAACTATCTCACTGACCTGTTGCCAATTATTGCAATTAGTTTCAAAATGTCCCCTCAGGTGTTTCGTTTTAGCTTCAATCACTTTTGCTGCCCATCCCCCAACTTTTTTTTGACAGGAGTTGCTGATATCAAATTCAAAATGAACTTATATTTTTACTAAAATGGCAAGTTGTCTCATTTTCAGTAATTATGTTTCTATGTTCTATTGTGAATAAAATATGGGTATGTGAAATTTGCTGTTAGCAACATTTTTTTATGATATATAATAATATGTACATGTATGTATGTATATATATATATATATATATATATATATATATATATATATATATATATATATATATATATATATATGTGTATATATTAGCTAAAAAAAAAGGACAGGGGCCATTTAATGGATGCTTCAGTAGAGCTACACTGTTTATTCTATCCACTGCACCAAAAAATGCACAATGTGTGATTATTTGCCCCCGTTTCCTTACCCTTTATATATATATATATGCAGCCCATGACAAAATTTGCATTTTATTAAAAGCAACGTGTTGCAGAACTTACATCAGAACACCAGCCTCACTGTGTTTCCCTCCATTGGTCTCGTTTGAACTGACAAACCTCCAACAAGAAGCAGAGACATACTTGAATAAAACAGAATTCGGCAATGATGGCATGCAAATCCTTAATTCAACCAGATAACAGACAGAAAAAAGTTTGCCAACAACTGTTCAGCTAAATCTAGAAATAAGAGGACCCAACGTTGAATGCATTGATAAAAGTTCTGAGATATTTACAATATGAAAAATATACAAAATGGCCCTTTAACACAACAATTCTTGATCTTGAATCTAATCTTTTGTGAGGAAGTCAATGGGAGCGATGTTCAACACTCTTCCATAAGGTTTTCCAGGTCAGTACTACAGTTTGTGTCCACATTAGGGTTAGTATTAGTTAAGTGTTGCCAAGAACATTCACTTAATGCTTCTACTTTGTGCCCTAACTAATATATACCCTGTAAAGTTCTCTGTATCAGTTGTTCACTAACAATTGTGGCTTTCACACAGGTCCAAAATGTAAAGTATGTAAGCTGACACAGAGTTTGTCATTTGACTTTCACTTGTACATTTCACAAACATGTCAGGATGCGTCATATATTTTACTCATCAAGCGATGACATCAACCAGGTAATGAGTCAGTTCATGAATATTCACAATAGTTATCCATTCCACTGGATTTAAACTTTTTTTTTGGGGGGGTGGGGTGGGGGGGGATTAACAACAGTGAGGATAAGATACAACAGCATTTAATTCAGGGGTCTCAAAACAATCTATGCAACTGAGCGGTGAGTGATGTGAATGTCAAACGTGTAAGCAGAGTGATTTAATATTGACAAAGATGGCCATCAGGTAATGAGTACGTGTGCTTTGTCAACAGAGACCATTAAAAATGGCCTCTAAACATCTGCCTTCCCAAGTCTGAATCAGAGACAACAAATACAACAACATTACATATTCAAAAATAAAGTTTTTTCCTCGGTATACATAGGCAACGATGACGATCACGCATTCCCAACACCTCCTCGCTCTGCTGTGCTTAATGACGCAAGATCTGCTGATGCGTTTCTACTTCCAAAGCAGCTGTCCACATCACTTTTTTTTTTTTTTAATACCATGCAGAGTTTGACATCAGATGAGATCACTACTTAGAAAAACCCCAACCTCTGTTAATCTTATAATCCCTCTAGATTATGGCAGGTTGATGCTCGGTGGTCCCTCTCCTCAGCATCTGGTGCTTTCTGAGACCAGTCAGCTGATCAGATCAGATAGGCGTGACATCTACAAGGCAGATACTCGGACAATGTTGCTCTGAGAGTACACTGTGGTGGTGGAGGTGTCCTCGTCTGATGAGGCCACCACCGGGGCAGATAGGCTGACCATGGACGGGCAGATGTAAGGTTCATCACATTTCAAGGGCACAGTCTCATCGAGTTTGGCATTCAGGCTGGAGCGGCTGTGAGGGAAAATAAGGATGAAAGAGGATGAAAGGTCTGACCTTGTTAATACAGTGCACAAAGCTTGTATCAAATAGAGCCCTCTTATATATGCATAGATCCTTCAACTGTTCTGAATTAAAATACACCAAATAAGAACACCAGCATTCATGAAAGCAGGGCTGAATGCAGAGACTTCATAAAGAATAGCTTCGATAGCATTTTATTTATATGCAGCTAATCCTGTGTGTAAAATTTATCTCACTCCGCAATATTTCGACACTGAATTTAAAAAAAAGTTGGGATATTATAAAATGCATATAAACAGAGAGCAAAACCCTCTTATTCAATGAATACAGTAGAGAAACATGTGAAAATGTTATAATCATAAGCATATTTCAAGAATATTGAAGCAGGGCCACATATGTGTTACACTTTATCCTTTAACACACAGAACCAGAAGGAAGGCATTAAAGGGGACATATTATGAAAAAGATAAGAAAAGAAATCTCCTTTTCTGCACGTAACTATTTATAGAATCAATGAAACGCCTGCTTTGTAAAAATATCCACCCCGGATGGTTACGGTCGAATATTACATTATTTCAGATTTTGTCACTTTGTTTTGATCCCGTCGTGAAAAATATGTGAAAATACATCATTTAGAGAGCTGTTCAAATCTGCAGTGTCCTGTGACATCACAGACCCCAGCTGGAGTAGAATTTCCAGCATCTTTAGGTCCACCCACAACACTGCATCATGCTACGTTTCCTGCACCTCTGAACTTGTTAATGCAAAGCTGTAAATGCAATTTCAAAAGATGGAAACCCCCCCAAAGAAGGGGAGGACTCTGTCCCTTATAGGCAAGGTAAGTTATTTCTGGACGATATCTGTTGATGTTTGACAGAAAACAAAACACAAACAGCCACCCCCTCAAAGTTTGTTATATTTTGGTGGGGAGTCGTTTGCCCTGCCTTTAAAGCCATTTGCAATAACCCGGGCTGTGAACCCAGGGCTAAAAAGAAGCTGCCGGACTGCATCTCTGTGGTATTTTTTAACAAAACATCTTAAAGATATATATATCATTAAGACGTCTAGAGCCTGTGGTAATTTTGAGAAAGGTCATAATTTGTCTCCTTTAAGCCAGTGCACTCTTTAACTAAAGAATCACGCTCTCTTGCAATACCTGCAGAATGTAATTTATCATTTAGGCCTTTCCTAAAAAAAGATGACATTTTGGCTGCAAACCAAACCTGGAAGTGAGAACTTTATTTGCATGGTAGAATTTGAAGTTGCACTTGTGGATGCAGCTAATGAAGTGTGTTCAACAACAGTGCCTGTCAGATATGTTTTCCTGAACCTCCAAGCACACAGCTATTAAATTACATTTTTCCTTGAAAAGTTACTCTATAAAGATCCAAATGCGGATATGAGATATGAGAATAAACGCCTAAAACTGTAAATTTATATTTCAGATAGCATTTGAATAATTTCATTTTATGTGTATCTTCTTCAACATTTAATAAGGTAAACACAATTCTCTTTGTATCATTTGTCTGTGTCAAAGAAGAGATACCATCATGCATATGCGCTATCTGCAGATTCTCTTACAATAAATCAATCACTTAATTTCCCCACATGGAATCAATGAGATTTAGCTTATCTTAAAGGCTTACAGCATTCAATGCCTGAATGCGTTTCTTTAATGTGTGTCAAGAGAAACAGAGATAAAGCAGAAACTCAGACAGACTACCTGTTGGCCATAGGCCTCTCTCTTATCTGTATGGTGCTCAGCTCCTGGTTGTTTGTGCTGGGGAGGCTGAAGCTGCTCTTCTTCCTGTGGCGCCGGGAGCAGCATGAGCTGAGGCCCCGCGGAGACGAGGACAGCGAGGATGTGCGAGAGCCGGCCTTGTTCACCACGGAGATCTCCATGCAGTTGGCCTGAAACGTCTGCTCGTCCACAAACTCGTGATTCTGCAGAGGTGAAACGGGCGGAAATGTGGATTCAGTGTCGCTGATGGATCACTCAGTTTCACGAGAGCTCAACTACGCTAAATAATGAGTGAAGATGTTTCTCAGTGAAGATTAAGCAAACTGAACAGAGTCTGTTGCAAAATTGTTGGGTAATTAGAAGATTAATCTTCAAAGGAACAGAACTATATTGGCCCAGATGTCCATGTTAAGTGCCATCTGTGAAAACACAACTGTTATCCCTGTGACGAATGAGCAGGACTTGAAGGTCAGGCTGGGAGCGTGTTTCCAGCCCTGCCAGCAGGTGGCAGAGCGAATCTGTGCAGGATCTGAGGCCAGGGCTTGAATCACGCCTCTGTTCTCACATATCCCCCCGTCAATCCCCCTCAACTCTCCCTCCGTTATCTATAATGCACACCGTGAGAGGCCTGGTGTCAACAATTGTGTTGCCATGTGAATGGTACGCAACCTTTACTGAGATTTCCCCGGACAAGCAGCCAGTCTTTTACTGGTGGAAGATCATCTGGAGTATGAGGACTCACACTGATTCGCTGTGTCTCCATGTCCCTGCACGGGGTTTAGAGCTGCTGGTATAAAAAATGATGCCGCGGCCAGTCAAAGCAGCTTTTACATCTCTAAAATTGTAGACGGCGTTAAATACTGTCGACTGGTTTGTTTAAAGATAATAAAACAAAAGTAATGTAACAGGCAGGGAGGGTCGCGTTATCTTTAGAACGTTGCTGGCAAGGGGGCTCAACATTTCCCAGCTGTATTTGCAGCTATCTTTAACTCGTACTGAATATGAAATAGACTCCACGGTCTGAGCATGGAGGGAGAAGTCACTTCATTTCTATCTGCAGCTTAGTGTAACAGGTTGGCTCTAGTGATGATGCAGCGCCGACTCCAGCAGTGATGCAATTATACATAAAAGGAACTTGTTTTTTTGGTTGTTTTTTTTTTTCTTTTTTATGGGTAGCTATTTTAAACTGTGTGGAGTCTGCACCTAAGATAGTAAAAATGAAAGATGCCTAAGTGATTTATTTTCCACTTTAAAACCCAGGGAGAATAAAAAGAAGAAGAAGAGAAAGGGGGATTTACCGTGGTCTTCTCCAGGCAGTGCAGCAGATGATTATGTTGACACTCGAAAGGAGGGGTCGCGGCCTTGGCCACCAGGGCTTGTCCTGCCTCCTTGGAGGCCTTGGAAGACGTGAAAACAGACAAAGACAAGAGCAAAGCTGCAGTGAGGTTGAACAGGTTTCGGACTGTGAACAGAAACGGTCTCAGGCAAACGGCTGGGAGCTCGGTGATGTGGTGGACAGTCGGCAAAAGCACTGAGTTGGAATGCTGGTCTGTAGCAACAGCGGCCTACTGAACCTAGCGAGATGGCGATGTTTCAGAGATGCATGGAGACTGTGGCTGACTACAACGTGTTTGACTGATAGAATCGGTTCTGCCACTCAGTTACTGTTTTGGTGCGAAGGACCAGGAAAAAGTCCAATTCAAGCTGAGCTGGTTTCAGCACAACAGCAGTGGCAACACCTGGACACAGATCGAACAGATTGTACCAAACACAGCACAAGTTCCGGACTTTGACAACACTACACACACGCTTGATGAAGCTCTGCACAACTCTGGGATGGAGCTGATGTCGTATTAGTCGGCACTACGACCTGGATGCTCTAGAAATCACCCACGAAACACACAGCAGATCAGACAGAGTTTAGAGGAGATGCAGGCTGAGCAGGCAGCCTAAATGGGGGACCTACTCCCCAGTAAGCCTCTGGTTCCCTCCTTCCCCTCCAAACCCTGTTGGACAGACATGCAGAGGTTGGTTATGAGTCAAGAGTGACTGTAATGGCTGCACTCCACCAGACCGGCGTGCCGGCCTGGTCTTCCCGCTGTATGGACAGAGAAAGAGCGTCAATGCTGCGGCTGAGAGGTGTGATGTAAGAGAGAGAGGACGATCACACTGAAGCACTGGGATGACAGCAGCCCCCCCGCGTCACCCGCCCCGCCCGGCCCCGCCCAACCTCCCGTGTGCGTGGTGCCATGGTTCCCACGAGCAGTGTGGCATGCAAGCGTCAGCGAGGCCCAGGTCAATCAGCCCCCGAGCTGCTGCTTGGCCCCGTTACCTCCTCCAGCGAGTCGATCAGGAGCCCATTTTGTTTGAAGCGCAAAAACGCATTAGTGCCTCGAATCTTCGTAGCGCGGATTCTAGCAAGGCGAGTTTTCTGTTTGAACAAACAGACCCCTGTTTTAGCCTCTGATGGTTTGCCTGTCACACTAATTGGCTCTGTATCTTTCTGGCAGTCACAGTATTTAGTAGGAAGAAGCTATCCTTAAATCTACGATTGGAAAATTCTGCCCGAGCAAACACTTTTAGGGGGGGGAATAAATGCACATTTCGCTACTGAAAAGCTGCTGACACAATACTCTGAAGATCATCTGTTCGGCTATTGTCATTCCCCTTTCTTATTTCTTTCTCCCACTGAAATATACTCCAGCAAGTTTAGCCCACCCAATACACACATACACACAAGCACAGTAAAAGATTAATAATATGGAAGATAGTGTTTGCCCTGTCATTCTGTTAGGTGTGGATAAGACAGAGACAGAGAGAAAAGGGCAGAGAGAAGCAAAATGAAGGGACTGGGAGACGGGGGGAGACGGGGGGGGGGTCATTACCCTCTGGGCTCGTCGTTTCTCCGCCCGCTGGCTTTGGTGGTAGATACGGCTGAAGTTTGACACAATGACAGGGACGGGTAAGGCAATGACCAGCACCCCACTCAGAGAGCATATGGACCCAAATACCTTCCCCACAATTGTTTTTGGCACCATGTCACCGTACCTGAAACACAGAAGACAGATAACAGTGAGCACACCGAGTCGGTGGAGGAGTAGAAAAAGACTTTTCTTGAAAAGAAATCCGCCCCTGAGGCTTGTTTTAGCATGATAAACTGTCGTGTGTTTAATGTTATTTTTAATCATCTTGAAATAGTTACACTGACCTCGGAATATTTCACAACTTCAAATAAGAAATCACACGTTTAAAGTGGGCGAGGAATAAATAGGACTTGTTTGAAGACTATGCTTCTTGGCCTACTTTCTACATGCCATCGCGTTGTTCCTCTTTTATAGCCCTGTTTCATATATAATTACACACCTGCTGGCGATGGCTAATGCTTTCACGTCGTGACCAAATGCGCTACATATCCTCTGTGACCTCTGTTTTCCAAACAGCTTGCGAGAGATACGGGGAGCAGTTTCACATCGACTCACATCCAAAGACTGGAGGCGAGCGGTGCGGGGCCGAGTTCTGGAGAAATCGTCCAAGACTGCAGTTGTTCTTTTTGCCCACATAAAGGGATATTCCCCTTTTTTTTCCCCATATTAGTGTTTTTTGTGAAAACATATCAATAGTTATTGCCTTGACTACATAGAAAGTGCGTATAGTATTCTTAGTTTGGAATATAAACCAACTTAAGGCCAACACACAAACAAAGTTCAGGGGGGCTGTCCTTGGGGCCTGGCAGACCGGCCAGACGGGTCGGAGGGCCGTTCTCGGGACCGAGCTGACGGAACCTGAGGGGCCGGTTTCGGGGGACTAAGAATCCGAGGGGCCGGCTTCGGGGGACTAAGAATCCGAGGGGCCGGCTTTGGGGGACACCGGGTCCTCGGCACTGGCTGAGGTGCGTCCAGTATCCCCCCCTCAACGAACGCCACTCGGCGTTCTACCCGGCCTGTCGGGGAAACGGCGTTGGCGGGGTGACCAACGATGAGTCGGTGGGGTGAGAGGGTTGAGCCCACAGATCTCAGCAGGGAAACATGGGGAGGAGTGTCCGGAACCACCTCGGGAACAGGAACAGGGGCTGATGCATCCGGAACCACCTCGGGAACAGGAACAGGGGCCGATGCGTCCGGGACCATCGCTGAAACAGGAACAGGGGCTGATGCGTCCGGAACCACCTCGGGGACAGGAACAGGGGCTGATGCGTCCGGAACCACCTCGGGAACAGGAACAGGGGCCGATGCGTCCGGGACCACCGCTGAAACAGGAACAGGGGCTGATGCGTCTTGAACCACCTCGGGAACAAGAACAGGGGCCGATGCGTCCGGGACCACCGCTGAAACAGGAACAGGGGCTGATGCGTCCGGAACCACCTCAGGGACAGGAACAGGGGCTGGTGCGTCCGGAACCACCGCTGGAACAGGAACAGGGGCTGATGCGTCCGGAACCACCGCTGGAACAGGAACAGGGGCCGATGCGTCCGGGACCACCGCTAGAACAGGAAGAGGTGCGTCCAGGACCCCAACTAGGACAGGCTGGGGCTGGCGCCGCCCTTCGTTTCCCCTGGGGTTGAACACACCTGGGCCGCCCTCGAGCCAGGCGTATTCCCCAGAAGGGGGGAAGAGGCTGGGGTGCGTCAGGAACCACCTCGGCAAAAGGAAGAGGTGCGTCCAGGACCCCCACCGGAACAGGCTGGGGTTGGCGGCAGGTCCCTGTCCTCTTCACCATACGATGGTAGAACTCCACTTGGTCACCGTAGAAGAACTCCCACAGATCCACACTCTTTCCTGGTGGGTCCATGCTGGCTGGTCCGTTCTGTTGGGCCGGAGGGTGCGCTCGGTCCATGACTGGCCAGACTGTACTGTAACGGAGTGAGGTTTTGGACCCAAATGCAGCACACAGACCCCACGGCGGTAGCTTGTCTGGTTTGCTTTATTTCCCACAACAGGGACGAAGAGCAGGCAGGAATGCAGGACAAGGATCAGGCAGCAATCAGCGTCAGGATCGGAAGACAAGGTTGGGCACCGGAGAACAGGAGACAAGGCAGAGTCCAGGAACAGGCAGGGTCGGCAACGGGAAGTCAGGACAGGGGATGCTGGAGGGTCTTGCATCTAGATGCATAGAGACGATCTGGCAGTGGGCAAAGAGGAGAGTGGAGCTCTTATACTGTCCTGATTGCTGAGGAGCTGCAGCTGGGAGAGCAGGTGAAGGGAGTGACTGACGAGGTGGGTGTGGCTGGCAGATGGGGTGAGCAGGAGAGAGGTGAGTGGAAAAGTACTGAAGGCCGGAGGACCAACCATGACAAACAATCAATCAATCTATCTATCTAATTAGAAATATTTAAACCTCGTCACTTGTACATTAATTTTGTCATTACTTTTTCTTCAGCGTAGAATATGCATATATCCATGCTAACGTGCACTGCGTTACACAAATCCAGTCCATTTATAGACTATTACAACGTTAAAGTACAACGCAATTTATGAGGTTTGAGTCATTTTATATGGTGAAAATTCACTCGTCTATAGACCTCATTCAGAGTAGCTGTTAGCTGTTAGCCCATAACCATAATTTCCTCCAAAATGTCCAAATTGACAGAGCTGTGTCCGCCGTCTACTGCAAATGTCACATTTCTGCAGGAATAAAAGCCAAAAATATCTATGTGAGAGAAGCCTTGGACGTGGAAAGCAGAAACGTGAGACTATGAAGAGACAAAAGACAAAGGCTCCTGAGAAATCATGCGTGAGGTTGATTTGCTGTACCTTGGCACAAATAGGCTGATTTTAAAAGGAGCAGGCATGTCAGATGGAATGGCCTCATCCCATCACATTAATGTGTCTCTCCTCCATTACAAAGTCAGACGTGCCTATGCTCAAGGTAAAACTGACGCTCAATCTGACCTCTGGTTTCTTCTCTTTTTTTAAACACACACATTAAGACCCCAAGGAATACAATATCAAACATTTATCTGCGCGCGGAGTGGCATGTTGGCAGAGAGAGGGCTCACCCGCATTCACCACCATTACACGGGAAAGGAGGAAATTCAAATTCCTTCAAGGCAAATCACTAAATGAGACACAAACCTGGAAACTCTTCACACAAATCATTTGGAGACGTGCTGCGACTTCACAAACAGCCCTCCGCTGACACGCTCGGCCACAGGCATCTCTGAGAACCAAACTGCAGTGCACAGGAAGTGCTGAGGTTGTGTATTATTGTGTATGTTTTCCTTTTCCCCTGAACATCCTTCCATGCACCGCAGATGACCACCGGTTAGTAGGACTGCAGGTGGGTGAGATGAATGATCGAGCCCTTAATGCGCAAATGACCTGAGCCGACATTACCTCCCGGGAGAAAGATGGATGCAGGCTGGAGGGGACATCAGCATTGCTCAGCGTCTGTGACAGCAGTGCGCCTCTCAAGTGAGGCAGGGTAATGTGAATGTATCGCTACACGGGAGGTTGACTATTTCATAAATGAAGTTGTCTAAAACCCTCAGCCGTCTGCTGGAGTCATTAGCCTCAGGTTTGCTTTCGCGTTGGGCCCCGCAGCCCGGGCTTCTGCAGAGCTTGGGGCGGAAAGATGTAAAAGTGGACATTTTAATATCACGCTTGATGGCGCCCCCTGTACAACAGTTTGCTCCCAAGTTGAATAATTTCGCACAGATGTCATTAGTTTTACACATCATTAGAGGTCAAGTCATTTTCCAACGTAAGCACAGACGACGCCTGGACACAAGCCTGGCCTTGTACTGGACAGCAGTCCCCCATGTGAACGTTACTGTTCACATGTGTTTTACTTCGATGGGAGGAAGAGGAGGACGATGCCGCAGCAACGGTGGAATTGAATATATTCCAGTGCTGGAGTATTCTCCTTTAAAAACAAAGCACAGAGGTGAGCAGGTGTGAAAAGAAAGGAGCAAGCACAGTCGTACAGAAGCGCTAACGGTGATGGATTGTTCATACGGGGGGGAAGCTGAGACACGCAAAGCTGTGCTCCTGGATGATGGCAGAGGTAAGAATTAACAACGGCGACAGATTAAAGTAATGTTCCTGCTTTGTTCTTGTCGTCGCTGACTGCCATGTGCCCACATTTGCTACCCCAGGCTGACATGGGCGGGACATGAAGATGGATGGCCAGATTCTTATCCTCACTGCAGAGGAGGAAGAGGAATGTCGCAATGACTGAGTATCAATTTCCCAGTTCCACCCACCTGAAACCACACTGTGCTCGCTCTTGCACCAGTCTCAAAAACAGCGCATTCTTTATGATTGTCTCAGACCGAGGTGCCGGCATTGCAGATGAAACCCGGCGCCACAAGAGTCGGACCGCCTCAGTCAGAGTGGGAGAAATGTCACTCTAAGAGACATATTTGAATTCCTGAAGTGAGGCATGGCAGTCCCCGTCTGAGAAGGAATAATAAACCAATCAAACATTCATGAGCCCTTGTATCAACTGGTGTGGCAGGGTTCGCACAGTTGACCCCCCTTCAGAGGTGCTCTGAAACACATTCCTGTACACGACTTCGCCGCCTCACAGCGAGCGCTGCCAACACCTAAACGCAGACACGATGGAACCCACAGACTGTACGCAGTCACGAGAACAAGCCTCTTTGCATGTTCCTGTGTGTGGAAAGGCCTTTAATTTGACATCTATTTAAGCCAATCCCCTTTCCTAAGAAAGCAATCTTGTTCCTTGATTGTCTTCCAGAACCCTGTGTCTGAAATCTGACTGCCATCTGGTTTGTGGGAAGTGAGGAAAAAAAAAAGATATGGATGGTTTTACAGGAACGTCATTTGTGTATCTCTCTCGTCCAGGAGAGGGAAGGTAGTTGCTTTCTGAAACTGAAGAAATTTAAGCAAAATCTCTTCAATCACAGTGATGTTTTTGTTGATGTTCTGTACTGCAGGTTGTGTCTGATGCCCATAAATAAGTCTGAGAGTTTGGTGGAAGAAAAGTAAGTCACACACGTTGCTAATAAAAGGACAGAGGGTCAAAGCAAGTCCTGCAGTCCCACCGATCCACATTCCAGCTGTGATCATTGCAGCAGCTTAGCAATGCTGACAAAAGGATTGCGGCTGATCTTCCAGCGGGGAGGGTTTTGTCAGAAGCATTAAAATCCAATCATCCTCTGGCACCTCTATCACACGTCCAGCTTCCATCTCTTGGGTTTTCATGTGTAACCAGCCCGCTTCCTTCAGGCGTGGGTGTAAAATACAGAAACAAGAGCAAGGAGAGTGAAGTAGAGGTGTGCTGGCCAGGATGAAACTCATTCATAAAACACTACGAGAAAATTAAAAATGTACTGTTAGTAGGGTGGGGACAACAATTTCTTGCTGTCTTTGGACTGAAACTCCAGTGTACGGTTGGAAGTTAAGCGGGAAATTCTGGAAACATTTCAATCTGAAATCAAATGAAATATGTGATAGCCTATTGGTCTGAGCCAAATTGGTCTGAAAGATTACTAAAAATTGATCAGTTGAGATTTATTTGGCAAAGTGAATAGTTGAAGACAAACTACCGGTCAGCCTGCATTCTTCCACAAACAGAAAAGAAAACACAGGTAACCGGTTGAGGGCAAAAGAAACTGCATCAAAACGCTGAGACAGCCAGTATGGTGGTTGGTAGACTCCTGAATGGTCATTAAAATGGTTTTAGTTTACATTCAGGCAGCACAGGGGCTTAAGGCCTGATTATGGTTCTGCCTTAAATCGACGCCGAGCGTGCGCCGCAGGTTGTGCTGCAGTGAGCACCCCACGGTGCACGCCACGCTGTGCCTGACGCGCACCTCCCAAAAATTGTAACTACGCGTCAAGAGGTTGCAGACCCAACGCAGACCAAGAGGGCTGTGATTGGTTCGCTTGGTAGCGAACCAATTCCGGTTCGTGAAGCAGTCGTGAACTTTCAGCGCTCTTTTTTCGTGTGTGTGATTTTTTTTGTTTTGTTTTTTTGCACAATAGTTGTCCTTATCTCTTTGATTCACTGGGACCGGAAAAGTCAGATAAACCATTCAGGATAAGAACGCACCCCCCTAGCGCTCGCGGGGGGTATTGCACCGCGGCAAAATGGAGTGACAGAGAAGTCCGAAGGGTTCACGAAGGCGTCACGGCAGCCGCGTGTGCTCTGCGGTGGTGTGACGCAGAACCATAATCCTGGCTTTACTCATTCACACTGCTGGCTCACAGCAAGACGGTTCCCGGCTTGAGTCTTTCTGTGTGGAGTTGGTGAGTTCACCTTGTGGTTTTTTGGGAACTCCGGCTTCCTCCCATAGTCCCAAAACATTTTTAAGTTGTGCGTAGGTGTGAATGTGTGTGTATTGCCCGTGGTTGCAAGGTTGTGTCATGCAGGACATCCAGCACCAAATCAATTGCGTCGATCCACTGTGGTGCTCCACTTAGAAGGCCCGAGAGAGTTAGTTTACATCTAGCATTTGATTGGCTGGCAGCTCGCCACTGTAAAAAAATACATTTTAATTTGTTGGCTAAACTTGAACACGACAGATCAAATATAGTTAGTTGGTGCAGAAATATCACAACTTAAGACTCAATAGTGAGGTTTCAACTGTCCTGATGTAGTGTGGACAACTCCAGAAACTATCCACGAACGTGACGGAGGAATGCGCAGGGGGGCAAGCTCAACTCAGTATGCATTCAATCTGATTTTTTTAACCAAATTATGCGGAGAGCTGCTTTTTTCAAACTACATTTAAGTTTCAATATAGACCCACCTGCAGCTTTGCAAAGTTTATTCTCATTAATTCCAATATAATTTGATCATTTTTTGATTAACTTCCATAGAATGTTTCCTTATTGAAAAACTAACAGACTTTTGAAGCCCTACGCCAGTACCTGGAAATAAATCAATGTCACTTTGTGAAAATCTTACACCGAGGAAGGAGAGAGGATTCAATTAGAAAGGACCCCCAACTTGTGTATTTTATGTTTTTCCTCCAAAAGGCATCGTACCGCCGCACTGGTTTGCTTAACTGGTTTAGAGGGCTCCCTGCGTGTGGCTTTGAGTTGTTGTTGCAGCACGCCTGGATTTGAACCTCAGCTTGTACCCGTCTGCGACATCTCTTCCAACTCTCTCTGCCAGCCTTTCCTTCTCTCTTCACAAAAAAAACAAACGCCCATAAAAGTACTGAATGTCAACTGTTCTTGGGTGCAGATCAATCAAGGAGCCACATCTTACAAAACGCTGCAGGAGTCCAGAAGTTTTGATACCTGCAGTTCCTTGAATGATCACTAGCTATTGTTCCAAAAGCAAGTCCATTGACACCCATGGTAAATGTTCGGTTTCAAAAGAATAAATAAACATATTTACAGTGTGGTTTAGGAATGGGTGATATTTTACCGTACACGATAAACCGTCAAAAAAATTCCCCACGGTAAGAATTTGTCATCTCGCGGTAAAAACGATAAATTCCCATTGATGACGTTTTTGTGTAAAGCTGATTTATGGTTCTGCTCTAAATCCACGCACAACGTACTTGAAGGAAGGAAGGAAGGAAGGAAGGAAGGAAGGAAGGAAGGAAGGAAGGAAGGAAGGAAGGAAGGAAGGAAGGAAGGAAGGAAGGAAGGAAGGAAGGAAGGAAGGAAGGAAGGAAGGATGGATATGAGCCTGAAAGAAAGAAAGAAAGAAAGAAAGAAAGAAAGAAAGAAAGAAAGAAAGAAAGAAAGAAAGAAAGAAAGAAAGAAAGAAAGAAAGAAAGAAAGAAAGAAAGAAAGAAAGAAAGAAGGATAAATTCCCGTTGATACGTGTTTGTGTAACAAACATGGCGGATCTGAGTCATTACAGTTTTGCAGTACAGGTGTAACTCATTTAATTGGTTTTTATCAATTCAATTTAATTGGTGTAGTTTAGTAGCATTTAGTATCTTTTAGAGCAGTGTTTTGGGGGCTCCAAAGACTGAATGTGGTGATAGATTTATAGTTACAAAGGTGGAGTTGAATTGGTATTTTTTTTATCGTCATTTTTATCGTTATCGGATAAATGCCAGAAATTATCATGATAAATCTTTTAGTCCATACCGCCCATCCCTAGTCTGCTTAAAACAAAAATAAACAAACAAAAAAAAAGACTTCTATAGACAGATTTCCCATCCATGAGAAGTGCAAGTGCTACCTCTTAAGGTAGAATTGTATAAAGCCACATCTGCATTGCAGTCAAACAGCGAGTCGTTATGTCATTAGTGGCTTAGTGTTGTCAAGTGCACCGAGTATAATCACTCTGATTTAAAAGGTAACAAGGCCTGTTGTGCTGCCTGTAGCACAAACAAACCACAATCGGCTCTGAGTTGGCCTGGACGAGTGCAGCGGCGACGACGGCTCGCCTGCAGGCTGTAGGCTCAACCGGAGCAGTCGGCAGCAGCTCAGCAGCCTTCAGGCAGGTGAAACCTCCACTGACTGGTTTTGTGTGTCTGACCGGGGACCCAGAACTGGCAGCTGGACAGCCTTGGGCTTAGCCGGGAGCTGCCATCCATCCAAGCCATACTCCAGGGTCGTGACGGAGGACGACAGCATCCCTGGGAAAGCTCAGCAGGGGCCCTGGCAGTGCTCGTTTCAGCTCCGGTACCCGGCCTCCTCTCAGATGTCATTTTGGTGGCGACATCTGAAATGAGGATGGGTGGCTGGATTCAAGCACAATGGATGCACGGCAGCGCCAGTCAGCACGGATTCAAACTAAGGTAGGCTGGGCGTGTTCCTGCCGGCCCCCAGGTTCGTTCGTCCCGTCCGTTTGGCCACAGACGCTTCGTCCAGCTCAGTTTACTGTGTTTTCTACTCTGTGTATCAAATTTATTATTTTTCGGATATGTCATTTTTGTTGTGTGTTTCTTTTCAATAATTTACATTAAACTCTGCATGACTTGATGAAATGTTGTCCTCTGAAATCTCTTTCTTTTGAAATGGAGCAATGTTTTTCCCTTTGCCGGCATGTGTTTGGTTTAGTTGTTGCATTTTGCACCGGGAGGGCCACTGTGGAAGATGTCTTGCAGTATTTGATTTCACTGCAAAGTGATGAAGGTCAAGGTTTTCAGATGAATAAACAGATTGTAAAATAAATAAATAAATAAAATGACTCTGCCGGAAACACACAAAGCTGCTTAACTATGAAGGACATCCAACAGACATCCTTTTAAATCACTCATGGTATAGATATTGAATCTCAATTTCATCGGACGGCATTGGATCCATACCACTTTGATCCTTGATGAAGCAGCAGAATGACACCACTTAAATGAATACATTAACTACTTTGATTAGTCAGGTGATTAAAAAGAGGATGAACGGAGCACACCGCCTCTCATGCACCGTCTATGCATGTCGCTTCATGGCAGTAATTACTGAAGGGCCTGCAATCTTCATCTGAATCTCAAATTAATTTTAATACCACCCTCTTCCATCACCCCGATTCAACTTCACATCGCCTGCAGCGTTTGTCTCCTGTTCTGGAGAAGGAAAAGTGATCATGCAGAGTTACATTTGTTGCTCTTGTTTAACCGCAGTGAACGGAGCTAAAACAAGATGAGCAATTGAACGAGAAGTATTTCATGAAGAAAACGTTTGCTCTGACTCTTTTTTCCAACATATCAGAAAGTTGAAAGCAGTATATAAACTGTCCTCTGCCTGTCTTTGATAATTCTGTAAATGCATGATTTTGTGTTTGACCTTCAGCAACCATCCCACTGCACACGCCTCCTTATCATGCTTCCAGGGGTAATTTTCTAGCCCAGTTTCACAGCTCGGTGGTTTCCACGGCACACAAGTCCCCCCCAAAACCTGTCCCACCAAAAGCTGTCAAATATTCTGATCCTTCGATACTGTCAGCAACTGTACAAGACGTTGATAGCAACAGGGAGAGGCATAACAACTGTGCAGAGACAGCAGGATGGTGAAACGGCTGGAAAGCGCTGGCGAGTAAAGCTACTGCAGAAGATCAAAGAGCGTCAGAGTGGACATAACATTAATATTTTTTCTACAAATACTCTTCTAGGCATTTCTCTGACCAACTGATAGGGGCTCCATTTTTTTAACAAGTCCTGACAAGGAGCAAATGGAGCAATGCTGCAAAACAATCCAATTCTCTGTACCTTCTCCACGAGGCTGAAGGAGCACAATATTCATCCTTGCTGACAGTTAAATAATAGATGTAGCAAAAGGAAAAAAAAAAAAGTAATTTTCCTTCTGAACTCCATCATGCTATGAACTATGAATTCAGAATTTGAGCAAAATGGATTACACCGCCAGCATGCCACGGAGTCGTACGAACATGAGTGAGAAGAAGATGTACGTGTTCCGCGGTTGTATTTGTGAAGACTGCAAGATTTATGGAGTGCTACTGAGAGAGGTTGTGAGGGTGGCTTTGTCATAAAAAATTCACTTTTGAAAAGTTCATGACAAAAAAAAAAAATCTGACCTTGGATTGATAAAAGAGAAATAGAATAAAATGGTATACTGGTAAAAGCGCACTTTGGTGTATCATAGTTTCATATTTGAGAAAATGCTGCGGCATGCTATCATCAGCATGAAAAAAAAAAACATCAAGCACATTCTGTATTGGTCTCAACTGCAAAGATATGCATCAAAAATCGTAGTGGAAGCACCCTGCAACCGTTTTTCATCGCAGTTTTTCATCGCAGGATATAACTCTGCAGCTCTGGGAAATGTACCACCGCGTTTCCAGAATCTGAAACACAATTAGTGAACATGACCTGCAACATGATCCCAAAACACAAAGAACCATAGCTTATGTCCTGCCCTGGGTGTCTACCTTCAGGCTGGGAGCAACACACCGGCCCGTCTTAGGTCTGGACACCAAAGACTGATGGGATTAGGAGTGTGATAGGATGCCGCGCTGATGCCATCCCCTCAGATATACATCATTACAAAGTGGGGAATCCCACCGGCGCCGGGATTAGCCCGCTAGATTTTCACTCCAGGTGATAAGGGAGAGGCTGGCAGAACTACACAACATAATGGGGAGATGGGAGGGCTGAGATAGGAGGCAGCCAGAGGGCCGGATTGCCTGGCGTAACACATGCAAAGGAAAAAAAAAAAGAAAAAAACGAGCGCTCAAGTGTGAGTAACTGTGTGCAATAGAGGAAGGACTACCTTAAGATAGCTGTGCATCACAGTCTCTGTGGGCAGGAACGCATCTTGCTCTGACTGAATGTTGAACTGCGGCAGAATCAAGGGAGGAACAGATGTGAGACATCTTGGTGAGGGATTTTTCTTTTTTCTTTTTCCGAGTTTCATAATACAGCTGAGCTCCAGTTGCTGCTGTTTCACGAGTTCGGGCCGAGTTGAGCTGGGGTCAGCACGTGAGGTTCCCGGACAACGCTACGGAGCACATGCCAGTCAGTGTAACTGTAAATAAAAAGCAAAACGAAGACGTCACGGTGCAGCTACCCTTGCGGAGGCTTTGATCTCAAGCTTAATGTTCACCTTGAAGTCTTAGAAACCACACAAACTCAATAATCACTCGCTTTTAGCCACGCAGACACCGTTAAACCATCTTAAATAATCCCTCAAATATAGTCCTGGCAAAGGCACCTCAGCTCAAATATCAAACTTGTATTCCCTAACTCTCTAAATCCCAGCTTAACCCTAACCCTGCGAAACCAGACTGCTAGTTATCACCGTGGCTTTGACATTAGCATGCACACCCGCTCTCATTTGGGAGATCTTCTTAAGAGTCAGGGATGATAAAAAGCCTTTTCTCTCCTGCGCTCTCCTGCTCCTGACTTTGGCTCACCCTTCCTCTGCATGGACCTGCCTGCCTCTAACTATGAGCTGGAGATGAAACACTTCATTCCCCTTTTTTTCTCCCCTCTCTTTTTTTTCTATTATCATGCAATGCTAGCACAGCCCTGCTTGACATTTTTCTTTTATTCTGCACCTCTCCAGTCTCTCAGGCTGACAGTTGGGAAACAACTGCTGCCCTATGCAGAAAGAAGAAGAATGAGAAAAAGAAAAAAAAAAGTCCCTTTTCCCATGATATTTTATGCCAAGTCACCTTTTCTTTCAGATGCTCATCATTATGACTAAAACCATTTCTCGGGTCACTTTCTTTTAAAGTCAAAATGAATTATGGAAGTTTTACAAGTTTTTAGGGGGAAATATTGTAAAAAAAGATATATTTTTAAATACTTGATGTGACTACCAAATGAAAAAAGACATAAAACAGTCCTTTAACTTACTTTTTGGCGGGTGGAATATGAAAATGTCAGGGAGCTGTTCAGATTTGAAGCGTTCTGACATTACAGACTCACATCAGAAGAGAATTATTCAGCTTTCCCAAATTTTACTCTACCCAACCTGTTATCATGCTGCATGCCCTGATCCTCTGTTGAAGCTAGTGAAAAGCCGTAACATTTTCCACTCATGCACAACCTGTGGACGATGGTTGGAATCGGCC
This sequence comes from Cololabis saira, assembly GCF_033807715.1. Lineage (NCBI taxonomy): Eukaryota > Metazoa > Chordata > Actinopteri > Beloniformes > Belonidae > Cololabis > Cololabis saira. The sequence goes on from NC_084591.1 coordinate 14,218,828, forward strand.
GGTTGACTTGAGTCCACCCTCAAAAACCGTCTGCCATAAACACAACTGTAAAAAGCGCCAAGAGTTTCAATAACCCTATCTGACAAATCTCCCGCTAGCCTCGCTCAGTGTTGTTCCTGGAAGTATCTATAAACCTACCGTAAAGGTCAAGATAATAAACAGCCCAAAATGTTCTTATTTATACATTGAGATTATTACATTTGTGTGGCGCAAACATCTATCTATCTATCTATCTATCTATCTATCTATCTATCTATCTATCTATCTATCTATCTATCTATATATATATATATATATATATATATATATATATATATTAGGGATGGGCGGTATGGACTAAAAAATGTATCATGATAATTTCTGGCATTTATCCCGATAACGATAAAAATGAAGATAAAAAAAAATACCAATTCAACTCCACCTTTGTAACTATAAATCAATCTCGCTCTCAGATCCGCCATGTTTGTTACACAAAAACGTCATCAACGGGAATTTATCCTTCTTTCTTTCTTTCTTTCTTTCTTTCTTTCTTTCTTTCTTTCTTTCTTTCTTTCTTTCTTTCTTTCTTTCTTTCTTTCTTTCTTTCTTTCTTTCTTTCTTTCTTTCAGGCTCATTTCCTTCCTTCCTTCCTTCCTTCCTTCCTTCCTTCCTTCCTTCCTTCCTTCCTTCCTTCCTTCCTTCCTTCCTTCCTTCCTTCCTTCCTTCCTTCCTTCCCTCCCTCCCTCCCTCCCTCCCTCCCTCCTTCCTTCCTTCCTTCCTTCCTTCCTTCTTCCCTTCCTTCCTTCCTCCTGCTCTCTCCTTCCTTCTTCCCTTCCTCTTTTCTCCCTTCCTTCCTCCTTTCCTTGTTTTCTCCCTTCCTTCTCCCCTTCCTTCCTTCCTTCCTTCCTTCCTTCCTTCCTTCCTTCCTTCCTTCCTTCCTTCCTTCCTTCCTTCCTTCCTTCCTTCCTTCCTTCCTTCCTCCTGCTCTATCCTTCCTTCTTCACCTTCCTCTTTTCTCCCTTCCTTCCTCCTTTCCTTGTTTTCTCCCTTCCTTCCTTCCTTCCTTCCTTCCTTCCTTCCTTCCTTCCTTCCTTCCTTCCTTCCTTCCTTCCTTCCTTCCTTCCTCCTGCTCTCTCCTTCCTTCTTCCCTTCCTCTTTTCTCCCTTCCTTCCTTCCTTCCTTCCTTCCTTCCTTCCTTCCTTCCTTCCTTCCTTCCTTCCTTCCTTCCATCCTTCCTTCCTTCCTTCCTTCCTTCCTTCCTTCCTTCCTTCCTTCCTTCCTTCCTTCCTTCCTTCCTTCCTTCCTTCCTTCCTTCCTTCCTTCCTTCCCTCCTTCCTTCCTGTACGTTGTGCGTGGATTTAACGCAGAACCATAAATCAGCTTTACACAAAAACATCATAAACGGGAATTTATCGTTTTTATCGCGAGATGACAAATTCTTATCGCAAGGAATTTTTTTGACGGTAAAATATCGCCCATTCCTAATATATATATATATATATATATATATATATATATACATATATATATATATATATATATATATATACACAGTATATATGTATATAAATATATACGTAGATAGATAGATAGATAGATAGATAGATAGATAGATAGATAGATAGATAGATAGATAGATAGATAGATAGATAGATAGATAGATAGATAGATAGATAGATAGATAGATAGATAGATAGATAGATAGATAGATAGATAGATAGATAGATAGATAGTGATTGGCTGATCATTTCAATACATAATAGTCAAACAGACTTTCTTAGTTATACATTATGATGACTATAATAATCACTTGAGTGAGTAGGTCTACTTGGCGTGAGGAATATATAATTATCCATTATATTTTATCACACTGGGATGCAAGTCGTGTTAGAGCTCGTCCATCACATGGTCAGACATTCAATTTACACAACAACACGCTGAAGCTGTGGCTCACAGCACGCTCAGACTTGGATTAAATCATCTTTTAGATAGTAAAGTATCTATCAAAGACAACCTGTGGTTTTGAAGATTTTATTCTTTTAGTGAAAGACAGGTGGTGAAAAAAAGGTGATTAATAGTAACATGCATTAACTTCCTTTCTCACAGTGTAAACGAGGAGTTTTCCATCAAGCTGCCGACAGAAACGGAGGGAAACAGGCTCCGCCGTTGATGGCAAGGCTTGGCATATCCGGAAAAGTGCAAACTCTCTCTGACACAACCCCCGAAAGATTATCAAATACATCCTGCATCCCTGCATGTGTGATAACATATGTTGAGAGGGGAAAAAAAACACGCCAAATGGACCTAATCGAGTAAGTAATTATAATAGCCAGCGCAATGCATGACCCACAAAGTCTATTAAACTCTATTACATATTAAACTCTCTGGTCACGCATAACAGTGCTGCTGCAGGCAATCACTGCACCCATAGTGTTGCTACGCCAAAACATAGTTCCCGCTGTGTATGGTCATAAGATTGTTGCAAACAAGTAAGTAGCCCCAAAATGTTGAGGAGCCCTGAACATTTGTAGGAAAAAAACTTAAATGTCCCCTATAAGTGTCTTCTATGACTGTATGAGATACGATGTTAAGCAGCAATCATGGAGAGGTGAGACTATCTGCCTGTATGAGTGAGAGGTATGAAATCAAGGTAAACGGACTCCAACGCTGCTCAGACTCCGGTGTACCGTACCATGTTTAGATTTCTGCCCATGTTCCTTTCAATAATTCAGAAATCCGGAGCTAAAAATACATCCACACAACATTGCTATAATCCTTTGATAAAGCAATTACACTGCTTTGTTATCTGAATGGGGAGGGCAAAGAAACATGAAAGAGAGGATGGAGGCATGAAAGGGTGCCGAAGCTTTGGATTATACCAGAAAATGATAATAAAATGAAATCATCAGACACTCAAGCGATTATGCTAATGGATTCATTACGTATTCATCGTAGGTTAATCGGCATGCGGGCGAGAGAGCGCTGACATTTTCTTGAACACGGAAAGCTTTGATTTAGCAGAAATCAACTAGCTTCCCCTGCGGAGTGTAAAGGCCTGAAGCAGGGCCAAAGGTGAAAACAGGGTTTTAGATATGATCAATTATGAACGAAATGAGTAATAACAATAGTGGACATAATAACTGCAACATTAACAGTATCATTCATTTAGTTTCCTGTCTTTTAAATATCAAATACACACTTGGAAAAAAGGTGCATCACGATGCGGCTCAGAGAGGCAACATAAAGAAAATAATATGTACAGAAAAAGCTGTTCTGATGCACAATTATTCCAGACCAGCTGAGTATTCAAGGTCAAGCCTGTGACTGTTGTCTGGATAAGAGAAAAATATGTGAAAGGTCTTGTGGATTAGTGGCTGTGCTGGAAAGAGGAGCTGGTCCAGGAGCCTCATCACACTGACAGCAGATTAGTGCTCTGCAGCGCCAGAGCAGACGGTGCAAGATTAACTTTGATGTGCGATTCCACACAGAGCAGCCGCTGGATATCAGCATCCTCAACCAAATGGCCCCTTAACTCCGAGTCTGCAGAGTGTGCATTCATGAGCTGCTGCTGTATCTGAAAATCTGTCTTTTTTTCTTTTTTTTTTCTTTTTGAACGTCTGGACAGATTTCAGCCTATAAGTGTTTGTAACATTAACCTACCATAAAGAAACATTTGTGCGGTTTTTAACTGAAGTATGCCGCTGACAGATGTTCGCCCACGCTTTATGGTTTTCATTGCAACATCTTTACAGATCAAGATCGGTTTCATTTCAAACGGGAGTGAAATTTAAATGCAGCTCTTAAAGACAGTTTCACAAGGACTTTAGTGGATCTTGAGGAGCTTGAGGAGTACAACTCCAGATTATGTCACACTGTTGTCATCGGGGTTATCTGTTCTCAGGCTTGGAAACTTCACATTTATAAGATAAAGCTGAGGAATGTGACATTTGAAAGAACCAGGAATTTACCAAAGAGGGATTAATGAAAGAGGCTTTCAAGCAGAGTTGTAAATCAGGCAAATTTTATCACTCTCTTTTTTTGAAACTCTCCAGACTGGATAAAAATGTAATACATAAAGTGAAAATGTCCTTCACCACACATGGAGCTGGAGACTGACCTTTTCATCTATAAGGTCCCTTAATATCCTATTACAGAAGACAAAGACCAGGGACACTCTCCATGAGTTGAAATCTGCAAAAGTTCTGATATGAAAACCTTGTGTAGGTGCATTTCATTCTCCCATCCAGATAAATGCAATCAAAATATCTTTTGTTGCTTCTTTTCTGATGTTTTTCAGTAAATTATACACTAGCTCTAACCTTTTAAATGATAGAAGATGGTGCCATCCCATTTTTTTTTATGGCTGCAACATTCAAATGAATATTAATTTACTTTCATACGGTTGTACGAATTTGGACACAATAATGAGGATAAACAGGAGTTTTATGTATCAGGACATAATAAAAAATCATTAGCGCAATGATTTCAAACCACTGTGTGCCGTGAGAGACAATCAGGTGTGTCGTGGGAAATTATCCAGTTTAACTTAATTAGTCCAAACATTTATTATTCAGGTTTTAGAAATAATTTGTCATTGCTGAGTGCCTGTGCCAAAAGTTCAGTGGCTCGCAGAGAAATTAAATACTCTTGTCTTAATCAGTCGTTAGTTTTATTTTGTTTAATCATTTCAAATGTCCATTAGTTTTATTTGGTTTTATTAGCTTTATCATTTTATTGGTTCATTTTAAGGGTTTCCCTTTCTCTGCATGTGTATATATATATATATATATATATATATATATATATATATATATATATATATATATATATATATATGTAGTTGATACTAGATTTGGTAAAACCTAAAAACCACATATATATGCATTTTAATCTTAAAAACAGAGGGTTTTTTGTTGTTTTTTTGTGTGTGTGTGCATGTGTGTGTGTGTGTGTGTTTCCTTCACCAGCCCTCCTGACAGTCTACCATATTTTATTGATCCCTTAATAAAAAAGAAAAAGATTCTGCCAAAGAGGACTAAGATCACTGACGGTGGGACAGGAAAGAGTGGGGCATGAAAAAGAAAAGACAAGACAGTGATGGGTGCAGTTCGGTGACTTTGTGATGTGTTGCAGTGCATGTGAATGAGTGTGTTACATGTTATGTTGGAATAAAAGGATTTAAACAGGACAAGCAGGTAATTACAAAGAGAAGAGGACAGAGAGAAGGGGAGGATGATTCCCTTTTCAGTTATTTAATTTTAGTGTGTGTGCTGTGTGTGTAGTGTGTTTGGGTGCATGTAGGCCTGTGAGTATGTTTAAGTGTCTGTAACAAAGCTGGGAGGGCAACATTGATCCATATAAATGACAGAAACACAAAACATAAAAATTGCTTTATGTTTAATTTTCATTTTTTATACCTGTACATTTTCTTAAGAATTTAAAATTGAAAAGTGCATATAAAAATAGGAATAAAAAAAAAGAATACTGCTTAAATCTATTACAAGTCCTTGAATATATAAAATATTTTCAAATCAAACAACATATAAAACATGTGTTTAAAACCTGTGTTCTGTTTCCACTAGCAGGAGTTCAGGGTTAATCTGGTGGAGAGGATCTCTACAGGCCCGACCGTTTTCTCTGCCCCTTCAGCGAGTGTGTTTCCATTAACTGTAGCGCCACACAAGAACATTTCACTGAAAAAAAGAGCCGCAGACCACGTGAATTTTTTTCAGTTCACGAAACCGCTAACAGAAGAATGAAAAGAAGGAAAAACATGTAAACAACGGACGGAACTTGCTTCTTTTTTTTTTTAAACATACACCTAGCTATTGAGATTAAAAGTAACCCCCTGCCGGACCTCTATATTGGTGTAATATGACAGCAAAACTGAACCAACTCAATCCACCGTTTTTTTTCATGTAATATATAACTGCATCAAATGCACTCGTAGCAAAATGTCTCTGATCAAAATAATTTGACATGATCCTGCTTCTTGAATCAGCAGAGTCCACCCATCAGGTAGCCCCGCTGGGCCGAAAAACTGACCTCTCCCACTACAGGGCCGTTTTTTGGCTCCATAAAGCTTCCTGAAGGCCACATTACAGGGCTGTTCTTGGTAATGGAAACACGCGCAACTGGCCCGCCCCAAAAAATCTACCCAGAATCCCGCCAGTGGAAACGCACCAATGGCATTAGATCTGAATTACTGGCAAAAGTCTGTTTAGATGCCAAAGGTAGCTGCGTTGACACGGTGCTGGTTTCTGGCCCTGCAGCGATATTCACATTTGCGTGGAGCCGTTTCCAATGTGTTATGAGGTTTGGCGTGTTGCCAGAAACATGCCCGATTGTTGGTGAACAATGTCAGCACATGGCTCTTCTCTTATCTACTTGTCTTTGTCCGTTGTTGCTTTTATCCGGGAAACCGAAGTGTTCCCAAACAGGAGACCTTAAAGATAAGGGTCTTCAAGCTCCGGCTTCTTGTTTGCGTCAGCCATGACGTCTGCTAGCGGGGGAAAAACAACTCACGCCAGTCTGCCACTTAAAGCTAGGGTCTACGATCTTGAGTTTAAATAAAAAAAAATACACCTACTCCCCACTAGGGATGGGCGGTATTGACTAAAAAATGTATCACGATAATTTCTGGCATTTATCCCGATAACGATAAAAATGACGATAAAAAAATACCAATTCAACTCCACCTTTTCAACTATAAATCTATCACGCTCTCAGATCCGCCATGTTTGTTACACAAAAACGTCATCAACTGGAATTTATTTATTCTTTCTTTCTTTCTTTCTTTCTTTCTTTCTTTCTTTCTTTCTTTCTTTCTTTCTTTCTTTCTTTCTTTCTTTCTTTCTTTCTTTCTTCTTCTTTCTTTCTTTCTTTCTTTCTTTCTTTCTTTCTTTCTTTCTTTCTTTCTTTCTTTCTTTCTTCCTTCCTTCCTTCCTTCCTTCCTTCCTTCCTTCCTTCCTTCCTTCTCTTCTTTCAGGCTCATTTCCTTCCTTCTTTCCTTGTTTCCTTCCTTCCTTACTTCCTTCCTTCCTTCCTTCCTTCCTTCCTTCCTTCCTTCCTTCCTTCCTTCCTTCCTTCCTTCCTTCCTTCCTTCCTTCCTTCCTTCACGTACGTTGTGCGTGGATTTAACGCAGAACTATAAATCAGCTTTACACAAAAATGTCATCAACGGGAATTTATCGTTTTTACCGCGAGATGATAAATTCTTATCGTGAGGAATTGTTTTGACGGTATATCGTGAACGGTAAAATATCGCCCATTCCTACTCCCCACACAAACTCCCTCCCCCCTGTGCTCTGCCTCACATAAAGCTCCCGCCTCCGACACACCCCCTCTGGTACGGGAGCCAGCAGGACCAAAAACAAGTGGCGCCTTTGCCGAAGCGCTGCTTCGGCAAATACTCTCTCTCAAAATGTCCTTCGTGTTGCCGTACTTCCGGAGGCGGGGAGTAGGGTGAGGACTGTCCAATCACTGACATTCAAGCAGATTGACCAATAGGCGCCGTTCGGGCCAATGGCACCTATTGGTTGACTTCTTTGCAAGATTACAGCAGATAGAAGAAATATACACTAAAAAAAACACTATTGGGCCATAACAACCTTATAAATGATTTTGATAAAAATGTACAATATGTAAAATCGTAAACCCTAGCTTTAAGATGTCCGTGTGGGAACTCAGATTCGGAAGTATGCTCTGTGGCAAAACAAGTCCGTTAACTAGCTACTGTTAAACATTCTATTCGAATTGGTACACATGTGCACCGTACCGATGGCCCTGTACCAGAATGGTTCGGTACGAATGCGTGTACACCCCTAAAATATACTGATATAAAGTTGTATACATGCAGTCAGCTAGTACTGTACATAAACATATTAATTGTCTGAGAGAAAAAAAAAAGTTCTTAATAAAGACCCACGTGTAAACATCTATTTGAGAACACATAATCATCCTACGTTTATCATATTTCAACCAACCCTATCGCAACTTTAACCGCAAAATTTGATCACACAAAATAATCACCGACCCGCTACGAGACCCACATTTTTTTCTTACAGAAAAAAAAAATGAAGATAAGGTCTTGATTAATCATTGCTGTAAGGTTATATGAACAGCAAACACAAGTGTTGATATGTTAATGTGCAATTAGTCTATAGGCTACTGTATGTCAGTCCGGGACTGACTACATACGACATTAAGTCTTGCCCCAGCATTATCATAAGGCTGTTCACTGCTGTTCCCCTTTTAAAATTCAAACAGACCAGAGGCAGCATGGCGCTGATAGAGCTTGTAGATGGTATCACAACAAGTACAAATAACAAAGCCAGCACATGAATCATCTTGATTCACAATTTTTTCAGATTTTTCCCAGACTTTTGTTTTTCTATGCGTGCATCGTTTTGTTTTCAATTCCCACCGTCTTCAACTTTTCCCTGACAACGATCTGCCTTGTGTGTATATATATATATATATATATATATATATATATATACATACATACATACATATAAAAAAGTATATAAATATATATATATATATATATATATATATATATATATATATATATATATATATATATATATATATATATATATATATATATATATATACATACATACATACATACATACATACATATAAAAAAGTATATAAATATATATATATATATATACATACATACATACATATAAAAAAGTATATAAATATATATATGTATATATATATATATATATATATATATATATATATATATATATATATATATATATATATATATATATATATATACATACATACATACATATAAAAAAAGTACAAATGCACACACATATGTCACACACACATATGGGTCAAAGACGCGGCATGTCAATTCTGGTGTCCGAAGCATATTTATAATGTTAAAAATATATAAAAATTTTAAAACACTACATTTTGTTACTCAACTCTACCCACTTTACTTATTCACAGGAGTATTTACTATAAGAAATGAAAATTCAAGGAGCTATTTAGCTCAAAAGTACAAAACTGTCCCTCCTGGATAACGTCCGGGCTTAAAATCTATGTACAAAAATATGATAAAAATGTCAAAAATCTTAATAAAAACATTAATTATGCACTGGGGCATAATTGTGTTGATGTTTGTAATGACACCTACAAATATAGTAACAACACTAAGCTTATTCACATTTTTATTCAAGAAATACTTTTGTCCCTACTTTTGGATTCCCAAATGTCCCTCCTGGGTAACACACTTAAAGCGGCAATATATGACCATATTTGGATGTGGATAGTCATATTGCAGGGTGTTGCATCAGCCAACAGACCCCGAAGGACCCCCAAGACAGAGCACAAGGTCAGTAAGTCTCTCTTAAAATGTTGATATTTTACCTTTTCGGTCGGTCGTACCTGACGTCCTCAAATCATTTGTCTTTCTGGATAACGCTAATAAAATATTTTTTATTTTTTTTATTTTTTAAATGACCTATTTCATGTGAAATATGACATTGATGTGTTGAAGATTAAGCTAATATTTTATATAGTAGACCCAGTTAGTGCCTGATTATAAAGGAAATGTTGTTTTTTTGTCCCCCCTGGATAACGATATGTCCTCCCTGGATAACAAAGATATTCTGTTACCCAGGACATGTCCTCTGTTATCCAGGATGGACATGCAAATCAATTCAGATTTTTATCAGTATCTGTAGCTTTTTAGGCATTGACTGATGTTGTAATGTTATATTTTTATTATTATTAATCATTAATTAAACGATTAATGAGGCAATATTATGTATTTTGGAACTTTTATGACATTTTTTGTTATCTTTTTCAATGATAGCACCACAGGACATTACCCGTTTCCTGTCTCTCTCAACTGTGCTATCTAATAAATATCTTTTACATATATATATATATACTGAACTAATCTTTATGTTTTTTAATAAAGTTTTAGTATAGCTTATGATGTTTAAGGGTCAGTTTTGTCCTTGCAGATGCCACTGTCTAATAAAGAAAGGCAGAGACTTTTCAGGGCCAGGAAGAATGCTGAGCCACAAGCTAGGGCTGAGTATCTTGAGAAAAAGAGAGAAAGGTATTGTGATTTAGTAAAGTGATTATGCAGATCAGTTAAAAAAGGAATTAGAAAATAGGTTTACACTTGTTCGCAAAATATGTTAGTTAAGCAATGTGATGTGATGTTTATGGTAGGGCACATTTCTTCTGGAGCATCGGCATCTTGGTAATTTATCAAACCTGTATACCATGTCATTTGTTTTATTTCTAGGTACTACAAAGATAAATCCAAATCAAAGCCCCAGACACCTATACAGCTGATGACTCCTTCTGCTGCAAAAAAGAAAAGAGAACAGTGGAGGATTAAAAAGAAGAGACAGAGGGAAAGACTGAGGCAGATTACCGTAATCAATTAATGGAAGACACACCAGAATCTATCAACGAATCTGCTCTTGAAGATCCTCAACTTGAACCTCAATCCAGTGAGCCAAATGAACCTGAAACACACTCATTCAGTGAGCCAAATGCTCCTACAACACACACACCCCAATCCAGTATGGGGAACAAAAAGAAGACCCCCACAACCAGTGAAACAGCCCAACAACTGTCACCTGACCTGGTTGGCAGGTTTGTAGTTGTAAAATACGATGCAATGCCATTCATTGGTCAAGTTGTCAAATTAGCTGGCAATGAACTTGAGGTGAGCTGCATGCGACAGCTAATGGGGAAAAATTCATTTGCCTGGCCAACAACCCCTGATGTGATTTTCTATTATGCATCTGACATGCAAGCCATCCTGTCAGAACCTGAGCCGGATACGAATCGCTCATCGAAATTATGTCCCCAAGACTGGAAAACCTTCCAAAGTTTTTGGTAGCTCACCTCACCTGCTCCGCTCCCTCAGGCTGTGATAAAAGAAAAGATATCCAAGAAAAAAAATGCAGTTTCAATTGTTTGCTTTAAAGTTTAATTCATTAACAGGTTTATGAAAAGAAAAGTTTGGTTTACTGTATTAGACTAAAAATGTAGTTGTTATAAATAACTCAGTTACTTAACTGAAACTTTGAAAGATTTGTTGTTTTTAGGTGAGTTTATTGTGAAATCAAATCCATGGCATTTTAAGTGATTATCTATTGTTACATTCAGAAAAATCAACTCTAGTTTTTTAACATTTTAATATTTTAACATTGCAAATTACTTGGTCACTTGGTGACTTTAACGCTGACATTGTTGAACAAAAAGCTTGTTTGAATGTTTTGATGCTATGCTGTTACAAACAACTGAACGTGTTTTCTTATAGTTACGTCGCTGTTACATTGTTGCATGAAATTAAAGAAGAAGAAAAAAAAAAGAAGAAATCACTTTTTCAGATCTTTTAACAGTTCTCAGTTTCTTTGTATTATGTTGGTTACAAATTATGTTCCTGAAACAGCCTTTAATGAAATACTTGACACTGAAATCGTGCAGTGGTCATTCCTGGCTAACAGCATGTCATTCTGGGTAACAATGACACAGTCAAATAATTCAACCCAAATTTCATATTATATTACAGTATTGTGTTTTTTTTAGGTGAGGATACAATAACAACCCTTTTACTTACACTGTGAAAAATCTTTAAGACATTTTCCATCTTTTTTCTCTTTTTGGCACTAAATATTGTGTGACAAACAGGAACGAATGAAGCCATTTCACTATAAATGTCCAAATATATTACATTAATTCTGATAAAAATGTTGTTTTCTGAGAAGTAATTATTTGTTGAGCTCTAACTATAATTATCTAAAAACATTTAAATGCCAACAATGATAGAAATTTTAATTAATTTTGAAAACCATTTACGTTACCCAGGGGGGACATTTCCCACGGGAGAAATCATATAATTCACTGAAAAATGTTTATTGCATTCTTAAAACAAATTCCTGTTGTTGAGTGATATACAAAACACTCTGATAAAGATAGAAAGTGACTTAATGGGTATTTTTAGCCAATTTCATTTTTTTCCATTTTTAAAATCCTTATTCGTCTTTGACCCATATACACACGTATATATATATATACAGTATATATATGAATACATAAATACATATATACATACACATTTACGGATTTCGTTTCATTACCGCGTTCAGTTCAATAAATTGAATGCATAATTGGTGCAACCAATTAACTTCAGAAATCACATATTTAGTGAAATGATCTCCACCTATGTGCAATCTAAGTGTCACATGATCAGTACACATACAAACCTTTCCACAGGCTGCAACACCTAAGAAAGAGGCACCACTAACCAAACTGCCATGAAGACCAATGAAGTCTCCAAACAAAGTGAGGGACAAAGTTGTTGAGAAGTACTAGTCAGAGTTAGGTTCTAGAAAAATATCAAAATCTTTGATGATCCCCAGGAGCATCATCAATCCTTACCAAGTGGAAAGAACATGGCTGGTGTCTCATCACCAGCAAGGGTGAGCAGGTCTATAAAAGGAGACGTTTTGCCAGTTTGCTGGTCTGGAGCATTCAGGTGGCTGACAGCATAATGCCAGCATTACTTCCCACCAGTCCAAGATGGTTTATAAGGCTATTTACAAAAAATGTGGACTCCATTTTTCTACAGTGGGAACGATGCATTCAGAAATCAAACAGATAACAATCCACACAGAAGTGGCCATGGCAGCAAGTTTACCCCAAGATCAGACTATGAAATGCTCAGTGAAACTACAAAAAAACCCAAGAGTCAGACTTTCCAGGCCTTCAAATGTTAATTTGTTAAATTCAATGAGACTGAACGAGTGTCCTGTTTGGGAGCTTTGGATTGACCATGTTGTTTTCTTACTGAGGATGCTTTCAGACCTGTGGCCCGTTTCTTTTGTTCCAATTCAGGGGCTAAATCAATTCAATCCAGTTGTTTCGTTTTTCGTTTGTGGCGTTTGTGTTCACAAGGCAAACGTCTGTAGCGGTTCAAAGCTGTTAACAAATGCCATGCGCAAACCAACTGTTCTCTCATTGGTCAGAAATGAACGCAGAAGGAGTTTCCTCTTCCCCGGGAAAAACAACTATGGAGCATCGTTATGAGTGAGTTGTGTCGGTGGCTGTGTGGATTATGTTCTCACTGCAAACGAACCGCTCCAGGTCTCGAATGGAAGCGAGCCGAGACCAACTCTCCTAGAAGATCTCGGCTCGCTGGTTTTGTCCTGCATCGGAGTGCGATTGCTGTGTTCAGATATACCAAACGAACCGATCTTTAGGGGGAAACGCTCCCTGTTTCGGAACAACTGCTCCAAACGGGACAGGTGTGAAAGCACCCGAAAACACAAGACACCTGGAACAATGTAATTTGACCAGAGTGAAGATCTTCAACTCTAAACCCATTTGCAATAAACTTGAAGAAGAAATTATGTCCACCCATCAATCTGAGATAGATTATGAGGTCATTTTGAAACAATTTGGAGTCAATAACTCGACAGTGAGAACTACAGACAGTTATTGGCCTGGCAGTCGAGCCAGACAAGAACGTCTCCATATACCACTGTATTCTAGAGGGAAATGTGAGACCATCTGTCTGACAGTTAAAGCTCAGTTTAAACTGGATCCTGCAGCTGGACAATGAACAAAACATACCAGCAAATCTACAACAGAACGGATGAAAAATAAAAGAATTAAGGTTTTATAAAGAACTAAGTCAGAGTCCAGATGTCCAGCTGATTAAAATGCTGCAGTGGGACATCGGGAGAGCTGTGCATAAGAAATGTCTGAAAACTTTTGTTAAATTAAGCAATGTTGTAAAGAAGAATGGGCTAAAACTACTCCATTACAATGTGAAAGACTGATAATGCCTTACATGAAATCACTGCTTCAAGTTATTGCTGCTAACAGTGGATCTACAAGTAATAATGAATAAGTGTGATACTTAGTATTGTTCACGTGATCTTTTCATTCAAAACACAGTGTTGAATATCTGAAATTTAATTAGGGTCAAATTAAATCCCAGTACTATCAGAGGCTTTTTATTATGTTTTTACCCAAAAGAAATATAAGATTAAAAGAGGGGTACTAATTACCAAAGTATTCTGGTCAGATGTGAGGCCATCTGTCCAACAGCTAAAGCTTAGTCAAAAGTGGGTCATGCAACAGGACAATGATCCCAAGCGGACCAGCAAATCGAAAACAGAAAAGCATCAAGGTGCTGCAGAGGCCCGGTCGGAGTCCTTGCCTCAACCCCGTAGAAATGCTGCGCACAAATTAATGGCCACAAACCTCACTGAGCTGGAAGAACATTTGGGGTCAAAACTCCTCGATGACGACACGAGAGTCTGTTAACCTGATAAGGAAGACAAATACTTCAAGTTACTGCTGCTATGTGGTTCTAAAAGCTCCAAAAGCAGTTGTGGGATCTACATAATTTTTCCACATACAGCCTCTCCATATGACATTGCCATAGCGTAATTTTATGTGGTTGTACCTAATTTTGGGACCTGGTAAGGACAAGATGATTTATTCACGTCCTCTGAGACATCTGGATGTAGATTGTTTGGTCAAGGGATCATTTCATTCGTGACTAATCAGGTGTCAACATGTGAATGATTAGGAAATTAGTGTAAGTTAAGACAGAGTATACACATCTAAAAACATGCAGGATTCTGAGGGAGGCAAAGGTCTCGGGATAATATATTTTGGGGAAAAGAGTAATTTATTCCACATATTAACCACCTAAGAACTTCAAAATTCCATCTAAACTGCAACTTCAAATGATCAATATCAGCTTTTTACACCCAACACTTTCTAATAGTTTGCTTCCTGGACATAGAAAAGCGAAGAAATATGCAGATTTATAACTCAGTGCAAAATACTTGTAATTCCAGTGAAGCATTTCAAATTACTCAGAGTTCCCATGAGACAAGCAGCAAACTTTCTGCCTTTAAGAAAAGAAAGTATGACAGTTGGAAACTCAAACGGACATTTCACAATCTCACAGTCACACTGGGGGAAGAGAAGAGGTTGGGATGAGACGGAAAGCGTTGGTGAAGCGTAAAGATGTACTCAACACCCTCTGAGAAAGTGTGGACGGACCGGCGGCAGCAGCGAGCCTCCATAACAGCCGCCAGTCTCACAAACCAGTGAGAACTGGTGGGGAAGTGCTGGGGAGAACTATCGCCCCTTTAATAGCTGCTGGGCGCCCCCATTGGCAAGGCTGCTGCCTCGGTCCCCCCCCCCGCCACCAACTAGGCATGGGACAATATGAAAATTTCATATCACGATATTAGTGGACAAAAATATCACGATTACGATATTATCACGATATTAGCGTATCGCTTATAAAATTCTTAAAATGCAAGGAAAAACACTAACCGTGGATCCACTGGTTCCTTCAGAACATTTATTTTCAAATCATTCTCAACACAGTGACACTTGAGGTAGAGAACAAATAGTGTACTGTAAATGTTATGCATTACAAAGTGTAAACTATAGTACCGGTACTTATTTGAACTTTCTTTTTTTGTAAGAAAATACTTCCCTGAGAGTCGAAAGAAATAAGTGACAAATAGAAATAAAGTGACAAAGTAGAGCCAAATGCACACTGATTGTATTACTCTCTGAAACTTTAACAGTGGCTGGCTGCCTGCTACTTAGTACGGCTCTCTGGAAAAATAATAAAATAAAGGCACTGCTCTGTAGTATACAAAACAAAAGCTGCATGGCCAACACGAAGATTGAGTGACAATAAAGTGCCACAGTAGTCAAATGCACACGGATTGTACTACTCTCTGAAAAAATATTAAATAAATAATAATAATAAATAATATTAATAAAATACATGAAAAAAAAATAACACTGGCTTCTACCTGGCTGGTAGCCTTGTGTGACCAAAAAAAAAAAAAAAAATTGGCGATAATTACAGTACCCCACGATAACGTTATCGCGGCCGTTTTTTATCGCGATATACGATAATATCGTATATTGCCCCATGCCTACCACCAACCCACCTGCAACACACCACTTCACCTGCATGGGAACATCATTAGTTTTCTCTTTTCACTCCATGAGACTTCTCCTGTCAAATCAAAAAAAAGGACAAGGAAAATAATAACTTAAGGCTATGGCGATAACGGCAACAACAACAACACAATGAAAAGGTCATTTTGCCCATGAAAATTGGTCTTGCTTCCACACAATCTATCCGTCATCATAGGCTTTACTGCTGTGTCTGCTTTCACAGCGGGGGGAGGCTGGAGCTTGAATTAAACTGACCCAGGGTCAATGTACTTAATGACACAACTCCCATCATTTATAACTTCAACATCTTTGTCAGTGCAGAGGACAGGCCTCCTGATGAATAATGTTGTTAAAACTTTGAGGACGGGCGAGCCAAGGCCCCCACCCCTGACAGCACATGCGAATGTACCGTTAACAATTGTGACTGAATGAAGGTTATTCGTTGTAATCACACTACAGCACGCCCTTCTTTCTACTGTCCCACGGGGTTGCTATATTTAAGCACTTTTTCATCCCTTTTTTTTTGGGTCCAGGCTGATGGCGAAGAAATTGCTTTGTGGGACGTCTGCCCTTGAAGAACCACACCACAAAGGAAAATATTTATGTACGATGGAGATGTGGAGGGAGCGGATTGTGTCATGTCTGGTGTCTTGTTTTATGATCACGTAGTATAACAAAATCAAATGGCTCCTCTTTTGTTAGCTTTATCCTTATTGTTTTTAATGTTTAACAGACTTAAATTTGATTTCAAACATTCTTTTGCAAGGCTAAACATAAAACAAATGTGTATTTCTGTTACAGGTGTAAAAATATGGCATAGACAAAGCAAGGAACTGAAAAGTTGCACAAGTTTGTGTCAGCTTAAGAAAATGTTTAAAAAGGAAAAGATAAGTGCCTACAAAAAAGAAGAAGGAGAAAGAGGAAAAAATAGATAGAAGAGTGGTATTTTTGTTTGTTTTCTTGTTTATATATGTATAGATAGATAGGTGTTCAGCAAGTCAATGTAATTGTATTTACAGAGAGGGGCAGGTATCATAAGTTTTCTTCTTCCTGCTCCTTTTCTTCATGGTGATAATGTGTACTTCTTGGAATATTGTACAAAATTGTTAAGAAGATATACCATGAATGGAATAAATGAAATGAAATGAAATGAAATGTTCTGCCTCCAAATCATGCGATAACCCCCCTTTACTCCAGGATTAGCTGTGCATCCTTAGAGATCCAGAGAGTTGGTGCGTTTGTCTTCCGTTTCTCCCATTTCATTTGCCTACTGTCTAATTGGACTTCTCCATCTGTTGAGGTCCACAAATTGTCCTCTGGGAATGCTACAGCTAAAACATCCTATCAAACACACAAACCCATCAGGGACAACGCTCTTGGAGTTCTGCTGTACAAGGCACTGAAACCGGGCTCTGCTTGTGTGTGTAGGTGTGTGTGTGTGTTTGTGTGGTCCTGGTAATACTCATGTTGTGGGGGCTTTAATCTGCTGAGGACCAGTGCCAGGGAGGGCAGTTACGGTACATGTCACACTTTCAGAGAAAAAGAAATACATCTCTAATTAGATTACATGTTACTGATCTAAATTTTAATGAACGCTGAGGTGTAAGTGAATACCATTTTCTCATGTTTTGCATCTTTTTGCACAGCTTTTGGACATAGCAGGTGCATTAAGGAACAAATCTGTGTGAAACGCCGTCAACACTGAGAAGTTATTGCCAGGAGCTGCCTCTGTGTCTAGGAAAACTAGAACCTTTTTGGCAGTTGAGCCTTATTTTTATGTTCTCTAAGTTGAAAATGTGTCACCATAGCCTCTGCAGTGTGGTCAAATTAACAAAGAAATGCTGGATATAAAACCGGAGGAAATGTATGGGTGAGTTAAATTACCAGTCGTGTCACAGTCATAACCTTTAAAGAAAGCACCTTCAGCTCATCGTGATATTTATGTGCCTTCAAGATGTAATTTTAATCCCAGTGCCCATGTGTAGACTGCTACATAAATACATTTAATCGCCATTCATGACATATTGATTGCGGATTTGTATTTGCACAGCCGAAGCTCCAATGTCATCTCAATACTTTTGATTTGCTTTTGGGTCTGTGCGTAAAATCAAAACAGCTTGATCCAAATCTAAGGAGTTTCAATCAATCTCAGTTTTTAGACACGGATTAAGGGAGTCCTAAAGGATTCCTTGATCACTGGCATTCTTAAGTGGAGCTCATCATTGATTTATTTATTCATTTATTTATTTATTTATTTATTTTTACTTTAGTCCACAGAACCAATCTTTAAATGAGGATGCAGCTTCTTTATGGGGAGAAAACACAAACCCATCTATAGCATCTATTGGGGCCAATCCAATCCTGCAAGAGCATGTGAAGACAATGACATTCTTATAGTAACAATTCTCGTCGTCTACATGTCCCACATGACACCTGACTCATGATGGTACCTATCAACTGGATGTCAAGGTCTTAAATTAAGTCATTCAGTGCAGGTGTTTCGTGGTCAAGTGATGGATTTAGGAGGAAAACACCCATGAAAAGAAAACATTACGGAGAGAGAAGACAGTTTAAGGAGAGCAGGGAAGCAAAAGTATGTGTCTGTTTAACAGAACAAGCAAGGATGTTTTCATTGCCATAAAGAGTACAGTTTTAAGTCGACACTTCCCCGCTAAACATCGAGTGAAGTAGGCTAACCTCAGTCACAAAAAAAAAAAAAAAAATCACTAAAAAGGTCCAAGAATTGAAAAGAAGCCTGCATTCCCAGTCAAGTGTTTTGCAAAAGTTGCAGCAAAAAGTGATGGAGCGGTGAAAGCCACTGTGTTGTGGCTGAATAAATTCTAAGCATCCAAGTTTCCTCTGGAATACAGACTTTTAAATCTTTTTAAACATTTTATTGAATGCAGAACGTGCATGAGCACGTTGGACCTGACCAGAAACAGGCTCTTAATGTCATCTTGACAAGAAACCTTTAAAGACCAAGTGGGGGAACGTGCAGGAAATCTGACAACACAGTTGGTCAAGAAAGCAAAGTATAACCTCATAGTTACCTTTGATGGTAACCACAATGCTGATGCGGCCCGGGGGAAAACGGAGCTCGTCACACCTTAGAGACATTAGATTTCAAGATGTATAACTACATTTTAAGGTTAGGACACGCTTTAAGCTTGAATCATGTCTCGATCATTATCTGAATCTAATTTGAATCCCTGCTCCTGCCAAAGTAAAATTTTCCCCAGAATAAGTCCAAAACCTTGTAAAGACTCCTGAATGAAAAAGACAGAAGGGCGGAAAGCAGAGCCACCTTCTGAAAACAAGCAGATTTGACTGAAGTGGCTTCTGCTTGGTTGATTCTTGGAGGCTTTGATGGGCAGAGCTTAGGGCTGGGAGATATATCGAGATTTTAATATATATCGATATATTTTCAAACGCGATATGGTACGAGACAATATCGTTTATATCGATTTTTTTTTCAATTTTTTTCAATTCTTTTTTCATTTTTTTTTTAATGATTTTGATATAGCTTATTTTGTGACAAATTGACTTGAATGTTTTATTTGAGATTTGCACAAATGTTTTGTTATTTGCACAACTGTCAACCTCAGTGGAAAAGTCTGCCTGTTACTGTCTACATTGTATTAATTGCACAGTGTTTTTGAATTTAATTATTATGCAGGAAAGGTATATTTGTTTTATTTTATTCAAGAAGCATTTTTATTCTATATATGCAGGCAGTTTATTTTTATTTCATTTGTTTTATACATTTTGATATTGTGCAGACCTCTGTTAATAAAGGAACCTGTGTGACATTTGGCACGAGGCTTTGTATTAAAACTGACTTTTTTTAAGGGTTTGCCTCAGAAAAAAATGAAGCTAACAAAGATGCTATGCTGTAATGCTTTGGGGGAAACCCCAATTATGGCACAGAAAAAATATCAATATATATCGAGTATCGCCATTTAGCTAGGAAATATCGAGATATGACTTTTGGTCCATATCGCCCAGCACTAGCTGAGCTAGTGGCTCATGAGAACAGAATACTTCTGTCACTGGTCAGTAACACATGTTTTCAACATACCAAAACATTATAAATATTATATGTTCAACATTTGTCCTCTAAATTACCTCAGTATTTTAAAATCACCCACACATTTCAACCAGATTATGAAAGTGGGCAGCATGACCAACTGTGACGGCAAGATTTCAGCTAGATGTCTCTGTATGGTAAATGTTGTGCTCATAACCTGCTCTTCTGCTCCATTGTGGATTATGTCACCTTTACATCGAGCGTGTTTTTCTGTACATGCTTGTGTTAATAGATGCAGATGAAGGGAGTGCATAAAACACAAAATGCTATCACCAATACTTTCGCCTCCATCATCCACTCCTATCATCAATTGAGGCTGTTGACACTCATCACTTTTTTGAATGAGATCAATCGCAATGAATCGATTTCTTTTCTCGTGCTAGCAAGAAACACAGCATTAAAGTATGAGTCTTCACAACTTTGTCCCCTTGATGAGGGCATTGAATTGCACATACGCACCGATTGCCAACATATCAAAGTAAATTCACTTATTCCCTGCGCGTCAGACTCACAAACTTCTAGCACTGACAATGAAATTAGTTTTTGCTTTAGTCACACAAGGCTTTGTTCATAAAACAGCGCTCTGTCAACTGCCACAAAAAAACAAATTCAAAAACAGACTGCCTCATCAGAACCACGGCTGACCAACTTTTCCTCAAAGACAAGAGACATCTCCTCTGAGACTTCTTGGAAACAAAGGTAAAATACTAAGTAAGACGTAGTAGCAGATCCACCATGATTGCAAACACACTTAATCCTTCTTGCACAGTTGTAAACTCCCCTTTTAAAATACTGCTTCTACTCTTGGTTTATAAAGAAATCCGTGCCTCTGTGATGTCATAAAGAGCCACTGTTAGATAAGACATTCTCATCACCTGATTTTAGAAAACATAGTTACCTCATTCTTAGAGGTTCTGCTCATCAAAATGACACTCTGGGGAGGTAATACGGCCACTTTAAGGTACGTTTAATTCTAGTTTAATCTCCTAGAGCGACGGTTAGCCTAAGAGATACCGGACAGGTGTTTTTGTGTGTTGAATTGGCTGCTTAGAAAATGAATCCATCCACCAGACAGCGGCGCCGTTATTAGTGGGATGCTTTAATTAGAATTATTTCAAGGTGACAGTGTTGATCGCTGCCTTGAACACAGTCAGAAGTATTGACGTTAAGTCATGTGGACATCTTATGACTGTCTCTCCTTGACTTTTCCCAAAGACGTCAATACAAAATCAAGAACATGAAAAAAAAGACAACATTTCTGGAATTTATTATTATCATTTCACTTAATTTATCACGTAGAGAGATCTCTGGTATGGGGAACTGTGCTCCTTCACATCACACTGGCTGGGAAGGGAATACTCTGCAGCAAAGCAGTCAGACTTGTGACGGAGTATTCGTGGCGATGATTGCAGCCCATTAACTTTGATGGATGCTGTTTTGTGGTAAAGATGATAAGAGGTGGAACAACGGTTAGGTCGCTTGTTTTCTGTCACCTACACAAGTATACGAACCGTACACAAGTAAAGTCCATGCAAGATCGAGATATTTGATACAAATGACCAAATCAATTTTTGGCGGTGATGAGTGTCACAGTGGAAGTAAAGCAGACATGAGATCAGCCTCTCTGGAAACTCAGAGATGATCCCATGACCCCCATTACATCAGGAACGTACTGTAAACAGAGTGTGTCGAGTGTGTTTCCACGCATTTAAGAGTGAATTCTTTAACTAAGCTAGTCCTGAAATTGATTGCGGTTCCCCATTTTATTAACGTCAAGTGTCTGGAGAGCTTTTTTTTTTCTCTCCTAAGCTGACTTGCGTGCCTTTGCCTGCTGGCCAAACTCAAAATGAGACACATTTCATTTGCCACTGTGTAAAGATGAGGCCATGTATGCCAGGAATCAAACCCTTAAGCTTCTTCACAGGGATTACAGACAATTGGCTGAGGGGAAAAATACAAATAATCATCAACTGTTTACGGTTTTCTGCTAATACGTAGAGAAAAAAAAAAGCAAAAAATCCTAAAGGAAATGAAGTCCTTAAGCAGCTGAGATAGCCCTGTGTAGGATACCTGCAGTGAGGCACACAGGGAGGAAATCCTCTAGATGAGAGCTGAAGCCACAACAACAGTGAGGCAAACATTTAATACCAGTGTGGCTATCCTCTTCAAAATAGTGATTTTAAACTGTTGCCTTTTAAAATTAGCTGTATTTATAACCAGCTCGGCATTAGAAGGGACAGATAAGAAAGGAACAGGATTAATTTGGTTGTGGTGTCTTGCTCTCAGTTTTAATACGCTTAGCTGGTGTGGATTTGTTAGTTGGTAGTTAAACTAAAAGTCCGGGGTTTATGTATTCAAAAGCATGTAAATCGCTTCAACTTGACATATTACATATAAAGTCTCATTGAACATTGAAAAGGTTAATGGAAATTAGCTACAAGTGGTGGCATAATCATTTGAAGTCTGAGCCTTAAAATAGACTTTTCAGTTATTCTGGCCCAAGATAATCCAGCCCCAACAGTGTGAAACCAAGATACATGATCGTCATACCATGTTTTTAACATGACAACTTTACATTTTTGCATTTCACATCTGCAACACATAAAACACCAAAAAAACACACAAAAAAACGTCAATGGATGATTTGGTGCAAGAACAGTATCCATGAGTTTTTGAGGAAATTCAAAGACGAGTATACAGTGCCTTGCGAAAGTATTTGGCCCCCTTGAACTTTGTGAACTTTTGCCACATTTCAGGCTTCAAACATAAAGATATAAAACTGTAATCTTTTGTGAAGAATCAACAACAAGTGGGACACAATCATGAAGTGGAACGAAATTTATTGGATATTTCAAACTTTTTTAACAAATAAAAAACTGAAAAATTGGGCGTGCAAAATTATTCAGCCCCCTTAAGTTAATACTTTGTAGCACCACCTTTTGCAGCGATTACAGCTGCACACGCCCACTTTTTCAGGTTTTTATTTGTTAAAAAAGTTTGAAATATCCAATACATTTTGTTCCACTTCATGATCGTGTCCCACTTGTTGTTGATTCTTCACAAAAAATTACAGTTTTATATCTTTATGTTTGAAGCCTGAAATGTGGCAAAAGGTCACAAAGTTCAAGGGGGCCAAATACTTTCGCAAGGCACTGTATATCCACATTTCCTAGAAGCTAGGGGTACACCTTGTTTTTGTGTCAATCCTCTCTATTCCCGCTATTTTCGCTGGTGCAGCATGTACCGCACCAATCACAACAGGGCCATGGTGGGATTCATGCAGTGATTTATACACTTCCAATTTGTGTCCAATAAGTAAATGTAAGCATTAAATTATTTTCTTTTATTTGCACGTTCCATGTCGTGCAAACCTTTTAGAGAAATCTGTGAAGACACAGATTTGGGGTGAAGAAAGAAGAAATTTTCTGGCTTTATCAGGCTTGCACGTTACCATGTTGAATTTTTGCAGGTAAACCAAGGCGTTGGTCGTGGTAAACAAGATAAGCGCCATGTGCTGATGGCGATTGATTCTTCATGTCTTTATAAAATGTCATGGTATTCTGGCCTTTGTTGTCATGTTGTTTCAGCCTGGGCTAAATTGTTAGAATGGGAATGGCTTTGCCCTTCATAAAGTAACATTATTAAAGTGGCTTGGTAGTTGTTTCTACACCTGGGGTAAGATGGAACAGTTTATCACAGTGGTAGTCTGCATTTTACTGAAATAAGGACAAGAGTAAATGCTGGCTTCCACCTGTGATGTAAATAAAAAAAGAGTTTACTGTGTGTGGCCACAATAAAACCATCATCACCATTCCACTTTGTGAAGACTGAATGCTGTATTTTTCACTCTGATTTTTGTGGTGTGACAACCACACTCGTAAAATCAGAATGTTTATTTTTGTGTGATTATTACAGATTTATGGTATGACTTAAATGGTTTGAATGACTAATATTAACTGGGTAAACCATCCATATAGCCTAATAGTACTGTAAGTTCTCCGTGCTACTTGTGGTTTAGATTTTATTTTCTAATGATCAAGTAAGGAAGAAGTGAATATGCGTTCTGAGTTTGTAATGTCTAACTTTTTTTTTTTTTAATTCTCAGCCAGCTGGCCGATCAAAGCATTGTATAGGTAAATAACATTGCTTTCCAGTGTTATAAGCACTGTTCTCTGCTCTGGGAATGCTGGAAATGTTGGGGATACGTCTGCTGATGAGGCTGACTGACAGATCTCAGTCCAGCTCCAATGAGCTGCACAGACGGGGGGCAAATGGTGTGCAGATCATTAAAGGGATGTTCTGGGCTTTTTTTGTTGTTGTTGTGAAACACATACTGTATGAGTAGTTATTGTTTTACCTGTAGGAGAGAATCTGGGAGGAATTCTGATGAGGAACTGGGAGAGCTGCTGCTCAGAAATGTCATTTTTTCCTCTTTTTTCTTTTACACCACAGATCCTTGTAACAGACAGTTACGTTATCACTTAATTCTCTTCATTGCTCCATTGTGTTGCAAAACAGGCCGTGTGGCACAGAACTAGACCATGTAACTTATGCAAAAGTGGTGTAAAATATATGTTTGCTCGTATTGCTGTGAAATTGGATGTCTTACCGGCATTAAACATGCCAGTGTATGCTAATATACCGTATACTTACTACATTCATATACCGTATAACTATATATCCAGTCAGTAATTAGTCTTAATGCTTTTCTTTGAAATGCTGTACACAGAAAGATGGGAGAAAAGACGATGAATCATTTCTCTCAGCTCAAGAAACATAATTGCTCGTGCGTTTACAGCCTCCACAGCTGACAGATGTTTTTCAAATTAATCTTAGAACACATATTAAAGATTTAACCAATAAAAATAAAAATGCTTCTTGAAATGATCCCCCATACTCCAACTGTTACCAAATGCATATAATATCCTTACATGCATGTGTCAGTGAATTTGCTTTATTCGGACTTTAAAGTAGTAGATCAAACATGACCAGAATAATCGCAAAATATTCATGCCATTTTCTTTATAGAATCAATCACTTCTTAAATCAGCTGAAGTTGTCTGAAGCTGTAAACTAATGACCTTATAGGATCACAATTTAATATACCATCAATCTACTGTATATGAAACAGGGCTGAGACACAAAGAGGAGAAAAAAATAAGACTGTGAACTTCATGCACCTGTGCACGAGGAATTAGTATGAAAGGAAAGAAATATAGCCCAGAGACACATGCCCTGTTTAGTCTCTGTTTGACCAAATGGCCTACATTAGGTGATATATTTTGCTATTTATAGAAGATGGGGCAGGCAGGAAACAGCTGCCATGCATCAGGGCGACAGGCTGACATCCCTCATCTCAGCAGGACCTCCCTGCCAGGCAGACAGGAGGAAGCTCTTTATACCTAAACCTAAACGGGACATTGGCTCTTATCATTCAAACCACATACAGAAAATGAATGTTAAAGGGAGCCTGTGGCAGAGTCAGCGTTGAAACTAGGTTAACTATGACTTGTATGGGCAGCGCGATTCAAAGCTTTTGAAATTTACCAGGCTCTGCATACTTTTCTCGGGTGACCATTGAGGATTTTGTTCAAGTGGATCATGAGAGGCTTTTATTGTGGTGTCCTGGAGCTGTGAACTGGCACACAAACCCTAGACTCATCCCCCCCTCAAAATTAACAGTGAAATAGCGCTTAGGTTTACAAAAACCTGAAATCAATATTTAAGACTTGACCATGAGTCAGCTCATGTTTGAGCAATATGAATGGTTGTA
Source organism: Cololabis saira (assembly GCF_033807715.1). Taxonomy (NCBI): domain Eukaryota; kingdom Metazoa; phylum Chordata; class Actinopteri; order Beloniformes; family Belonidae; genus Cololabis; species Cololabis saira. Next base: position 14,244,672 of record NC_084591.1, read on the forward strand.
AACAAAAGTTCTGTTAATTAGCTGGCTTAAAGTATCATTGACTTTGTGAAATTAATGACAAGCAATGCATCATGTTGAAAGTGATTTAAACAACTGCAATCGACAGCAAAGGTTGAACTTTCATCATCTAGAAGTTATAACATCTCCAAATGAAGGACTGGACTAGAGGGCTTCATTGGGATTGGTTCCCGCCGGGTCCAACGGGTCCCAACGCAAATCTCGCAGGAGCGGGCGGTTTGAACTCTCCTGCGGGTGGGAACGGGCGGCCAAAAAAAAACAATGCAGGATCGGGATGTAGTCTAGCGACAAGGTGGAAATCAATGACGTGGAAAATAACCCTCAAACAAGGTCTTTACAAAACAAAGACGAAACAAGGCAAGTCCGATATTTGGAGAAACTGCGTTTAGTGTCTGTGGCGCATCTTGGAAGAGAGACGCACAGGACCGCAGTCGGTCAGCAGCCTTCTCTTCCTCCACAGCCATAGAAAGGCCAAGTGATTCATTTGTTTAATCAATTTGTTTTGTTCGTTATTTATTAGTGTTTGGGCCACTCACAGCCTACTCTCGTTGCTATAACCCCAATCACATAATTGATGCGTGCGCGGAAGGCAAAAAAGCATGCGATGATGACAATGATGGATTTGCATCTAACTTTCGGTCAGGTGGCCTATGAACTGTCAATTATCAGAGTTTTGCGGGAGTGGATGTAAACACTGCAGGAGCAGGCGGGAGTGGAACACAGACGTTGGGGGTGCGGGCGGTAATGGTCAGAAATTCAGCGGGATGAAATAAACTGTCCCGCGCAGGGCTCTAGACTGGACTCTGTAAATAGGAAATACATTGTAAAATGCAAGAATCAGCGCCTCTTTTTCTGTGACCATGGTTCTTAAGTCTGGAACGCGGTATTTGGGTTGGGAGCAAGGTGCCGCCTCAAGCGTCGGAGTTCAAGCATCTCTGGATCTTGTTCGTGAGTGAGGGAAGACCGGACTGGGAGACTGACAGGCAGATCGATACGGCATCTCCAGTTATGTCAAATCTGTATTCAATTTAATTCAATTCAATTTTATTTATATAGCGTCTAATACAACAAAGGTTGTCTCTAGACGCTTTCCAGAGACCTATACCCAGAACATGACCCCCAAGCAATTATTACATAAACAATGGCAGGTAAAAACTCCCCTAGTGGGAGAAAACCCTTAAGCCAAACAGTGGCAAGGAAAAACTCCCCTTTAGGAGGGAAGAAACCTTGAGCAGGACCTGGATCATAAGGGGGGACCCTCCTGTCGAAGGCCAGACTGGTGGGTTAGGGACGGCAACAGCACAGCAGGCAGGTGGAAGCAGCAACGGGATGACCAGGGGTGGGGACCGCAGGCCAGCATGCAGCTCCTATAGTAGTAGTAGTCTGTAGTGGACTGTTGTGGTGAAGACAGAGTTAAACCAAAAAGTAATGCTTTCTGGTACTGGTCAATCTATGTCCCTACTAACCTCACCTATGGTCAAGAAAACTGTAGGAACGAGGCTGTGGGTACAAGCGCCACAGGGTGGCTGGACTCTCCATTAGAGATAGGGTGAGAAGTTCTGTCATTCAAGAAAATTTGGCGTAGAGGCACCACTCTAGCATTTCTGATAAACCCGGTGTATTCACACTGCTTAAAGAAGCTTGAGGCCGGATTGTGGCAAGATTTATGAAAAAAAATCTGTATACATTTTAAGTTTTCTAGTAATAATGTCAGATGAAGCGTTCCAAACTCAAAAGAATGAGCCCTCTAGTGTATCTCTCCTTTGCCTTGAGCAGGCTGTGGGCTGCAAAATGTGCTGCAATTCGGTCCCAAATTTCCCGAGCTGGGCTGCGGATGTGACGTCACATGACGCTGCATGCACGTTCTCCCCGTTCTCCCGTGCCGGCTTCGCTGTTGGCTGCAGTACCCCCAACGACCGTCGTGGTGAAGGGTGGCGCTAGAGAGTCTCATTTCTTAAAAGGAGCCTCAAGCTCCTTTAATGTAGTGTGCATTAATATGCATTGTCCCGTCTAAATAAACTTTGAAACTCCTCCATCTCAAAAAGAGCCAATTGAGATGGTTCAGGCATATTTTGGTGGTTTAGGATATTACCAGGTGTCCAGCAAGGACACGTCAACAAGACATGTTGGAGATATTATATCCCTTGGCTGGCATCACAATACCTTAGTATTTCCCCCGAACGGTGAGAGGAGGTGGTTGGGGAGAGGGAGGTCTGGTCCTTCCTGACTAGGTTGCTTCCCCCGTGACCCAGACTCAGATAAGTGGTAGCTAAAGGATGGATGTATACATTAAAACATCACTGTCCGCATTACCAATTTCTTTCATTGCACCGCAGTTTAATGTTTAATTGCTATGAGGCCTTAAAATGTACTTGTAAGTTCTTATCTACAGTGATATCTTATCACTCCTCAGATGAAGAGACAAACACAAGTTACATAACTGAATTCTTTTGTTTCTGCTTGCTCACACAGCAGACTGATTATTGCTGTTAGCTATAATCTCTGAAGCTCTGCTGATCACAGATGTTGGTGTGTTGGCTGAGGGGTGTTTTTGATAAAGAGACAAATGTCAGGGGGAGGGATATTCACGCTCTGGCATTATAAAAGCTGGCGTCATTTCAAGAGATTGTCTCTGCTATGCTGTCCCATGTGTCTGAGATATATAATCGGTGCAAACAGCAACATACCCCTCCCAAACTCCTAGAAGAGATGGGGGAGATTAGCACAACTTTCAAGACCAATATGTGTGCTGTGAAGCTGCACTTTGTGATAAAGAAAGGGGACAAGAAGGCTGCTTGCGCTTTGGGAAAACACAGTATAATGATGGGTAGTTTAGTATAATGACAGTGGCATCTAAAAATAAAAGAACAACTGTTTCTCCTTCAACTGGCACTCATTACATGCCACTGTGGGGAGTAGTGCAATGTTCACATGGGCATGCCGGAAATTAGAAATGTTACAGTGCACCCTGAAAACTAACACAGCTTGTGTTTTCAGTGCTGATTAGCTTAGGAATTACATGAAAGCAACAATTGTAAGGGGAATCAACACTGTTGAGCTGGTTATTATGTTACTGACAGTAGTGTTAAGACTCAGCTTAATAGTTTAAACAAGTGAGTGGCACTCACTGTTTTTCTACAAGGGAACTTTTAAAGGCTGTAATCACAGGGAAATAAAAGCCTTCGACACTAAAGAGTCTTTAAAATTAAAAGGACAATACTGCAGCTAAATGGGCTCAGTGCACTTCAGCTTAAAAGAACTGCATCATCCTTTCCTCGGTGCTTTATAAATAAATCTGTTTTAAGACGAGAGAGTTCTAGAGTTGAGGCTGTATTTGGGGACAAAAGTATTTGGTGAGATGGGGAAATATCAAAACTTTGCCAAAATAAGAACAGTATTCTGCGAACAACAGGGAATCGCTGTGGTTTAGGCAAGAAGAGCTATTTTATTACAGTTGGTAGATGATTGTGGGCACAAAGGGAAAAGAAAACACTCAACTCACTTGTCTAACAGCACTCAATGAAAAATGTTGTCCTTATTCTTGGGAGGACAATCACAGATGAGAAGGTTGTAGCAACCAGTTACCTCTGTCAAGTACATCTCTTTCCAAGAAAATTGAAATGCTGTAAAATGTAAGAACACTTTGCAAACGTTGGCGAACAGAGGTAAGCACCTGCTGTTTTGAAAGAGAAATGTTTTGTGTTATTGTTGGATGTAGGATTTTAGTTCGGTTTTACATCATGTCAATTCATAATGAGAGTCAGCTCAGGGAAGGAAATACTCTTTCAGTAAGTACTTAGGGAGGTTTCGTAACACACCAAATGTTTTGAGTAGATGACAGGTCTGGCTCTTAGAATACCAGGCTGACATCGAAAGTCTTATAATAAAGAATCATGTAGTTGTAATAGGTCTAAAATGTATTCTGATGTTTTCCCACTAACCTTCCTAAGAAAGGAAAGGCATTGTTTGTACAAACCCTGTGCACTACTGTATGTGCTGTAAATTCAACCTTTACAGATATACAAGCTTTCTATGCAATATGCGCAGATAATGCAATATGTATGATTTCTGGTATTATTTTGTCCCACTCTTCCTGGCAGGAGTGTTGTTGAATTTTTTGTCCAATATCCATATATTTACTGCTGACAGGTCAGGACGCTGGCATGTCAGTCAAGTACCTGTATCCTCCTCTTCCTCAGCCATGCTTTTGTAAAATGTGCAGAATGTGATTTTACCTTTTTCTTAATTGAGAAAAAAATGAGAGAAAAAAATCGTACCCCTGGAAAAGATGTCGTCTTAAAGGCAGCAAATGTTGCTTTAAAATCTCATTGCACTTAATGCCATTACAGATATTTTAACAACTCTGATACAACCCCGCACCATCACAAACCTGTTGCTAATAACAGTCTGGATGGTCCTTTTCATCTTTGGCTCATGCAAAACCTGGGAGCCTCTTTCCCTGCATTATGTGGCACAATCATACCGAAACATTCCCAGGCCAGCCGCGAAATATCATTTCTCCAACGTCCGCAAATCACATCAACTGGTTGGGCAAACTCCCATGTCCCTCTGCCACATCCTAAGGGTAAAGAGCTGGGCCAGTGTTCCACGGCCAGGACAGGACCCACACTGTTCCTCCTGACTTCGAGATTTGAAGATCAATCGGACTCTCTTCTCCACCACCCTGGTATAGACCCTACCGGGAGGCTGAGGAGGTTAATTCTCCTCCAGTGTCCTTTCTTGAAAAAGGCTACCACCACTCCAGTCTGCCAATCCACAGGTACTAGCCCTGATTCTTCTGACCACAGTGATGACGGCCCTTACCAGATGCCTCTAAGCACATGTTCCAACTTTTTTAGAACAGGGCTGTATAAAGACGAAGAAAGTGTAAACTACATGGAGGGGTCTTTTTAAATGTATCAAAATATCTGTACAAGTTTTCCAGAAAACAGATCATATAACACCTGTTCTCTTTGTCTACTTTTAAACCAAACTGTAAATTGACATGTTGGGGTTTTATGAAGATTACTGGGCAGATATAATGACAAAAAACACTCCAATTAAGAGAGGGCTTTCAATATTCTGACATACCGTTAAAACCAGAAGTTTACTTACATTGTGCAAAAAGACACATACAATTTATTTGTCTCCCTGTCTGAAATTAAATCAGACTGAACCTCTCCTGTTTCAGGTCAGTCAGGATTACCAAAATTATTTCATTTTGCTTAAAGCAGCACAACGGAACTTTCAGCTTTGTTGAGTTTGGCGCCTCCTTTGGACAAAAATCGGTAGTGCTTTACCAGAAAGAACACTCCATTTCCCATGAGCACCAGCGCGTACTGCCGGAAAACCCCCGTCCCCGCCGCTGCATTTGTTTTGATGATAGAAGACAAGACGGACTTTCAAAACGACTTTTCTGTTTTCAGCGGTCGTTTGCAGGATGGATAATGAAGAGGTAATGTATCTATTTTTGGCTAAACAATATAATATGACGATGTTGAAAAACACTAAGTTCAAATTGGTTTTATTAAGTTGTTTCAGCGAGATAATGCGCCCTACAAACTCATACGCTCTGCACATTTTTCCTGTCACGTTTTTTAGAGGGACTTCGTCATAAATTAGTAGTCCAACATACATACTGACAAAATGAAAAAATACTTTATAACCTGTGAATAACTGAATTCCCATTCCTTATATTTTGCAGATGAGCCCTGCACAATTTTACAGTTCTCAGGAAAAATACTAGAAATGTTCTATACATTTTCTTCGCATTGCATTATTTCCTCTAGTGCTGTAATTCTATTCAATTGTATTATTATTTTATAAAGCTTCCTCATTGCGAATTACACATTTTTATGATCACTATTATCTCTCTGTCTGTTGTTGATATTGTCAGTAATTTTAGAATGACCAAAACCCAAGACGAATCCCCAGTATGTGAAAACATTCTAATTTTGATTCTTATTGATCATAGAATTCTACATTTACATTTGTATCATAACAATTCTGTCTCTTGTTTTATCAGGAATCTGCTGTTCGTGAGAACCTCTGCATCATCAGAGTTTGAACCCCCACAAAGACAGAACCGACACGCAGCATATATATCATATATATATGCATATATATACATATCGCCAGTTTGTGCTCTGGCAGCATGATGTTTGGAAAATAAGAGACACCATTCCAGACCCAATGGGACAGTACACTGGTTTCAGGGCTCCCCGTCTTCTGTAGAATGGAACCTTTATGAGGATTACTGCAAATATTTTGATATTGTTTTTTTTTTGTTCCATTTTTTCCTGTACAGTTGTTTTTGTGTGTTTAAAATAAAGACATTTGTGCAAAACAAGACAGACTTTTATTTACACACCTTTCAGAAAATAGAACATTCTTGAACTTTGTCATTTGCATAGTGACAGCAGTTATCCCATACATACTTATTATAAACAATAAGTAATCTGTATCACAGTAGCAGTAATGAACAACTGTATGACAGGATAAATTACTGTGAATAAAGTAAACAAGTCTAAATAGAGTAGTAGAAAAATAAACTAAAAATAATGAACTCATAATAAAAACTGAACTATGAAACAGTGTAAGAAGTTACTGTAAATAAATACAATGACTATAGTAGCAGTAGCATCTTGTGTCCATCCTTGTTTCGTGCTGGGAAGGTCCGCGTGCGATTCACTGCTGGAGTGTAGGAGAACCCTTCCCTGCATGAGGATGTGATTCTGGAAGTTTTCCAGATCTGATGTAGTCCTGCAGAGTGTGAGAATAAAGACATTATGTCTTTCTGATAATTACTGACCTATAAATCATTCAACATATTTTGTTGATCACAAGTTTGAATTTTTTTCTTTGTTGAAGTCACTGTAATTATGCAGAAAGTAAAAGCAAGTAATGTATAGCTATAGAAAAATTAGAGAAATGTATATATTTATACACTCACAAGATAAAACGACACATTATAAACACCATATAAGGTTTCTTTTACTACTCTTGTTATTATTTTAATATAATTCCAACAAAGTAAATTTATTTTATATGCTTATATGGTGTTTATATTGTATTATTTTTATCTGGAAGTGTATACTTTGCCTATATATTTCATTTTTCTGGCTATATTTTACTATATCTACAAATTTGTTGCTTTTACCATCAGTGTATAAATATCTGTATATACAGACCTGAAGAGTCAAAAGGTTTACATAGAAATTGACATTTGATACAGTAGCAACACTTACACCAGCTGTAGTAGTTTTAGGATAATTGTTTTTGTAAAACACTGACATAGGTGTTGACAAAAGTGCATACCTGAAGGTGATGAACGTCTTTACATCCTTCAACCATCTCGTCCAAGACGACGGCTGCAAGGGCTTGTAGCGAGAGAACGCCGGGCCAATGTTTATTCTCCACCGGGCATTTAGCTTGTTACTCTCCCGCTTTCTTTTTTTCGCCTCCTCCGCTCCGTTAAAACTTTTATTTTCTTCGTTTTTTTCGCTGCTTCGGCCATGATACCAGCTCCTCGTTTAGCTCAACACCAGCTTCTGCTGAGCTCAGCCTCTGCGCTCCAAGCCCCGCCCATTTTTGTCTCGACTACGAATCGGGAAGGAGGGGGAAGTGACGTATGTGCCGTAAAGCAGTCAAAGTCGTAAAATTTGTAGTTTTTTAGTGTGGCAGGGTTCCTACCATGCTCCTCAAAGTTACATAGTGCCAGTGAAGGCGATACAGACCCCCTCAGATCATGACAGAGGTTCATTAAACCTGTTGGAAGTTGATGTACCATCACAATGACTCTGGAAATATGATATTAAGGTGGAAAAGTTACGTAGTGTCGCTTTAATGCCCAAATAATGAGAGAGAGAATTTGTTATATTTTTATATTACTTTCTCAACGTTAAAAGTTTACATACATTTCCTTAGTATTTAGTAGCATTGCCTTTGAACTGCATGACTTGGCCAGACATTTTGAGTAACCTTTCTGACGGTACTCTACTGGAATTTTGGTCCGTTCCTCCTGACAGAACTGGTGGAACTGAGTCCGGTTTGTTGGTCGCCTTGCTCGCACAAGCCTTTTCAGATCTGCCCACAAATTTTCGTTGGGATTCTGATCAGGGCTTTAAGGCCACTCCAAAACATCGACTTTGTTGTCCTCAAGCCACTTTTTAACCGTTTTGGCAGTATGCTTATGGTCAATGTCCATCTGGAAGACCCATTTGCACCTACGTTTTAGCTTCCTGGGTGATGTCTTGAGATGTTGCCGTAATATTTCCATATAAAGTTCTTTCTTCATGATGCTATCTATTTTATGAAGAGCCCCAGTTCCTGCTGGAACAAAACAGCCCCACAACATGATGTTGCCACCTCTGTGCTTCACAGTTGGTATGGTGTTCTCAGATCTACAAGCTTCTCCCTTCTTCCTCCAAATGTAACATTGGTCATTATAGCCAAACAGCCCCATTTTAGATTCATCAGACCTCAGGACATGTCTCCAGAAGTTACGGTCTTTGTCTTGGTGTCTTTTCTAATCTAGTAATTTGTAATCTAGTCATCTGTCTTTTTTATGTTTCTGCAAGAGTAATGGCTTCTTTCATGCTGAGTGGCCTTTCAGCCCATGTTAGTGCAGGACTGGTTTCTCTGTGGATAATAACTCTCATAATAGCTTCATCCAGCACCTTCAAAAGGTCTTTATCTTTTGTTCTGGGGTTGATTTTCACATTCACGACCAAAACACATTAATCTCTGGGACACAAAGTCCGCCTCCTTCCTGAGTGGTATGATGACTAGACATTTCCATGGTGTTTATACGTGCGTATAATTGTTTGAACAGACGAATGTGGCACCTTCAAACATCTGGAAATTGCACTAAGGAATGAACCAGACTTGTGGAGCGTTTCTCCCCGATTTTTTGGGTGATTTCTTTTGATTTTCCCATGATTTCAAAGGAGGAAGCAGAGTGTTTGAGGTGTGGCTTTAAAATACATTCCCAGGTGTGCCTTCAATAAACTCAAATGTTGCCAGTTAACTTAATTAGTTAGTTAGTTAGTTAGTTAGTTAGTTAGTTAGTTAGTTAGTTAGTTAGTTAGTTAGTTAGTTAGTTAGTTAGTTAGTTAGTTAGTTAACTCCAAACCCATGACATCATCATCTGGGTCATTTAAAGACGTAGTATTTTTTGTTTATGTAAACTTTTGACCTCAAAGAAAGTGATATAGAATTATCTAAGAAATTATCTTTCTCATTGAAAATGAAATAATTTTGGTAATCCTGACTGAACTGAAAGAGGAGAAGTTTAGTCTGATTTAACTTCAGACAGTGAGACAAAAAATGCTATGTCCTTTTGCACAATGCATGTACATTTCTGGTTTTAACTATAGGTGGTATCCAGAAAGTGTTATACTGATGAATGATGAAGAAAGGAAAAAATTAGACCAATTACTTACATGACTATGATTTGGGTACCAATATTTGCATCAATGGATCAATACACAAACAAAATGGTCTTCCTAATGCAATGTTTATGTGCATCTTCAGATCTCTTTAGCAATTCACAAACTACAGTATTTGTTGTCTACGATTTAAACTGTCTTGCATTTTAACATGTTTGTAGTTAAGAGTAATAAAAAGAGCCTTTTATTGTAGGTGATCAATATTTCAGAGGTGCATTTGCCTCATGCAGTATGTTGTGCCACATTTTGACACTTGACTTTATCTTTGCAGAAAACATATTGTTTGATCCTGACATGATAGTCCAATTGATTGAGAGGTAAATGCAGTGTAAACAAGCAGACTGAACCTAAAGAGAATCCATTTAGAAATACTCTTGCACATTTCAACAAAGTGATGATGGGGCATTATGTGAGTCTGCATACCAATCTCAATGACCAGACGAGCCATTTTCATCTGTATGTAAATGCTGAGTATGTAAATAAGCCATGCGGCACCAGAAGAGCAAAGAGCTGTTAGGTTTAGATTTATCACCTCCCTGCTATTTGATCCACTGATCTCCTAGCATACACTCTGCATCCGATATCTTTTACATCATCTTTGAAGATATGACACACTAATATAATAGGCAATATTTTCCTTTTTCATTCATTCACTGGCTGGGTCAGGGTTTCCAGGCTGTGAGAGTGGATGAAAGTGGAACTAGGGAAAGCAAATGCTGTCTAACAACAATGAAATCAAGGTGATGTGTTTTCGCACATATCTGCTCAGTCACTAATGCAGTGATGCCGCATTCATTTGGACTAACTTTAATCTTGTTCCGGAAAATTCCATTAATCTTGAGTGTTGCTTGCAATACAAAGAGGACTAAAATGCTGAGCAGTGGAAAACACACTGATGCCATACTTCACATCCTCACACTACGTTACCCAGGCCCAAGTGCAAATTGTGGGAGCCTCTTCCCCTGCATAATGCAGCACATTCAGGGGGAATTAATGAAAATCCTTCGCGTGGAATGCGTGTTGTGGGTGCTGCCTCGAGGATGGGTCGTCAAACAAATCGAATCAAATGGCAGGACAGCCATTTTGTCCTTGCTATATGGATTATTTATCAATCTGACCATCTGCAGTGATGCATGTCTGCTTTTAGAGTCAGTTCACATTCACTGTAACCTCAAATCAACACAGCAGCGAACCATAATCTGTTTTTCAGTTCAGAGTCGAGTGACCACAAACACACGTCCATCTATCCATCTATGTATGGATTAGAAATAAAATAATGGAGATGTGATCAACAGGTACAATTTCAGTTTAATTCAAGAAATTTCACAAAAACATGGTACTTACCATTTAATAAAAAACTGTCACTCTAAAAAAGAATACTTTCAGGGATGCAAACAATTGGCGACAAAAGAGAAATAACTGGCCAGGTGTCGTCCAGTCCTTCGTTAATTCAAGACAAATGAAGCGGATGAAAGGTCTGGAGTTGATATTGAGCTGGCATTTGGCAGCTGTTTGACTGGAGACATCAAAATGAATTTCAATGAAATCTCAATGCAAGTTAAGGAGGTTGAAAAAACAACATGAATCTATAAGAGAGAAAGCAAAAATGTTGGTGTGGCCAAATCAACAGTTTGGTACATTCTTAAAAAGGCAGACAGCACTGGTAAGTTCAACACTCTAAAAAAGGCCTGGAAGACCACAGGAGATAATGAAAGGGGATCAAGCAGACACCTTTCCTTGATGAAGAAAAACCTCTGCAAAACATTAGAGTCAAGAATAGTCTGGACACAGTCTGCATATCATTGTCAAAATCTACTGACCTTCAGAAGAAGGTTTACAACAAGGTACAAACCCTTCGTAACATTCAAGAACAGGGAAGTCAGACTAGACTTTACCAGAAAACATCTCTTTAGACAGATGAAATGAAGATAAACTTGTATCAGAATGATGGGAAGAGAAACTTCTGTAGAAGGAAAGGAACAGCTCCTGATCCAAAGCATGGCGGGGGCGGTGTTATGGTATGGGTATGCATGGCTACCAGTGGAATGGGCTCACTGATGTTTATTTATGATGTGACTGCTTACAGAAGTAACAAGATGAATTCTGAGGTGTTTAGCGGAATATTCTCTGCTCACATTTGGCCAAATGTTCATGTTCATCCACAATCCAGATGGAGAAAGAACATAAAAGTGCTACAAAAGCAACTCAAGACTCAGTTACTGAAGACAAATCTGAAGGCAGAGACGCCCCCGAACAAGCAGCAACCCGAAGGTAGCTCGGGTGAAGGCTTGACAAAGCATCGAGGGAAGGAGCTCTGAATTTGGTGACTTCCATGGACAGACAGGTAATCACTGATGGCAAAAGACCTTTATCTGAGCACTAAAAATGACAGTTATATTTACGATGATGTCACTCTTACCAAATATTTTGAGCCCCTGGAAATGAAAGTAATTTATGTCTATAATCCCTAAATGGTAGATGCCATATCTCTGTGAATCCTATTAAATTGAAGCTGTAAGGCTACACTTTGATCACGCATTGTCTGTTTTACTTAAAATCCACTGCAGTATATATTTATGGATGTACATATGTAAACAATATTTACATTTATGAACTTTGTGCCAATGAAATATGATGTAAATCTGAAAAACAAAATGTAGTTCAAACTGTGAACCATTCCAACAAACAGGATGAAGGAAACTGGCCTTGGTACTGTCAATTCACCAGAGAAACAGAAGGTCTGTATCTTTCCCTTTTACTAGATTGCGTCTTTCACAATGATCTTAATCTCCTCGGAGGATGGCTGTGTGTTTCCGCCCCTCGCTCTCACTCCTCCATTTCGCAGTCATTTGCTTGGGCAGAGAGGAGCTGGTGCAGAACACATTTCAGAGCCTGGTTTCTCTCATTAAGTCACCTGTCACATCAGGACCATTATACCAGCCTCACATTAGCATCACGTCTCCTCCCAAATAAAGCACCTGGGGGTGAAGGAGGGGTGAGGAGGCGAGGGGATGGTGGAGCCTATGGGCGAATGGCAGCCTACACATCTCACATCCGCCACTTTTGTTTTACACCGTAGGCACATCGCTTCACTCATAATGGATAGCTGATTTTCATAATATGCATAATATACACAAGGCAAAGTGGTGTAATGTGTTCTACTGAACTTGAAAATTACATCCATTGCAGTACATAATCAAACGCACCGAATGTTCTCGGTGACTGTCGTGCTTCATGAGGGGGGAGGAAAGAGAAAAAAAAAGGAGTGAAAATTCTCTCGCCTGCGGCATAGTAACGTATCCAACCACAAGAGTACAAAATTGAGAATGCATTTGTTATCTCATGGGTACAGAAACAGTGAAAAAGCCTCCAGATTGTTTCTGTACATTTCAGTTACATTTGACATGCAGAGAGGAATTTGGACTTGAAAATCTTGGCTCTGCACCACACTGAAGCATGAAGCTAATGCTCTGCATTGTAGGCTTGGAGTGCCATGAGGCTGAGGTGTCAAAACTGGCAAGCATGATAATGGTTATACTTGTGATGCTTTATGGGCCCTACAGTGACCCTCGTGCGTGTTAACCTTGCTTCCTGCGTCTTATAAATCCTATCCTGAGAGGTTTATGGGCCTCACTTGTCAAGCCTTCCCACTTGTATTTGGTGGGTGGAGTTGCAGCACAGACGACTCGGTGATAAATTCGGACTCTGATGAGCAACTGTGTGCAGCCATGTTTGTTGCAGCGTGGGACAATGCACGGAGTAAATGTCACAACAAATCAGTAATTAGTATGGCTGTTCCCCTCAGTATCATATTTACTGTAAAAATAATTTACACTGACATTTAGACAGCATTCTATTATATTGTTCTCAGACCATAAACTGATGAACTCTGGGAGGCAAAAAAACCCATGTTACATCCAATTTTCTAAACATTTCTTGAAGTGTACTTAGGGCTGGGCGATATATCGAGATTTTAATATATATCGATATATTTTCAAACGCGATATGGTACGAGACAATATCGTTTATATCGAATTAAAAAAAAAAATATATATATATATATATATATATATATATATTTTTTTTTTTATAGCTTATTTTGTGACAAATTGACTTGAATGTTTTATTTGAGATTTTCACAAATGATTTGTTATTTGCACTGTCAACCTCAGTGGAAAAGTCTGCCTATTACTGTCTACATTGTATTAATTGCACAGTGTACTTTAATTTAATTGTTATGCAGGAAAGGGATATTTGTTTTATTTTATTCAAGAAGCATTTTTATTCTATATATGCAGGAAGTTTATTTTTATTTCATTTGTTTTATACATTTTGATATTGTGCAGACCTCTGTTAATAAATGTACCTGTGTGACATTTTGCACGAGGCTTTGTATTAAAACTGACTGTTTTTTTAAGGGTTTGCCTCAGAAAAAAATGAAGCTTAACAGAGATGCTATGCTATAATGCTTTGGGGGAAACCCCAATTATGGCACAGAAAAAATATTGATATATATCGAGTATCGCCATTTAGCTAGAAAATATCGAGATATGACTTTTGGTCCATATCGCCCAGCCCTAAGTGTACTATAAAAATATTTATGTGAACAGTTGTGCATCTTAAAAAGGTGAAACAAAAGTGGCACCACAGACTTAAAGGTTAACTGGCCTAACGAGAGCTTTCGATTGTCCTGGAGAAGTTTGGTAATGCAGCTTGGAGGTTCTTTTAATTGTTAATTCCAACTTGTGATGATCACTGTGGCCTTACACCTGACAAGAAAATCGAAAAACCTCGGTCAGCTGGGGGCTTTCGGTGCGGAGTTCACGCTGTGCCTGGATTTTGTCCAAGTACTCCTGCTTCCTCCTACACTCCACAGAAAATGCAACTGATTATTTTAAATTGGTTGTGGATGCGACTGACGGCTTAGTGGTATCCCTCTGTTTCAGCTGTGTTGGCTTGTGACCTGTCCACAGTTTAGGAAGTCTCTACCTACAGTATGTTAGTAGAAGAAGCAGCGGCAGTACACGTAGTAGTGTGATGATGTAGTTTTAGATATGATGTATATTCTCTTTGCTGTGCTATAAATGAGCAAGAACGTAATGATAAACTTATTATGAGTAAGGCAGAATAATTCAAAATGAAATAAGAAAGAAGTAACAAATTAAAATATAACTCCAACTTTAAAAAAAAGACGGCTTAGACAGTGTAAAAATTAAATAAAAGCAGGTTTCAATGATTTGCAAATCTCATGATTATTTTATTAACAATAGATCATAGAAAACATATGGCATATTTAAAATTAAGAAATGTAACATCTTGAGTAAAAAAATAAAGTCATTTTAAATTTCGTAGCAACAACATATTTGGAAAAAGTTGGGACGGGGATATTTACCACTGTGTAGCTTCCACTTTTCTTTTAATAACATTCAATATACCTGTAAATCTGGGAACTGAGAAAACCAGTTGCTGGAGTTGTGAGAAAATAATGTTGTTTCAATCTTGTTTGACATAAAAGTCGAGACCTTCAACGGTCCTGCTTCCTCTCTGTTATTGTTTTCTATTTCATGATGCATTGAATTGGTGAGCCGTATGGCCTGCTCGAAGGACACTCCCCCACCCAGAATCTGCTACTACAAAACCATGCTTTTGTAAAGGATGTGCAATGCATTGTCTTGCTGAAAAATGCAAAGCCTTCCAATGATAAAGAAACTGCTTGGCTGGAGAGTATATTTTGCTGTAAAACTTGCTGTAAAATTGTGCTTTGGCATTGATGTTTCCTTTCCAGGTGTGCAACTGCCTGTAGGCAGTAGTGTAATGGATGCAGCATCCATCGTTTCTAAAAAAAATAATTTGATGTTTTGATCCATTTTACGATTTTTCACTTTGCTTCAGTCCATTTTAAAATGGTTTTGGTCCAGAGAAGACAGACGTGTTTCTGGATTATGTTCACATACATCTTCATTGCATTACTGAGCTTTAACCTGCATCTATGGATGGCAGAGTTGACTTTGTTCTAAGAGTGAGTTCTAGAGGTGTTCCTGAGTTCATGCAGTGATTTCATTTCGCAGAATCATGCATGTCTTAAATGCAGAGCTACCTGTGCGCCCAAGGATAACAAGGATGCAACAGTGATTTTCAGCACTGTCCATGCACATAGCAACTTCTCAAGATTATCTGAATGGCCTGATGACATTTTGTACTCCACATAATGAAATATTCCAAATATTTTCAATTTTAGCTTGTGGAACATTATTCTAAAATTGCTTCATAATTTGTAAACGCAGCGTTCCACAGACTGGCGAATTTCAATATTTACTTCTAAGATGCCCTTTTGGTATACAATCATGTCACTGACCCGTTACCAATTAACCCCATTAGTTATAAAATGTTACTCAAGGTGTTTCCCTTCAGTACCAATTACTTTACAAGCCATTTGTGGTCTTGTCCAAGTTTTGCTAGATGTCGATCACTTTAAATTCAAAATGAGGTAATATTTTCCATGAAGCAGTAAAAAGACTCGCTTTGAGCATCTGAGATGTTTTGTGTTTTCTATAGAGTCCCACATTCATAAATGCAAATTTACAATGAAATCTGCAATCAGGCAGAACACAGAGGCAGTGTGCTTGTTTCCAGTGAGTGTGTTCTTGTCAGGAGCTGAGATGTGTCCTGCCTATCAAAGGTAACGTTTATCTGTGTCCAGAGGAACGAGTGTCTCCTTGTTGCAGACAAAACTGTCCTCCTCACTCCGCTTCCCATGTGGGTTGCGCTTGACTTCCACCGTTTTCACAGCTGCTCTCGACAGTGCACTCCATTACACCTTAAATCGCTTAAAAGATCTGAAGCACCAAAAAAGTCCCTCTGCAGCTAATTCAGCCCTGACCCACTGCAACACTGCAACATCTGACTCCCGCCTATTGAATTGCTGTGCTATATTTTCAATTAAGAGTATCTGCCTGCCAAGAGCGGCCAGTGTTAAATCAACTCACAAAATTAAACTTTAGCAAAGCATAGAGCCACGGATAAAAATCTTGTATTTAACAGCCAGTCAGCAAGTTATTGAAAATTTCCACACGTTTTTCCTCTGACAAAGGCAAATTCTTCCTTGTTGGGTATCCAGAAGCAGCCACAGATATTAGGCTCAATAAATAAGGAGGGATAAGTGGGTCTTATCCTGTGTTTGGTGGCAGAGCAGAAGACACGCAGAGGCATGACACGCAGCTGCACAGAGCTATTGATTTTCCGCTGGTCTCCAGGCATCCTTCCCTTTCATTCAGGCTGCCTGCCAAGTGACTCTGAACAGAAGCCCCTGCTCTCCCAATGTCTGCACGTCTGCTTAAGCACAATCAATGGGCCATCAGCAGGGGAGAGAACGCCGCTATTGTCTTTACTTCCACAGGGTGTGAGTCAGGGAAATTGAAAATATATGTGCTGGAAAAGCATCGGCTACCACGCAGTCAAAAAGCATCATTGACTATCAGAATTAAATCATATGCTCTGCCTTCAAGTGCAGATTCCAGCCAGCAGCACCCCTGCTAGCGTTTGGAGAGTTTATTTGCCACTAAATGAAAAGACCAATTCATTCACATCTGGCTAAATAACAATTTGTTAGACATAGATCAATTTCTCTGCATGCTGGGCTTGAACAAAACAAAATATCAGAACAGCTCGTTTCCTCTGATCAGATCAGCATCTGAAGGTTGCTGGAGGATACTGCAACAGATATTTTCCTCACTCTAGTGGCTGTAGAGTAAATGACAACACATCTGAGCTCTACAAATTGAAATATATTCTTATAAAAACACTTCAGGAAAATGATGGATCATCAGAAAGAGTCGCTCAGTGATGAGTTGGGCCTCTCCACCAGTGGTCCACTATGCAGCTTCCTGACGGCTTCATTTCACGTTCACGTCTGTCAGCCAGCTTGTCATGTCTCACAATGGAGAGACAGATTACAGAACTCTCCATTACCAAAGACATTTCTTTTTGTCGTGGTTTTTTTTTACAAATCCGCCTGGAGCCACACAAAAGGGAGCTCCAAGCCGAATCCGGCAACAAAAAAATGAAATCATCTTTCATCTGCACTTTCTCATGATAATCCTCAAAGGCTTGGATCAAAGGTAACTGGACTTCTTTTTCTTGCTTCCTGAAGATGTTTCATTTTCGTACGGATGAAGCTTTCTCAATGGCACGTGAAGTGTTTTCAAGAGCCAAGGAGAAAAAATTGCCTTGGATTGAACCCTTTTGAGCAGTGTACTTTGAATCTAAATGAAAGGCATGTCCGGCGCAGCGGCGCAATGGAAATGTCATCTGAACATGCATATTAATAGGCATGTGCTCAGTCGTGATTTCAAGGGTGAGTTGTAGTTCGACTGGTATTGAGTGAACGCTGAGGGGGAGATTTGTATCTGCCATTAAGGAGAAAGGACATCCGCTAACTCAGTGGCAACCGATGAAAAGAAGTGGGCGTGACAGTGGACATTTTAAATGATAGTATAGCAGTAACTTTAACGCTACAAATGCCGCCTGCAGAGCTGAGGAAGCTGATCTGCGTCAATGCAGTTCTAAGGACTGACAAACATAAAAACGGTTGTCGGATCTGTCGTAGCAAATCAGTTTAACCAAAAAGAGAAAGAATAAAACAAAAGCTTTCAATTCACAAAATGTTTTGCCTTGCACCTGTCAAGCACACACTTGTTCACATCTTTCCATTTACCCATGCACACACGCAGAAGATGAGCATGCACAAGCCTGTGGCTATGTGTTTTGCGTGTTTGAATTGCGATGTTAAGACTTTGAAATTAAACCTATTTCAACATGACCTCGTTTCTGTCATCGTGTGTGAGGACGGCGGTTTAGTATAAACACTGTCGGAGCAGCTGCATTTAGTTTCTGCTGCAGCAGCGAGGGAAGGAGCAGCCTCTATTTCACAGGAATCTGCAACTGCTTGCTTATCATATCCTTTCATTTACACTTAAACTTCCATTGGTTTTATTAAAAAGGTATATGTTCTCACTCATAAAAGTTTGCAGCACATTGAAAAACACAATGCCCAGGAGGATGAGCTGGATTGAATAATGGTAATAATAACCCAAGAGTAACAGACTAATAATTACCCACACCGAGCAGCGGAGCGGTTGACTGCGCTCATCAATACGAATTAATGTGATGTAATCGTCTTAACAGTGTTTAATTATTTTATGCTACATCAGCACATGCAGCAGCTGACGTTGTTCATGGGCATGAAATTAGCATTCACATATTTACTGTACCTCAGTGAAAGGAAGATGAGCTGAGAGGATGAATAAGATGCACAGACGAGGTGGTGCAGAGAGAGGAACGATGTGTGTTTATGTGTGTGTGTGTGTGCTTTAGTGCACAAGTCTACCTTTAATTTAATCTCTGAGCTTGCTTCTGTTTGGCCTCTAAATGCAGAATGCTGGATCTTGGCCAGTTTGGAGTCTGGCTTTGTTTGACACTAAGAGCTCTCTGGGATTTTCATTTCTTTTTATTTTGTCTGTCTATATATTTTTTCTTTCTTCTTTTTCCCCCAAGAGCGTGGAATGTTCATTCCAGTAACCTTTGCAAACGATCCACTAAAGACCTTGAAAACGGGCATGAACAGGGCCTGACCTTCAACATAATAAGGAGTGTTGGAGAGGTGCAGACTCACTGATGCGCAGCGGCTCCTGCAGCTCTGCTCGCTGATTCGCTGAGAAAGAGCCTGATGCCTTTAAAATGCCCAAATAAGCGCACACCTGTAGCAGCCCATCAATTAGGTCGAAAAGAATTTGGGCCAAATTATGCGAACTGCCATCAACTTTTTTTTTTTAAGATTTTTTTTTTAAAAGCAAGATCAGGAAATTATTCATGTGTTCAACCCCTTCAAAACAAGACAATTTTAAAAATTCCTGTTAAAAAATAACATACAGAGTATATATTTTTTTACAAATACAGGTGTTGAATGCGTAATCAAAATAAAGGTAACACATATGAGATTACAGCAGAGTGTAAAAGGAAGTACGACAGGCCAGAGTAAATGAAGATGGAACACACCAAAAAAAAAAAATATTGTCTGAGTGACAAAATAATACACTTTCAGTGTGCAGGTCTCTTTGCATTCATGCAGTGACATCCTAAACACTCCATTTTACAATAACTCACCATACACTGTACCAAGACGGGTTTTCCGATAAGAAAAAGAATTAGGCTTTTGAAGAGGAATGGACTTACTAAGCTGGCCATTTTAGCACATTTAGGTGCACATTCAGGTAGAGCTCTTGCACTGCGGCTTTCCAGGTGCCAAACTTTATCCACTAACTAGCTATATTAGATACATGTGTCACTACATCAATTCCTTTCAAATATAACTGTTTTTGGTTTGTATCAGTTGACAGCTTAAGTATGTGTGCTTTGCTGTGCCATGTGGTACACTTGCTCGCCCAGGTTGTTTTGTAAGGCCGTATCTTAGGAACGGCTTGACGGATTTCAGCAATCAACTCCTCTATGGAATCGTCATGGCCAACAAAATCAATAGACAGGTCACAAATCAACAAACAGTCCTACTGCAGATCCCTCTCCTCACAGTGACCATGTCCCTGTTTGATTACAAATGCTCTTAAACTACAGGTGGCAAGTCGGAAACAGAGCAGTATCACGCCTAGAAGCTGCTGTATAGCATTTTGTTAATCAACTTATTTTTTTTAAATCCCAGTTTACTTCCACGAATCGGAAATACAATAAAGTAAGAGATTTATGGCTTTGGGTAATCCACAAAGAGGATGGAAATGGAAAACAGTGAGACCTGGCCAAGTATTATGTATATCTTTGAGATGTTAAAAGTCATTGTAGTCATATGTGATGCATCATTGAAAGGACAGCGTGAGATGGATATGCCAAAGGGTTATAAACATTGGGATATGATATACTGTATCTGTGCACTTGGAAGCATTGTTCGTCCACTTTGACAGAGCTGGAATGAATGGACATTCCTCCATCACAGGGAATTTTCTATAAAACACTGGTAATTGTGGTTTGGCAACAACATAGCTTACCTGACATGTGATATGATTTGGGCACAAAATAGCTACAAAGCAACACTAGTCATTAAGCATGTCTATATCACCAAACACCTCAAATATTGTATCTAAATTTGATGGATTTTTACTCAAAAAGGGGCGGGGACATAAAGCAGAGAAATTTACCTTGATGTGATGTTTTTCTATCAGAAGCTTAGATCACAACAACAAAAAAAGATTGTATGTACCCAAGATGTTTGCTCTATATTGTCTAATGCAGTCCCTCCTAGAGTTTACAGAAACTAGCTTGGATGGATTTTTTTCTCTTAAATATGATTTATGATGGCAAAACATCAAAGGTAAAACTGGATTTAGTTAGCAGTTTTTGTATTTTATTTTTAGCTCTGAGTTTAGTCTCAGAGTGGTCATTCTTATATTTGCAATCTGTCTATATTGTGTCAGTTTTTCAGATTAGTAGCTTGTGGTGTTTTCACAAAGTCCCTTCGTATAAATATTGTGTTGTGTTTATATGAATGTGGTCTTTTAAGAAGCATACAATTTCACATTATATACGAATATTATAATATTAATATTATATAATAATATTATATACTTAATATTATACTTATGACATATAAGTATCTGCGCAGCACTTAGCAACCAAACACCGCTGCATTGCATTGTGGGAAGTTTCTGCTTAGCTAGTGTCCATCATCATCATTTCTCCAGAATGAGTATGGATAGCGCATACTATTGTGTACGTACTAATGTTTCGGACGTACTAAAAAATCTCACATACTGTATTTGCATACTCATTAAGGTGAAAGTATGCAATTTCGGACGCAGCCCCTAGTATTAATATTGTGTTGTGTTTATATGAATGTGGTCTTCTATGAACCATACAATTTCACATTATATACGAATATTATAATATTAATATTATATAATAATATTATTATACTTAATATTATACTTATGACATATCCGTATCTGCGCAGCACTTAGCAACCAAACACCGCTGCATTGCATTGTGGGAAGTTTCTTCTTAGCTAGTGTCCATCAATCCACACTAATACATTTCTCCGGAATGAGTATGGATAGCGCATACTATTGTGTACGTACTAATGTTTCGGACGCACTAAAAAATCTCACATACTGTTTTTGCATACTCATTAGGGTGGAAGTATGGAATTTCGGACGCAGCCCCTTAGTATTAATATTGTGTTGTGTTTATATGAATGTGGTCTTTTATGAACCATATACAATTTTCACATTTTCAGGGACTCATGCAGCCACCTACCCCAGTGTTGTCATGGTGACAATGGTGTACCAAAACGCCGCGGGGATACTGGTGAACTTGCTTGCCGTGGAGCCTTTCTCTGCATAAAACATGACAGTGGCAAAGATAATGATGGCCATGGTAAGGGAGAAGAGCAGGAAGCCCAGCTCGGAGGCGCAGCTCTTCAAGGTGTAGCCCAGGATGCGAAGCCCCGCCGAGTGCCGGGAGAACTTGAAAATCCGAAAGACCCTGAAGACCCTGAGCGTCACGAACGCGCCGCTCACCTGGTCGTTGTCGGTCATGACCAGGCCGATGTAGTAGGGCATGATCGCCACCACGTCGATGACGCTCATCACACTTTTCATGAACTTATAGCGGCTGGGAGCAGCGATCAGGCGCAGCAGATACTCGACCGTGAATATCATGACGCACGCCGTGTCCAGGCAGAAGAAGGCCAGCGCGTAACGCTCTCCGCAGGACGCCTCCTTGGACCTGTTGGGCAGCGTCCCGCACGGAACCGTCTCCACCACGTTGGCCATCACCGAGATGGCGATGAAAAATCCCGTCACATAGTAGAAAACCAGCGCCAGCGTGCTGGTGTGCGGGTTCTCAAACGCGCGCCACAGGTACTCCCGCACGGTGAGGTTGACCGGCGCCACCTCGTTGCTCATGTCCATCTCCTCGTCGTCCTGCAGCCGCTCCGCGTTCTCGCGCCGGCGGTCCTTGTACTCCTCGTAGCAGCAGTCGCCGATGATCTCCGGGATGATGCCGAAGAAGGTGAGCTCTTCGTCGTAGGCGGAGATGCACTCCTGGCGCGGGTAGTGCAGCTTGCCCGTGCGGTAGAAATTGAGGATGTGCCTGAAGATGTCCGGGTCGCGGTCGAAGAAGTACTCGCTGGTCTCCTCGTGGAAGAAGAAGTCGCGCTCCGTGCTGCCCAGCAGCGTGTCCGGGTAGCGCTCCAGCGTGGTGCGCCACGTCTGGAACTTGGTGCCGCTCACGTTGAGGACGATGAGTCCGTCCTGGCCCTTCCTGCGGTCGTGAGGGGGCACGGGCATCGGCGTGCTCGCCACGGGCATCCACCCGATGGCCGCCGCGCGGGCGAAGGGCAGCCACGCCGCCACACCTGCTGCCATGCTTGACCTGGTAACTGCTTCAGAATACGACCCTGCTCCCGGCTGTCACGATGAATCGCATCTGCGAACAGAGACACTGATGTGATCAAGAGAGCAAAAAAAAAAAACACACACAAAAAAACGCGTAAAAACACATTGACTTATTGTGCGCATCGCATGGTAAATCGACGCGCGTAGTCTAGGGCGCACGGTGCGCGTCGCCGCGTACCCTACGCCGTAGGCTCTGCGTTGGTGTAACGCGGAACCATAAATCAGCCTTAAGTATCACAGTGTGTGACTTGCTCAGTTGTGGAAGCTTACTTTGCGGCAGAATATGGAAAATCAATACAATTACTAAGTGAAAGCCAAACACCCACCTTATTAGAGAAGATTGCCCATTAAACTGCATCCACGGTCAGTTCAGTCAAAATACCTATGCTCGGAGGAGAGTACTTGCAGTTCCAACACCCATCTATTTGTCACTGACTGCAGACTACCAGACGATGGAAGAAAGAAAGAAAAAAAAACAGAGCAATGATGTTGCATCAACAAGTTAAACAATTGGAGCCGCGGTCTCTCTGCGTAAAGTGGTCATTAGTCCCGTTTCTTCCCTCACCATCCGCAGGGCTCATGCAGAGGGGTTTTTTTTCTCCCCCTCTCGTTGCAGCTTCAATAAACTCCTGTTCCTCTCGTGGACTGCAAGACCACCCTCCCCCTTCCTCACCACCCAGCTCCGGCTGTGGAGAGAGGAGAGAAACTGCAGAGAGAGAGGCGAGTGAGTGAGAGAGAGACGGAGAGAGAGAGGAGTGGTATCTGCACCCAGAAATTCCTATGCTGCTTCACTCGGAGTGTGTGTGAAGAGGAGGGGAGGGGGTTCTCGGTGTGTAACGGCAGTCAAAGTAGGCGCCACCTCTACAACCTTAAGTGAAACCCCGAGCTTGCGATGCTGTGTTTTCTCCACTTGCACAGTGGCTTGTTTTTCTTTTTCTGCGAGACTCGTACTTGATGGAATTTGTGCTTTTTAAAAGAAAAAAAAAAGAATGAACTCAATAGGTCTTCCCTGACTATTTTAGAAACAATATGTGTACACTGTAAGAAAAAAAACGTTGTTTTTACGGAAAAAAACTGGCAGCTGTGGTTGCCAGAATAATACTATAAAAGATACAGCGGATTGTAAAACACATTACAGAACAACTTGTACATTTTACAATTTCAATCTGTAATCCTTTACAAAAAACATCATACAATTTACATACAAAACTGGTAAATTCAACATCCATTTTCAGCCAAATTAGCATTACTATACGTACCTTTATTAAAGCTAATTTCGCCTGTACAACTTACGTGCAGCCATTGCTTATTTTACATCTAATCCCATTAAATTTCAATGTAAAACAATCAAAATAGAGGCATTATTAATCGGTAAAAGCCTCATTATAAGACAGTAATTTGACTGAATTTTTCCGCTTATTTTATTAAAAGATTGTGTGTTGTGTAATATAGTAGTATTAATAGCGGGGTTTTGTTGTGAAATAAACATCTACATACTATCATAGAATTCTTTGAGTAATGTCTTCATTAAATTAGTTATTACCAGTTAGACAGACAAACTCTGACACAATGTCAACAAAGATTTTCATCTGTAACATTTACGGTCCTTCACCATTGCTATTTCACAGTTTTTTACGGTAATTTCTACGGGCTTTTCTTACAGTGTATTTACCTTTTCAAGTGTACAGTCACAGAGGCACAAACGTGACATTTATCATACAGGCACATGTGTATATGCGTACACTGTACACATACATGTATATTACACACATTTTACATATTGTTTTGAGATCCACCAATACTGTTTTTTTCTATGACCAAAGGCAGTTATTGAAAAATGGTCAGTCCACTAATCAGCCAAGCAATTAACTGGTCATAATCTTGTTTTTTCATGAGTTTTCAGGGCATTTTCTTATTTTTTCTTCTTTTTTTTTATTTGTGTGTGTGTGCGCCCCTGTGTCTCTTTTTAGGAATTGCACACACTACTGTGGATCATCATTTCCCTATGGTTTGGCATGCTTTTTAAAAAAATCAGATGCCCTTTGTGACACAATGCTTCCCGTTAATCTGGGTTTGGGTCCAGCACAACGACAACACTGGTGTGACCCCTATAATAGCTGGATTCAATTTTTTTAACTACAATCCATATTTATTTTCCAGCCTCTTAAAGATGTAAACAGAAAATGGAGGAACCTGGCTCATATAAACTAGATAAAAAGGGATCCTAATTAATATATTTGTAAACATCTGTATGTAGCAGTCTCGTTATAAGGTTATCTGTGCTTGATTCTGTGAAAGGCTACACTTAGTGCATAATTTTGCGTGTACAGCAATTTAATTCTGCTTATGGTATGACTTTATTTTGATTTCAAATTATTATTATGAAAAAATGAACACTAGTCAGCCAATGTTTGTTTTTAAAGACTAAAAATATTAGTTATTAAATCTAGAAAAAACAAAACGGGGCTGCCTAAGACTTTTGAAACCCACAGATACACACACAACATATATATTTATTTGTGTGTGTGTTTGTGTGTGTGTGTCTGTGTGCAGAGATAGATTTCAGATCCACAATAAATCACAATCAATATTATTTCTGGACTGCCTTGTTCTGTAATTCTGTTGAACAGCTTTAAAGGTCAACATCATTGGGTTACACAGCGCTGACATTTTCCCAAATAACCGTGAATCAATTAAATGCATATGTACCCTACCGTAATGCTACGGGCATCTCTGTGGATATTTAAAACACGTGTGACCAATGTGAAGCATGACTCATAGCATGGACTACATTTGGTTTTGTCCCCACATGTTAGAGCATGTTCTCACTGAGGCTGGGTCCCTGTTTAAGCTGCGTTTTGGCTTTCAGCACCACGGACAGCTCAATGGCTGTCAACGCCGCAGTTGCTTTGTGCCTCTTCTCTACGCCAAATACTCAGTATCTGCTGTCTAATTTCAGCCAAACTCGCAGGGTTTCAGAGTCACGGTTGACTACACACAGACACGGAGCCTCGTCATAATGGATGCCCAGTCAACATGAGGTGTAGAAAATGTGCTGCAGCTGTTGCTCTTATTTAAGGCTCTGTAATTTGCAACAGATAAGTAGGAAGCGGCGCACTGTCTTGCCAAAGGATGGTTTGACAGAATAAATGGCTGGCAATGGACGCATTAAATGCGGCACCAGTCAGACCTTTGGCCTTTCGCACTCCAGATCCTCAGCCAGCATCCCACCCAGCTTCTGGCCTCCTCTGGCACAGCGCTCGGTTTTTGCAGAAAGGCTGAACAGGACTTTCAGAAGTTCCATTTAGTGTATGCTGCATACACTCAGTGCTCAGTTGTTTGAGCAGTCGGGCCCAGGGGCAATGTATTCATCTGGGCATTTAAATAATCCAGCAGTTGCCAGTTGGCCCAAAACACAAGCATCCCTGCTGAGCTGGATGGCAGACTAAATGGAAGCTTTTATGACCAAAGACAGACACTGTTTTAATTAAAAAGGTAGGAAAATGGGTTATACTTCATATCTGTTACATTTACATATCTTCTAATCTCACTACAGAAATGTACGTGATTTTTTTAAAATCATGAGCCTTTTGAAGCCTTTTAAAACTCTCAAAAATATTCTTTCTTCATATATTATATATATATATATATATATATATATATATATATATATATATATATATATATATATATATATATATATATATATATATATATATATATATATACTGTATATATATATATATATAAATATATAACCCATTTTCTTCTTGAAAAGGCAGCGCTGGCTTGTGATCCAATGGCTTGGACAGAGTCCTATGAGGTGCTGGCATGGCCTACTTTATGAACACACAGACTACCAGAGTTTCAAGGTCATTTCAGATGATCAGGGTTGATGCAGAGCTGTGCAGATGATTTAATTGCGTCCTGTGTGTTTATGGATTTAGAATTTGGATCAAGTAATTACCGTGTCCTTAACAAGGTTGAACACCTCATCTGAGCTTTTTTTGTTATATTTTGTCTGGACACTGGCTCAGAGATGGAACTCAGCGGTCTTGGGCCTAACATGCATCCATAGGTCTAAAACAATTACAGTGGCGTGTGGTTATCATACTAATACAATCCAGATAGTGATGGCTTGCATGCTGAACTGTCTCTGAAGCCTTTGGGATTTGGTTGTGTAAGAGGATGAATTTTCTAAACAGGTTTTTAAGTGTAGTCAGTGTTGTAAGGCAAAGACAAGCACCCAAAACAAACAAGCAAACAAACTTTCACACGCATGCACCCAGAGACAGTCTGATGCAGTAAACCTTTAAAGATTCATGTGGGCTCACACACACGCAGCCATATTTTTGCACTTGATCCGTTGACGGTAACAGACTGTCCACTGTGTACACTAATGCAGCCCACTCTGCAGCCTGTTTTCTGTATGCTATATTTAGTCAAGCCCAGCACGGTGATTGAGATGATTAAGGAAATGAGTCCCCATCACTGGAGATGTGCCAGAGCTTGTTAAGGAATAAGCGAATGAGCAGCCGCCTTTTGATTCCCGTCATGCGTTAAAAATAAATAGAATAAAATCAAAATTCCCAGAATCATTGAGTTTAAGTTGAACACAAATATGGCCATAATGTAACTTTTTTAGTCCCACTTCAAAAACAAGATGCTAGTTTATTACAGCTCATATTTTATTTGTCATAGAACAAAGTATATTGGATGTTTAAAATGAAGAAATGTACAATCTTCAGAAAAAAAATAAGGTAATCTTAAATTTAATGCACAACAACAAACGTATGTCAAAAATCTTGGCACTGGTTCCCCTTTTCCACCAAACCGGTTCCAGGGCTGGTTTGGCCCAGTGCTGAGTTTGGAACCGGGCTCTCTGTTCCTACGGACAAAGAACTGGCTCCGGTCCAGAAAAAATGGTTCCAAAGTAGCACCAACTCTTAGAGGAAAGAACCACTTACATAAGCAGAGGAAGATGCCAAGACCAACGGCAATAGCGAGACGCCAACATTTTCAAATAAGCGACCAATTAATTTAGATGCAGCAAAGCAGCGGTTTGTTGAGGAGACAACTTGTCTTTTAGCGATATGGTCCACGGAGGGTGCTACGCCGGCCGAGTTCGTATTAGAGCAAATACGTTGTTGTCGCTTCAACTTTTCCGCCAATACCAACGCAGCGACGTAACTGACGTTTGCAGCGACGTAACTGATGTTTGCAGCGACGTAACTGATGTTTGCAGCGACGTAACTGGCGTGTGCAGCGACGTAACTGACGTTTGCAGCGACGTAGCTGACGTTTGCAGCGACGTAACTGACGTTTGCAGTGATGTAACTGGATGAATTATAATGACGTGGCTCCCCTTAGCACCCGAGCTGTGAAAAAGCAAACCGGTTTTAAGCTAGTTCGCATGTTGAACGAGTTGTGAACGAGCACCAGCACTGGCCCAGAACCAGCACTGGACCAGAACCAGTCCTGGAACCGGTTTGGTGGAAAAGGGGTATGGGTGATGTCTACCACCGTGTAGCTAAAAAAATTTACAATGTTTGTCACTTAAAAAAGAACACATTTTAAACCTTATCCAGTTCTACAAAGTCCTTCTATATACAGCAGTGTTTGTTGTTTTTTTTTCAAATGTCTGCATATCCTTATAATATAACTTGGGGATCAATGTTCTGCCCTAGGACCCTCAGAATCGATGCAACAACTGCAGTTTAAGGACAAAAATCTCTACCTACTGCTAAGCAACAGGTCATATCTGCTTTGGAAGTGAAGAGACCAGTTCCTGGATAACATAGGAGTGGAATGTCATGCTCGACTTTCCAGCCTCTTCTTATTCATATTTTTCCATTTCATGAGGCACCAAATGTTTTGAGTGTGGGTGAAAGATCTGGTCTGCAGGCAGGCCTGTTCAGTACCTGGACTCTTCTAGTAAGAAGCCATGCTTTTGTAATGGATGCTTATACCCATATGTGTCTTACAGTGTAGATTATTTCCTTTCCAGATGTGAAGAAGAAATATTCCACAGTGCTAAACAGCACAACAGCACTAATTCTATTTTAAATGAGTATTTGCTTTGAGAAGATGTTGGTATTTCTGGATCACATTCACATATTGCTCCTTCTTTGGATTATAGAGCTTTAACCTGTTTTGTAGATGGCATGAGGAACTGTTCTTAGAGTGCATGCAGTGATTTCTATTATAGAATCGTGGGCAGCTATTTCTCCAGGTTCTCAGAATCTTTGAATTAAATTATGTAGTGTAGACGATGAGATATTCAAAGCCTTTGCAATTCTCCACTGAGGAACATTATTCTGAAATTGTTTTGCAGAGTTTTTCAAAGATCGGTAAATCTGCCCATCTTTGCATGTAAAAGACTGCCTCTCTAGGATATTCCTTTTACACGTAATCATGTCATAGACCTTATGCCAATTAACCTCATCAGTTGCAAGATGTTCCTCCAGATGTTTCTTTTCAGCACAAGTTCCTTTTCCATCCATTTGTTGCCCGTGTTTCAACATTTTGAGATACAGGCTACATGTAGATAACATGCAGAACATAGAAAATGCCTTGTATGTTTTCAAAGTTCCAATAAAAAATAGATTTTGAGAGATTTGCAGATCATTCCCTTCTGTTGTCATTTACATTTTAAACAGCTTCCCAATATTTTTGGATTAAGGGTTGTATTAAAAACCTAATGAGAAAAGATTGAAACAGGCAAATTCCATGATGAACCCCATTTCAGGCTTGCAAACACCTAGTGTGTTTTCTGAAATGCTGCTAATGAACTCATGAATTGTCCTCATGACCTCCAGGCAGAGAGGCATGCTGCTATCCGCAGGTGAACGGCCCGCAGCCCACCTCCCACCACGTCATCTCCCTCAGCTGCCGTTGCCTTTCCTTGGCTCTAATGAGTTATTGACCCCCTGCGGATGTGTAAAATAGAGTAGGTCTTCATGGCTCTTCATTGCACGCGGCAGCTGGTGTGTTCGGGGCTCTGCGTGTCCGTGTGTGACACACACACACACACACATGTGTAAAGATATTTATATGTGAGTCAGTGTGCTGGAGGGAAGGGAGTTTTTCCAGAGTGGGAGGCTGTTGCTTGAGAGCTGGGTGACTGGTTTCTTTCCTGTCAGGACGGCTAGAATAATGTGTAATTTCACCACTGTTGATTGTCAGAAAGCTGCAAATAGAAAATGTAGGCAACAGTATGGACAACATGCTGTGTGACAAACAATACCTGTAATGATGCCTGTACTTCCACCCTTGAAAGCAAGCTCATTTATGTAGCTTATATCTCTGGTGGCACTAGAGGCAATCCCGTATGTAAAAACATGCACCATTATGACCATTACTGACTGATGAAAACATAGATCTCCTGTTAAATGGGCTCATTAAATCAGCCTATCCTATACGTACAGTATTTTCTCAAGGGGACACAATGAGAGGGACAAATGTTCCACCCACTCGTGCTTTTTTTAATTGTTTTTCACCCAGCTCCTTCTCAGTGTGTCAATAGGGAGAGTCGATCTTGTCAGCTGGTGAAGAGGTGTAGAAGGGAAAAAGAAGTGTTTGTCGTTGCGAGTGCTTGTGCATATATAGCACATGCACTGCAGCTTTGAGACGTACACTCCACAACGTGCAGCGAGTCCCTGAGCTGCAGCTGCACAAGGGCACGTCAGCTGGAACGTCTCGAGCACGGCCATTAAAACCAAACTGATCTTCCCTTCACTTGTCTCTTCTTATCCTCACAACCTTGCTGCAGAAAATTACAGTGTGTCTGTTTGTTGCGCAATGTGTAATTAAAAGCTAAAGGCAGCAAGGAACCCAACTGGCAACCCTTTTAGCTTCAGTAGTAATTCTTTTCAGGGACATTGAATTGTTTACAACTGTTGCCCACATTTGCCAAGGCAAGGGGTGCAGTGCAGATGCTAGATGAACATCTAAACACTAGGCTTTTAACACCTTCCCACACTCTCTCTGCAGCTGCAGCGCCAAAATGACATGAGGCTTTTTTTTTTTTTTTTTACATTTGGCAAGGGTTGAAGGTTTTTACGCCTCAGCTGTGTGTGTGCAGCAAAGTGATAGATGAGAAAGAAACAGAAACAGATCAGGTATTAGCCAGAGTATTCAGAGTTCATTGTTCATCTCCAGGGCACATAAATCTGTGTGATGTTTATGTTGGAGTAAAAGGAATTGGATCCAAGGTATTAGAGAAAAAATATTATCTAATCTACTTACTAAATAATATTTGTCTGGCAGATGTGAGGCACCATTTCACTAGATCATGGGAATTTCATTGACATTTCGACTGATTGATACTTGAATCCTACAGGCTTTAATACCGTTGGCACACACATGCAGCAGTTACTCAATCTGGATTTTGGATCGGCTCTCTGTTGTCTCTTCAGATAATCTGAGAGCGGTAGTCTTAAAAAGTCTCCACACTCATACACAAACATACAGTATATTTTTCTTGTTTTCTGTTGCACAGCTCATTTCCAGAGGGACTATCATCAAGAGCCACTTCACAATAAGCGTTTACCTCCTTTTTGTGTTCCCATTATAAAGAACAAGCAACTGTGAGTTGAAAGAAGAGTCGCGCGGGGATGGGACTTTGTGTAGGGTTGTTTGTTTGGGCAGTGACAGTGTGGGCTTCTCCTGACGTCATTTGTCAGGACTTGGCATTGGCTGGCCTGGCCGGTGACATTTGCTTTCCCACCATGTGGCCCCTGTACTTTGAGGCCAGATGGCAGATGATGCCTCTGACACACAAACACTCACTCTTTCTGCACACTCACCATTAACTTTTCCTTTTCTCCGCACACAGAGAGAGGCAGAGAGAGCGAGGGGCAGCAGATCGATTTGTCAGCTAAAATAATTTATAAAGTCCTGATAGAATGCAAGAAAGTAAACTTGGGGAAAAGTGGATGTATTATGATTAGAGCTTGCTAGATCGATGCTATCTTCTTTCTGTGAAGCTCACCTTGTTTGTTCAAGGTGAAATATCTTCACGAAGGCTCAGAGCACAGCTATTACACTTCCCCTTTATGTGGACTGCAAAATTGGGTTGTGTTTTGCTCACTTTCGTACATCTGCTCCTCTTCTTGTATCTCTACATCCATCCATCCATCCATCCATCACCTATCCCCTCTGTCTTCCTCTTCAGGGCCACAAGTAGGAATGGGCGATATTTTACCGTTCACGATATACCGTCAAAAAAATTCCTCATGATAAGAATTTGTCATCTCGCGGTAAAAATGATAAATTCCCATTGATGACGTTTTTGTGTAAAGCTGATTTTTGGAAAGAACAAGCAAGGAAGGAAGGAAGGAAGGAAGGAAGGAAGGAAGGAAGGAAGGAAGGAAGGAAGGAAGGAAGGAAGGAAGGAAGGAAGGAAGGAAGGAAAGAAAGAGGATGGGAAAAAGGAAGGAGAGAGCAGGAGGAAAGAAGGAAGGAAGGGGAAAAAGAAGGAAGGAAGGAAGGAAGGAAGGAAGGAAGGAAGGAAGGAAGGAAGGAAGGAAGGAAGGAAGGAAGGAAGGAAGGAAGGAAGGGGAAAAAGAAGGAAGGAAAAAGAAGGAAGGAAGGAAGGAAGGAAGGAAGGAAGGAAGGAAGGAAGGAAGGAAGGAAGGAAGGAAGGAAGGAAGGAAGGAAGGAAGGAAGGAAGGAAGGAAGGAAAGAAAGGGGAGAAGGAAGGGAGAAAACAAGGAAAGGAGGAAGGAAGGGAGAAAAGAGGAAGGGAAGAAGGAAGGAGAGAGCAGGAGGAAAGAAGGAACGAAGGGAAAAAAGAAGGAAGGAGGGAAGGAAGGAAGGAAGGAAGGAAGGAAGGAAGGAAGGAAGGAAGGAAGGAAGGAAGGAAGGAAGGAAGGAAGGAAGGAAGGAAGGAAGGAAGGAAGGAAGGAAGGAAGGAAGGAAGGAAGGAAGGAAGGAAGGAAGGAAGGAAGGAAGGAAGGAAGGAAGGACGTTTTTGTGTAACAAACATGGCGGATCTGAGAGCGAGATAGATTTATAGTTGAAAAGGTGGAGTTGAATTGGTATTTTTTTTATCGTCATTTTTATCGTTATCGGGATAAATGCGAGAAATTATCGTGATACATTTTTTAGTCCATACCGCCCATCCCTAGCCACAAGGGCCTTCTGGATCCTACCCCGGCTCTATGTGGGTTTAGGACTGGGGCTGAACCCTGAAAAGGTCACCAGTCCATCACGGGGCCACACACCTACACTCGCTTCTATGGGTAGATTTACAGCAGCTTATGGAGGAAATCACCTCAGAGTTGAACACATTTTAAAAAAATGGTTTGATATCAATGAACTATCATAAAATTTGGACAAAACAAAGTTTAAGTTGTTTGGAAATCATACGGGGAACAGTGTTTTAAAAGTCATGATAAAAGGTGTAAATATAGACAGAGTTAATGAAGTGAAGTTTTGGGTGGTGATCGACCACAAGATCTGCTGGAAACCTCACATGCAGCATGTTCAAGTTAAAGTATCCACAAGTACTTCAGTCATCAGTAAAGCTTTTTTTTGCCATATTGTAATTATTGTGTGGAAGTTTGGGTCAACGCCTACAAATCCTCACTCCGACCGTTGTGCACACTCCAAAAAAGAGCCATCAGAATGGTTCATAAGGCAGGTTTCCAGGACCACTAATGAGTTCATTATAAACTCCTGGCTACTAAAACTCCCAGATCTGAGATTCAAACAGCTCAGCTAATGTATAAAGCAAGAAACAAAGAACAAGCAGATAATATGCAGAAACTCATTACTGATAGAGAAGGGGGTTGTCATTACAGAGGAAGCCTTAACTTCAGAACCAGGATTGTTCAAACAACCATGAAGAGAATGTGCACTTCAGTCAGTGGTGTGAAGGTCTGGAAAAAACTCAGCCAACAACTGAAGCAACGTCCAAGCACGAGTTTGTTTAAGAAAAGGCTCGGACTGGGGATTTTCAACAAGTACGGGGATGATGATCTGAGGAGAACTTGAATGAGTGTCTCTAACGCTGTAAATAGGATCGTATACAAATGAGTATGCATAAGTTGGATGTATTACTGCATTACTTTATATGTAGATATGTTTTTTTTGTTTTTCTTTAATTCACTAGACTCGGAAAACCAGATGGATATAAAGGGTAATTGTGGACTACTAGAGAAGGGGTAGGATTAAATTACTTTTACTTCTTCCTATCCTTTTCAGACATGTAAAACAGGATTTGTGTGTTGTGTGTATTGTCATAGATTGATTTATTTTGTGTGCATTCAGCTAAAATAGGTATATTTATGTATATACATTTATTTACAAGGGATTTTGTATGTTTAAAATGTATGTGCGTGTGTGTGTGTGTGTGTGCGTGCGTGCGTGCGTGCGTGCGTGCGTGCGTGCGTGCGTGTGTGCGTGTGTGTGTGTGTGTGTGTGTGTATGCATGCATGTGTATATATGTGTATCTATTTGTATATACGTGCGTAGATTCATACTAGAGTTAACGTTGTTATTTAATGATTTTGACATGTCTGGAATGAATCAATAAATGAAATGAAGTTGCAATCACCAATGGCCTAACATATCAAAGCATAACATTTTTTTGACTGCAGGGTTAAGGTTTGAAGCAGCCTCAAATCCCACCACGCTGCCCTCTTCTGTCCCAATTAAAGGAATAACCTGTCACTTCTGAGTAGTAACAAACTGTGAGCTGGGATTTGTCGATGGACCAGGTATTTTGTGATTAAGCCAAAGGAAACAAACATTAAAAACGACTTGATTTCATTCACAGTTAATAGCCATGGCATTCCCAAGGTGCCCCAAATAAATGTTAAAGCCTTTCATTGCACAGACTCTGCAGTTTTAAGAGTTTTTAAAGCCATTTCAAACATTACGGCCTTTGGAAATATTGCTCTCTTTACACATTTTAAAATCTTACAGCAGCTTTTAATACTAGGTCACAATATAATATAATTGTTTTCTTGCTTGAAACACTGTTTAGGGATTAAAGGTTAAGCCCTGGAGTGGTTTAGGTTCTATTGGACAGAGAGATATGTTTTAGTGTCAGCTTTGGGGGCTGTGCCACTTCTATGCGGAGCTATCCAAGGCTCAATACTTAAGGCCATCCTCTTCTCTCTTTATCCACTCCTGAAAAGGAAGACTCTATGGTGTTGGTTTTCATTTTTATGTGGATGATTGCCAGATCTACTTACTCCTTATTAAAAGGCGTATCCTTTATAGGAGCATTTTAAGCCTCTGGTATCCAACCTCGGATTCAAAGTGTACCAGGGTTGCACAATATTAAGAAAATGTGCAATATGTGAAATCAGAGCTTGAAATTGAGATAATATGACTATCTATATGTAAACCTTTAAAGTAAGATGTTAATGTCTTTCTCCTTTGCAAAGTATCATCCCCAGACTGTAAATAATAATAATAATAATTATTATTATTATTATTAATAATGATAAAAAAAGATAAATTAATAAAAACTCCACCCTGCAAAAACTGCAGCAACACTTTTCATGTAGATTAGCATCTATATTGGCATCTTGGGCAGCAAGGTTCCATCTGACTGGCATGATTCATCATTGACATTTAGAGTGTGATTGCAAGGCACTTGGAAAATAATAGACTACCATTTTTTTTCCTTCATGTTTTTTTAAAAACTTTTGCAGCATTGATATGCTGCTTGGTGGTTCAAATCCCACCAGTGGGGTTTCTGTGTGGAGTGGATGTTCCCGCCGTGCTTGTGTGTGTTTTTCTCCAGGTACTTCGGTTTTCATCCACAGTCCAAAAACATGTATTATAAAGTTAACTGGCGATTCTGAGTGTGTGTTGTCTGTCTGTCTTTCTGTGACGCTGTAATGGACAGGTGACCAGTCCAGGGTGCACCCCTTCCTTTCCCCCAAAGAGAACCGAGATAAGATCCAGCAGATCCGGATGGATGGATGGATGGATGGATGGATGGATGGATGGATGGATGGATGGATGGATGGATGGATGGATGGATGGATGGATGGATGGATGGATGGATGGATGGATGGATGGATGGATGGATGGATGGATGGATGGATGGATGGATGGATGGAACGTTGACATTGCAGGAACAATAGATGTCCAATATTCAATATGTTTAACCCAAAATGGAATGATGGTTTTAAGTTGGATAAACAGAGAATTTCTGTTCCCAACGCAGAAATTTTCCATTAAATCTTCTAAGGTGAAGTCTGTTTTTTTAAACAACTTTTATTATCTTTTCCAAACTTTAAGAAAGTCCTATTATATATTCTCTCAACTCGCCATGGCTCTTGTAATGTTCTGTACGTTGGTGTTAGCAAATCGTGAAATATCTATGCCAGAACGGTGGGGGTGCGCGGAGGTTTTCACATGTAGGAGATCAAGGAGGCAGAATTACTGAGCACCCACTCTTCTGGAGGGAAAAGATTTGACTGGAAATGGGAAGTGGAGAAAAGGGACTATATATGCATACAGGTGTTTATGTAAATGTTGTCCTTCTATGGACTGGTGACCTGTCCAGGGTGAAACGGTGTGTTATATTCTCTCAACTCGCCATGGCTCTTGTAATGTTCTGTACGTTGGTGTTAGCAAATCCCTACTACTATTACCTTCATTTCTTTATTTGTCATACTTTAACACGCTGTTGTGTTTGTCTGTGTGTGTTTTCTGAGTTTTTATCGTAGTGCTATTTGTATTTTTGTGCTGAGCTCCACTGACGACTTACCTTTCACAGTCCAGTGAAATGGCAGAGAGAGATCAAGCCTTCCCAGCGGTATCCCCTGAATCTCTGAAACAGGTTGCCCTTAAAAGGCCAGGATGACCCCCAGTCTGTCTGATTTTAAATCCCGTCTTAAAACTCACTTTCATTCTTTGCTTTTTATCTCAGATTGAGAGTTGTGTACTGTCACCCTGATGGTTTTACTCTCTTATTGCGTAAAGTTTTGGTTTGCTGTTGGTTTACTTCACTGTATGGTGTTTTATGCACATAATGTAGAAAACGTTGGTTGTCTTAGTTGTTTTAAAAGTGCTTTATGAAATATAAAAGATTGGATTGTTGATGAGTGTTCATGAGAGAGGCCTGACACAAGGAGGCAAATCAATTAACCGTCTTTGAAAATGTTATCAACCATAAGCATCATAGCTTGAAGGAAGAAATGAAGGAAAGGTAAACTCTGATAAGCATCTATACTTTATGCTAAAGCTTCTTTGAGCTGCTTTTGTAAAATGATTTCTGCTTCGCTGCAAAGCAAACAACCCTCTGACTCCCTGAAAGCCACCGGAGAGAGACCGACGTATTGACAGGGAATTCAAATGCTCAACAATCCTTAAGGTTCATTTCTTTACATATTTCATTATTCTTTTCTCACGGTCTGGTATTTAAATCACGAGACAGTAAATTAAACAGAAATTTTCTGAAGGCAGTTGAACTTAAACTGCCATGATGAATGCTGCCATGGTGAATTTTGTTTCATACCTTAGATTTTGTCAGGATTCTTTTGGATTTCTTGTATTCTATTTTATGTAAAAAGTAATTCTGAGTTTTCTTTCTTCAGTCCATGATCTCCTTAATTCCCCCCCCTAATGTATGGGTATTCATCATCCATACCCATTCTTCTGCAATTCAGGATGACAAGGTTCTGCTGGAGTTTATCACAGCTTTCTTTGGGCAAAAGGCATCCGTTACACCCTGGACAGGTCACCAGTCCATAGAAGGATAACATTTAGACACCTGTATGCATATATAGTCCTTTTTCTCCACTTTCCGTTTCCACTCAAATTTTTTCCCTCCAGAAAAGTGTGCTCAGTAATTCTGCCTCCTTGATCTCCTACATGTGAAACCCCCCTCCATTCTGACATAGATATTTCACGATTTGACAAAAGTAATGCCGTCATTAACCATCTTCACCTCAGGGATCAATGACGTTTCTGATTCCTGAAGTCTGATCACATAGGCGGGCTGTTTTCAGTATCAACGGCTCAAAGAGCACTTGCATAGTGAGAAAATGATGAAAAGTCTGACACCTCTCTCACATTTCTCTTCATAATTTGAGGTTATGGACTGCATACATTTATCTTAAAGCAGCACAAAAGCCTTTTTTCCCCCCGTTAAAATATCACTTTCAGTTTCGTTTGAAGGAGTAATTGCTTTCTTTTAGGAGGAATCGTATGGCTCTTCCTGTGGCCAATTCCTTTTTTTTTGCTGAAAACTGTAACCTTGGATTTTAGTCATCTCTTGCTACAGCTGTGTCCTGCTTTATTGTACTATGACACACATTATCAATCATGACTTTTGAAAACTCATCCATTTGGATTTTCAATTTTAAACATTTATATTATGATTCCCAGACAATTATCTGAAGTTAAAGTCAGGTCATGTGGAGAGTGTTTCTCCTTGTGATGAGTTCTTGGATGTTCTTGTTCTCTTTCTGTCCTGATTGTCCACACATGTGTCCCAACAGCGCCCTTACCTGTATGTTTTCTGCTTTTGTTCTTAAATTCCTTTTGGGTTGTCTTTCTACTAATCATTTAGTCAGTCTTGCTCCCTATGTTATCAATTACTTCAGTCTTTGGGGTTTTGGATTTCCTACTTTACCAAAAAAAAATAAATGTTTTATCTTTGTTCAAAATAAAAGGAGCTTTGTTCTTTTTTTTATTTTTTTATTTCCTCTTGCCTATGGCCTCTGGTACCTGCATTTGGGCTCCTCTCATACGAAACTTTTTTTTCCCTTTTTTTGCATATATATTCATTAAGTTTGGTAATAACCTAAAGCATATGCATTTTAATCTTAAAAGTTTTTGTTTTTGTGTGAGCATGAGCGTGTCTCCTTCACCAGCCCTCTTGGCAATCTATTATATTTTATTTGCCCCTTACAAAAAGGAATGAGAAAGAAGAGAAGGGGGGGGGGGACCAGACAGTGATGGGTGCAGTTCGGAGAGTGTGTGATGTGTTGTAGTGTGTCTGAATAAATGTATAATGTGTTGTGCTCGAAAGAAAAGAGACATAACACATCCAGGTATTTATAATCAGAAGAGGATAGGGAAAAAAAGAAGAGGGGGGTCTACAGTGTGTTGAGGATGCATGTAATCCTGTGAGAATAATTAAATGTCTCCTACACAACCTGACATAATGTGGGTGTGAGCAGACTCACCCATCTTCTAGTTATTAACATTTAATTTAATACCAGACACTGTTTAAACTTTACAAACTAACTTTATTCCAGCAAAATAATATGAATATGAATATGAAGTTTTTAGAAACATTTAAGAGCTTATATTATTGTGAGGAACATAAATGTAAAACCAAGAGGTTTTTTATAAAACAGCAAAACTAACTCTGATTATTTGTCTCGAGTTAAAGGTTGTGTTGGAGCTTTCTTTCTAAAGCTTTTTGTTAAACCTGAAACTCTCAAACAATTAAATGCTTTTGCTTACAACAAAGAAGCGACAGGACTTTTAAAAGATCCGTCCTGTCACAGTTTTGAGTTTATATCACGATTTTGGGTCGTTCACAGTTTTTGTAATCATCTTCCTGTTTTATTTTGAAAGCCGGTGTCCTTGTGTTTAAGTTTTGTCTTGACTTCCCTTGTTTCCATCTGCCTTGATCGTTTGCACCTGCGTCTCATCAAGCCTTCTGTGTACATTTGTCTTGTCTTTCCTTTGCTTCCTGCTGGTCCGTACTGTTTCTATCCAGCAAGTGTCATGTCAGATTTTTGTTTTTGTCAAGTTTAGGCCCTTGTTGTAAATCCTGCTCAGCAACACTTTTTTTGGGGGATAAATAAATCACTTTTTTGGAATTCCCGCCTCCTCGCTCTCCTGTGTCTGGTTCCTACACAGTCACACCTTGACACGTCCAAGGAGGATAGTTTTTTTTTTTTTTAATTACAGCTTTTTTCAACATCTCCCATGCAACCTTTATGTGAACCTTCTGGTTGAAAAAAAAATACAAGAGTGACATTAATCCTTCCTTTTAGCTCTCAGCTTGAATATATACAAATGTTTTCACCTAAATGTAATGTATTTTCTACGGAGCCCCTCTGGTGACATTTGAAAAAAATAAAATAATGCGTGGCCTCGCATTAATAACTCGTGGCCACGAGTTATTAATGCGTGGCCACGCATTATTTTTTTTTTTTCAAATGTCACATGTTATTACTACACTCGCCATGACAATACTCTTGCTCTTTAATATAAATAGACTATAATTACCGTTATTAATGATGAATAACCATCCCACCAAGGAAGTTGCATCCACGAAGTCCAGACAGTAAGTTATAATGCCATCCACGAGTAAAATAATGCGTGGCCACGCATTGATTATCTCGTGGCCACGAGATATTAACTCGTGTCCACGAGATAATTAATGCGTGGCCACGAGTTATTAATGCGTGCGTGGCCACGCATTATTTAATTTTTTTTCAAATGTCACCAGATGGGCTCCGTAGTAATAACAAGTGACTTTTGAAAAAAATAAAATAATGCCTGGCCACGCATTAATAACTTGTGCATTAATAACTCGTGGCCACGCATTGATTATCTTGTGGCCACGAGTTATTAATGCGTGGCCACGCATTATTTTATTTTTTTCAAATGTCACCAGAGGGGCTTCGTAATTTTCTACAAATTGGTTAAAAGAATGAAATCAACAGCCATTTTTACAGCATTCTAATCTTCATCAATGTGCGCCATTATAGACATATGTCATAAACTCAATAGTTTCCTTCAAAGACATAACTATCTCTCCCTTTTAAAGAAACTCCCTATATTGGAGCTGCTTGATATACACATGATAGATATTAATCTTGCAGAAAGAACAATACACCAAACTAATGGCTGTGCTGCGACAAATGACTGGACTACCTGCCTATTAAAGATAAAGTGCAGGTGTTGAGGTCGTCAGCTCCAGAGTGGCTCCTATTGGCTGTGGGCTTCGCCTAAGAGGAGGTGAACTGTCCTTCGAGAGTTTTGTAATTAATCAAGGCCCCCCTTTAAACTCAACAATTACACATTAAATTTTATCTGCTCATCTCCCACGTGCTCCCAAGCTCTTGCGTGATGTGAGACCATATCTTAATTACTCTTGGATCGCTTATACCCCCCGCACGCACCGTTGCAATATCTCTTGAAGAGACAGAAAATCATTTTACAGCTGAACAGAAAAGTCTCTGCGGTCCCTTTTTTGATAACCCCCCCAACATCACCCAAACACACATCTGACAGTGTTGTAAAGACAGACAGACAGGCAGGCAGAGCAGGGCCTTGTTCCAATAATTCATCTGCTGCATACTAACAATGAGTCCCCTGATGGATTTCAGATTGAGCCCTTTCAAATATTTGAATTTGAAGGCTGACAAACTGTACTTCGTTAATAAGTTATTAACGGCAGTGGCTGCTGCAGCAAAACTTTCTCAAGTTGAGTGGGAGATCATTATCGAATCTGTGTTTCAGCATCGGCCTGTGCACACGTGAAATGTGTTCTGCTTCATTTCGGACCTTTTTTTTTTTTTTTTAAGCCAATAATCACCAACTTAGGCCACGTTTACACGTAGCCGGGTATTTACAAAAACGGATATTTTCCCCTCTACGTTTTCAAAAATATCCTCGTTTACACGGACCCGCATGAAAATGCTGTTAACGTCATGCCAGCCAATCAGAATCCTGGAAAAAACATCAACAAATGACACGTGTAACTTCCAGTTAAGGCTGATTTATGGTTCCGCGTTACACCAACGCAGAGCCTACGGCGTAGGGTACGCGGAGACGCACACCGTACGGCGCGCATCGCCGCGTACCCTACGCCGTAGGCTCTGCGTCGATTTAACGCGGGACCATAATTCAGGCTTTACTTCCAAGACGGAACGAGAGTCTTTTATATAGAATATAAAACAGGTAAAATACAAGAAAATATTGACGGTGGCCAAACTAATTGTAAACACAGGTCGCACACATGACGCTGGTGAGTTTCTGGTGCATAATGTGACGTTCTGAAGCTTAAATCTCCGTTTTCCTCTGTTTTCCTCTGTTTAGAAGCAAACGTGAAAACAGAGTTTTCAGAAATTATCGTTTTTGGGGGTTTTGAGCTCCGTTTTCGTGTAAACGAACGGCCAAAACGCATGAAAACGCCTCAGTTTTTGCTACATGTAAACAGGGCCTTAGGGTCTTATCGCATTTGGTTTCCTGCAAAACAAATGTTTGACTGGTCATAGATTAGGCACCAGGAGCATTAAAGGCTGCTGTGAGGCTTTTCAGCTGCTGTGAAGCGCTCCCCTCCCGTTTAACATAACAATCATAGGAGCGCCATTTAAAAGTTTATCAATAAATCTTTAATGCGTTTCACAGCCAATTAAGTATTTGTAAGCCCACGGGAGCAACTGCAGGTCAGCCGGACTCTTGGAAAAGTGAGTATGAAGCGATGTGGTTGCATATCAAAATGGTGCAACATTCGAACAGAGAGCATCCCTGCAATCTCAGGGAAACGTCCCCAGACTTACACTCGCATGTTGTACTCAAAGTGCCTTGAGCTGTTTGTCGGATATTATGATGCCAAACGGTGCACACCAGTGAACAATGACAGAGACCATGTCTTTTGATTGTAAAACAATTACAAATGTGTCTCTCTGTACATACGCCTGGTGCTTAACAGCGCACTAGTTGGCGATGCTAAGCCACGTAGTCCTTTATCTGCAAAGGAAAAAGTGCTA
Source organism: Cololabis saira (assembly GCF_033807715.1). Taxonomy (NCBI): domain Eukaryota; kingdom Metazoa; phylum Chordata; class Actinopteri; order Beloniformes; family Belonidae; genus Cololabis; species Cololabis saira. Next base: position 14,287,305 of record NC_084591.1, read on the forward strand.
GAGGGCATCGCCAGAGCTTTGAGAGGTAGCTGGAGGGGCTTTGCTGTCAGCGCCAGTATGTGGTTAAATTAAGCACAAAACTGAAATAAACACTAGGTGAGCAACCCAAAACTCAACCTATGGTATTAAACACATTTCCAATTTCTGATCTGCCTCTGCGGACAAACTTGTCATAAAAGCTTTTCTATTTCACCGGGAGCTTAGCACGCCTCGGTCTAAATTAGAATACCACTTTTTATTATAATTGAAGATTCTCATTATGGTACGGCTCACCATCACCACCATGAGAATAAACATCATTAAAACAACTCTTCCTGCAGAAAGCCAGACAAATATTCACCTGTTTTTTCTTTTCCCCCCACTGGCGGACGAATCCGCCTGCAGTTGTCTAATCACCTCCTTTCACTCCTCCAGCTTGTTACTGGCTAATTGTGCTTATTTGAATGGCTCACATGTGTAATTACGGCTGTCAAGCAGGCCCGGGCCGAACAGGTCAGCTTGCTTAGAGGGCCAAGCCCATTATGGAGACGCTAACGTATGATCATAGCCATAGGCCAGCTGCAGTAAAACAACCCAGGGGAGGCAACTCCAGCCCGTCTCATTGGAAAAACAAAGTGTTTGTTTAACATGGAATGAGATGTGCGCAGCTTTGATTAGCATAAATGTCCATAACTCATTTATGGCTCATCAGAGGCTCCTGTTTTCCAATCAGGCCATGTTGGAGAAACTCAGCAGGCTCTAATGATAAAAGGAGAGCGTGAGCGCTTATCTTTTCTTAGAAGTCCAAACGATTCTTTCTCGAAATGAAGAAAAGGCTCATGCAGTTGGTTTTTGTTTTCGCAGGGAGGCATGAGCAACTGTGAAAGGGGGATTGGGGTGCAGAGTTGTAATTGATTAACGCACTCAGTGTTCAACACGTACTGTGTTATTTGGGATGCAAAAAGTGATATTCTCAGGACACCTTCAAGTCTCTCTTACTTTTTCACTTACCTGCCCATTTCTTCCTTTTACTTCTCTTTTACGCATTTGCCATTGCTCTCAGGAGCTGAAAGAAATGAGGCCCAAACTGCAGGAAAGGGAGAAAAAGAGAAGGAGAGACAGAGAGACGAGGGGAGGAAACGAGAAAAGGGGGAAGAAAAATTCACGATTTGTTTCACTAAGCATCTGTGCGTGCCGGCTACATGTGTGGGAACAGCGCTGACACACATCTGGGAACGCTGTGCATCCTCCAGGCTATTAACCAATCCAAAGAACCACTGCAGATCTGCAGCTGTACTGCACCAGTGTTGCAGCTAGTTTATGGACTGTGCCGACCAATCAGGGCTCTAATTAACCAAGACCAGTGAGATAATGGACGAGAGTGAGCTGTCCGCTAGAGACAAAGAGCTGACTGCAGTGTGTGTGTGTGTGTGTGTGTGTGTGTGTGTGTGTGTGTGTGTGTGTGTGTGTGTGTGTGTGTGTGTGTGTGTGTGTGTGTGTGTGTGTGTGGACACTATATTGACGTAGCAGTTTTATTACAAGCAAATAGTGTTGTTGTTGTTTATGTATTTGTTTGTTGGCTTTTCTTGAGTTTTCTCTGCTCAGAAGAATGTCGGGGAGGCAAACCCAGGAGGCAGCGCATTCTGTTTCATTTCCATTTGAAAAACAGCGCACAAGAAATGACAAATGTTTGAGGCCTAGCGAGGAGCCTTCAGGGCAGCAATGTAAATAAGGGGAATTAATCATCTTTCCCGAAAAAATGGAGACACACGCCCCAGAGTCACAAGAGAGGTCACAAATCCTCCAAACAAGACATGACAGACTTGTGACACTCGACTAATGCTCGCCCGTGTGCGGCCCGTGTGTGGTTTTCCTGGGTGTGCAAGCAACATCCACTCCAAGTCTTTTTTTTATATTTGCATTTTTGAATCTATCTTTGAATTACCATCTGTTTTATATTTGTGTATGAGTGTGCATCTTCACCCTTATCCACCTCTGCTGTCTATACTGGTCACAGAGCCTTTTTTCCTTCTTTTTTTTTTTTTTTTTAACTTTTCCCCGGTCTGAGCCATCTACTTTTAGCTGACAGCAAATAGCAGAACCAATTTAATCTTGTTTTTCTGCGCTGGATGACATAAGGGAAAATAAGGCAATGAAGCTTGTCCTAACTCTCCCGGTGAAGGCAATCGCCATGGGTGCAAGTACACTGAGGAATAGATAGTAATTGCAATGTGTTTATTTGAACTTTATAGTCATCATGGGAAGCTGTGGCAACAGAGAGAGGAATTACCGCACACCGAGTACAGATATTCTGCAACTCTTTCTGAGTTGGTCCAACAGCTTCCAGGAAAACTAATTTACAGCTTGGGAAAATGCTGCCTGACAGATCGATTCACCAGTTGTACCCACAATTACTAGACGACCAACTCTCATGGAAAAAAAAATAAAATTCTTTTGAGTAGATTTAGCAATCTGGAAGGTGAGAACAAATGTTGATCTCCTATATCTCATAAATGTCACAATTAAAGCTAACCACAAGCTGTGTGTACATTACAATTCCTCTCAGGGGACAGCTTGGCATTTGAACAATCATGTTGACTTTCCCATCACCAAGAACGCTGGATTTTATGTGCCCTGAAGAGCGCGTGCATTGCAGCAATATTGGGCTCATTTGGGGGGGGGGAGGGGGCAATTGCTTTGGAAATAAAGCACAACCGAATGTTGCACATGCTGTATATTCATAGCAGCAAGAGGTACAGAAATAGGTTTTTTCAATGAGAGAGATCTATACATAGAGCCGGTCTGAGCTGAAGTGTTGCTGGTGAAGAGAACACACCAGCTGTCACTGTGAGGAAAGGGAAGAAAATAGCTTTCATGATGGAGGGGAGAGGGGCCGCTATGGGCCATTGAGAGGAAGACACTGAATCAGTGAGATTTTTAAAGAAATTCCCATGGGTTAGCCAGAATTTGACCGTTGGGCCTATGCGATGTAATCGAACTGCTCATCATCCCCGGGGAATGTGTGCAGTAAAAACTACAGACAACAAATCCTTTCAGTTCCTAGAAATCTGCAGAGTCCGAACCAGATTAACCGCGGCTCTGCGTCTGGTAGTTCAAAGACCTTTTGATTGTTTTACATAACACGGGGGATGGAAGGGACCGTTGCAGCTGCTGAGCTGAGTCTTGGATTCCTGCACTCTGAACGACTGAAACCGGGCTAGCTTTATCATTGCCCCGTTGCTTGTGTTTTTGTTGATGGACAAAATTATGGGATTTGACTAAGAGGATTAAAATGACAGCAGCTAATGAGACACAGCTGGGACTGGATCACAGCAAACAAAACTCAATTGCACCCCCTCCCCCGAGTCGCCCTGCTCCCCACCACGAACGTAAGCGCGATACATGATGATACACACATTCACACATTAGCACACGTGCTCATGTGATCTCTGTCGCTCTCTTTCTGTTTCTAACGCTCACCTAAAGGCTGAAAGACAAGCTACCAATCACCTCCATGTAATGCTTATTACGCAGGGTTTATTATCCTATTCACATGAACCAGATTAATTATGTCTTCTCTGATGGATTTGAAGTATTTAGCCTAACAGGACACACTGGGAATAATAGCATAATTGTAATCTCTCCCCAACCCCTCCCATCACGTACAGAGAGCCATCTTAAATGTCTGTTAAAGAGAGCAGTAGAAAAATATGCACGACAGTGCGTCTTGATGTTGTAAATGAAATTCAAGGTTATTAACTTGATCGGTTTTATTATGTATTATAAAGTCATCCACCGTAAGACGAAATGACATCTCTAAAAAACAAACTATGACAACACTTTATGAACCTGTTCTGATGTTGAATGAATACTGACACTGAAGGCTGTGTTGACGGGGACACAGACTGATCAGCCAAAGCACATAATATAAAAATGGATCGCATTTATTTTATCTCCTCATCTTGGCACCTGATGATAAGGAATAGCAGCAGCCGGACCAGGAGGCCAACAGCACCGGTCCCACGCAGGATAAGGGGTGAATCTATAACAGTCAAGTTCAACCGTGGTGAGAAGAGACTGGCCTGTAAGGTTTAATCCCCCGAGGGAGATGTGGAAAATGGTTGAAATCACTTAAAAATCTAATTATTTCGATGTCAGACAGGTGTCAGAAAAACCTTTGGGGAGATGGAAAAACGGACTGAGTCAGTGTGATGATCTGTGTGGTGGACTGGAATGGAAACCTTACATCTTAGTATTCATGTGGTTTATATCTTTGCAGCAAGGATATGCCAAATAATCTTAATTTATAAATGTTCCTGTCCCGTAGGCTGAACTCAAGTCACACAGTAATGCAAAATAATGAGCGAGTCCCACCATCACATACACTAACTAAACTAAAATAAAGGTCCTTGTCCTGTACTTGCAGTTATATGGAAATCTGATTGTGGATCTCAGGCAAATACAGCCTCAGACAAGCAGCAAGGGATAACTTTTCCATTATTTTACCATTATTTATTTAACAAACATGAACCCCCCCCCACCACCAAAAAAAGCAGCAGTGTCCCTTAAAGAAGCAAATGTTGTCGCATGTTAATCTGGAAAGTGCTGTGAAACCATTGTCTAACTATTCTGAGTTCTGTTTGCTACACTGAGCAACATTATTAAAAAGCAGAAAGCGTTGAAGACAGTTGAAGTCCCAGGAGTGGGCATCCCAGCAAATTTACCTCAATGTCTTGCTGTACAATGCTCAGAGAGAGGGAAAAAAAGAAAACAAATTAGAAGAAAATCATGGCTTGTTTGAAAATGCTGCTGGAAGAAAGCCTCCTCTGTCTAAAATGAAAATGAAACTGAGGTTCACAAAATGAGTCTGAACAAGTTACAAAGCTTCTGAAACAATGTCCTATTGACAGATGAGACTGAAAGAGAGTTGTCTGAGCTTTTTGTCCAGCAGCAAGTGCGTTTCCATCAGCGGGAGTTCTAGTTTTTTTGGGGGGGAGCTCAATCATTGACTTGTGTCTCCATTAGCAGGAACAGCCTTTGGGTACCTTTTTTTACAGGCGAAAAAACCTTCCTGTACTAGGAGGGGTTTGCAGATTGGCCAACAGGAGGTCTCTGCTGATCAGGATTTTTAAATTGCATTCAGGACTCTCACGTGTACATTAGATACCTGTGGGAACGCAACTCATTTGAAACTACTGGACCAGAAACATTTTGCTGCAGCTACATTTGATGAAGATGGAAATTCCAAAGAAAAAAGCGATAGATGAGTCGGTTCAGGCCTTGTTTGTTGGCGTAATACGCTAATGTAGAGGTCCAGCGTGGGGTTTCCTTTTAATCTCAATCCCTACCACCGTTGTATTTGTTTAAAAGAAGCAAACAAAAATGCCAACAGCATTTCTTCTTCTCTTTCTTCTTTTGATGCATTCTTGTTTATCACCTTTTTTTTAATTCTTTTTCCTTTTTAGTTTAATTTTTGTTCATGTACTTCCCAAATAGTAAGACCCACAACAATTATGTGATTTTTAATATGTTTTTACGTAAAAATTAGGGGTGAAGAGTATAAGTTTTGGGTACTGACTTTTACACTCTACTTTTGGCAAAGAACATGAAAATTCCTCTCACGCTCAGTAACTCTGTTCATTATCCTAACTGTCTAATCACTAGTGCCTGGGTCAGTCTGTTACAGCCAATGACCCGAGTCGCAACAGAATACACACTCATCTGCAGAGGACCTTGGAAAGACGACAGGGTGGTGACGGTATCTTTATCACATGAGGGGTTATGGGAATTAAACGAATGCAAGTTCATCAGGGAAGTCCTCCAAAAAGTTAACGGTGTGTTTCCATCAGTGATGGAAAAAATGCTGATTCCTTCAAAGTTATGTCGAACTGGGAAGAGGTTGGTTTTCACAGAGTTAAGAAAGTAAAACAACAAAGACATACTTGCACACTATGTAAATACTATGAATGGCAGCTCCCAAATTTTACTGCCACCGAACAGTTTTTTGGGGTTCTTTTTTGGTGACAGTGCTGAATTCACTCTCCGTTTGTCATTTGATAATAAAGTCAACACTCTCTTCCATTAAAGAAGAAAGTGTTGACTCAAAATATGTGTACTAACAGCTGCAATATACACTTGTGTACCTTAAAGCAAACAAGAAAATTAGAAAGGGAGTGATGTTCCATTAAATTGCAGAATGCTACTTAGGCTCGAAAGGGAGCTTTACAAGCAATAAAAAAGCTTTGTGTCAGGTTAGAACGGAACGTTATTTAAAGTTTTTTAAAAAAGGAAAATACATTTAATCCAGGATTCTTTTCAGAACTGTGGCCACATTCTGAAAAAGGCCACAGAGCTGTTGAAAAATAAATTCCCTCCAGTTCTAGCAGCAATGGCTTGATTCATGTTTTGCCAATAAAACTGTCATTTAGTGAAAAAATGAATCCTTTCTTACCAACAGCTCATTCAACTCTAATGTTTGATACAATGACTTTACAACTTGTCAGAGGTATGATTTTAGACTTTTAGACTATTTAGACAGCTTCTTTCTCACTGATTGGTCCAAATGAATGCCAACTATCAGAACTTCCCAACCATTAAAATGCCACGTGGACCCTATTCTGATTAGATTATTTAAAGATGTTCCACTTATTATCAAAACCTTTGTATTCAATCATCAGTTTATCATATAACTGTATGTACAATTTGCTTCTAAACTTTAAAACCATTAGTTCAGCACTTATGATTAAGATATTTTATATTATATACATTTGACTTACCTTTCTTGTATCAGAAGAAGTCATTTTAAATTGACATAATGTCCATGTGCAGAGTAATAGTTTTAAATGAAGAGTTTGATTCTGAATATAGTTAATTAAATGTTTTTCTTATTACCCGTGAAACTGGTTTTGTGTCTTTGCTGATCCTGTTGTATCTGGGTCCAGTTTTTAACACCACTGTTCTCAATAACTCATTACAAAGACATAACATCAGGATCAGTGGTGCCAGTTTATGGTGATTTAAATCATATTTATCTGCTGGAATCCAGTTTGTACAGTATATGTGAGGGATTTGTCCTCAACACAGTTTTAGTTATGGTGTTCCACAGGGATGTGGACAGGGGCTTGCTCTGTTCAGTCTGTAAACACTTCCACTGGAAATGATGAGGTCTAATACTATGGTTTTGCTGATGACACCCAGCCTTATTTATTCATAAACCCTGGGGAAACTGATGAATTATTGACAATAAAGGTTTGTCTTGGAGACAAAGGCCTGGAAGAGGTGTATTTTGTACTTTTTGAAACATCACCTCAATTTATCTTTTAATTTAACATCAGAGACTAGGTCACACTGCAGGTCTTCCAATCCATTTTTATTTTTTTTTTGCTTGGTTGTTCACATTATCATTTTAATGTGACCTTCATCACACTTAAGGGTGAATGCACACGGCCCTGAAGTGACATGCATCCGCAGAGGAAAACACAACGCCACGTAGTACATGCTGTTTACAGAAGTAAATATGGGTGCTTCATGTGTTTTTCTATAGCAATTTGGAAGTACTTGCACATAATTATACCCAACTGATGAAGGAGAGAAAAAAGAGAGCACAAATGTTAACAATGGCCTTTTGTGCAGCAGTGGCTGCTACCTCTGTTCAGAGATATGTGTGGATGCTGAATCGGGACCAGGAGTGTTGGGGTCGCGACCTGAGGGTCTTCGCTGACAGAGTTCATCCATAATTTCAGCATGTTGAGGAACACTTTGAATACATATAACTATATGACTCTCCTAGACTTTTCAAGACAAAACACATCTCCTGCAACATCAACAATACATATCCGAATAAGGACCACATATGAAAGTGGCCTGGGTTAGAAATGAAGCTGCAATGTGAATGTAGCCAGGGTGAAATTTCATCTGCATTTTATTACCAGAGTATTGTTTTTCTAAAACTGAAACTGTAAAAAAGAGGTTTAAGTTGTGATGAATGTCCACACATATCTAATCCTGACAGAAGGTTCAGGGATTTTGATTTGGTCTTGCTCACTTCTTGCTGGGTTTTATGTTTGTGTTATTTTATGTCGTGTCATTTTTTCTGCTTTGTCTTGATCGTCAGGTGACAGGAGTACAAAACAAAAGTCCTTTTTATTGACAAAAAACACTTCTACCAGGAATCCCAAAAACTCAAACACAGCCATGAGAAAGGAATCAGGAATTGACCGACAGACCAAGAAAACACAGAAAATACTACAGACCAGCAGGGAAGCAGGGGAAGACAAGACAATAAATAGAGACTGGGAGTGACGAGACACGGGTGCAAACAATCAATCAAACTCAAATTCGACACAAGGACACAGACTTTCAAAATAAAAAAGGAAACAAGTAAAACACAAGATCAAAACTAAAGAACAAATTAAAGCTCAACAAATGGAACTCTAGACCCTACAGAAAGCCCAAACCATAACAGCCAATTATCTGCTTTCTTCCTCAGCTCCTTTTACTGCTTCTTCACAGTCTTGTGTTCCTTGTCAATTTGAGTTTTAGACTGTCCTGCTTTAGGAGTGTTTGTTTGTTTGTTTTGTTTCTCTTGTTGCGCTTTTTTTATTTTCTTTTTTGTTCTTCAGCTTTTGGTAAAATAACAGAACATAATTAGTATTTCTGCCTCCCAGTCTGATGCATTTGGCTCTTTAATTCCTGAATACTGACAAGGTACTGTGGCTGAGAGTCCAACTAAAAGAAATCTCTGTTTATCTAAAATGCTGTGCCTGGATTGGTGACAGGTACCACCTGGAGAGATGAGATTTTCTTTTTTTAGCCTTTCTATATTGGGTCCCTGTAAAGTATTCAAATACAATCATCTTATCACATATAAAGCCCTAAATGGCTTGGTTATCATGGTGCTCTCTTACCTCACAAGGCCACTTCGCTCTTTGAGTTTAGGCTTACTTCCTTTTGTTTTGAACTTGCTGTCGGCCTTTCTACTTCTAGGATTCTATTAAACCATTGAATGATTTAATATTTAATTCATTGGTTCCTTTTCAGACCACTTGCTATATATTCTCAATAATCAGTCATATGATCCATTGTAAGGGTATTTTTTAAGAACGAATAAAGCGTCCATTTGATTGTTCCTATTCTATCATGTTTAAGATTACCAGTTTGTATAGGGACTGTTACCATAATTGCCGTAATTTCCACACTACAAGATGCACTTAAAATCCTTCCATTTTCTGAAAAATCGGCAGTGCGCCATATAATCCGGGCCACCTTTATATATGAATTCTATGTGGTACACTGCACTCAAAACTCTGTCAAAATTTTTAAGTGGGACTTTAGTAGCGATGAACTGCTCAGCTTCTTTGATTGTCAGGACATTGTATTAAAGTCAGTCCTTGGTTGGATACGGATTACAATGTCAGACAGCGTTAGATAATTATGTGGCGCTGGCAAGCGACCATCATCCAACATCTAGTCAATGTTACCTTACTATAATTAGACGTCAAGCTAACGTTAGGTTTTTAACGCAAACCCAATTTTCAAATCTATATCATAATCTATATATAAACAAATGTTGGAATACAACGTTGTTCCAAACTCACACTAACAAGGCTGTGAAAACACTTCAAACACCTCACCCGAAACTGTGGCCATTTCATCCTTTTTCAACTGAGAACCATGGTCTCATATTTGGAGGTGCTGATTTTCATCAACACTTCACACATCGTTGTTAACCACTCTAGAGTGATGAATAATGAAGTTATATGATGCCAAAATGACACCACCTGTGTACCTTTCTATACCTTTGCATGTAAATTACACAAACCATTTGAGGGGAGGTCAGACGTACAAACACAAGTGCCAAATCTATATTTACATAAAATTACAAAACACACTTACACTAGAATATTTACACTAAATCCTAATCAAATATTCCTAGTAATTAAGTTGACTAAAACCCTGTGACACACACATAAGTCCCCCTAGTGTCATTTCCGTTTCCCTCCCAGAAGCAATATATAGTGCACAAATCCCCAGGGATTAGTGCACTATATATTTTGTCCAGCACACCTGAGGGCTGGAAACAGGCAGAGAGAAGTAACCACAGGAGAGCCTTGTTTCAATTTACTCAGAAATGCTCACACATAGCTATAATCAGTGTACCAAAGGTATATGAACTCCCCTTCTGTCCCTCCATTCAACTTGACAGGCAGGTGCACAGCTTGTGTTGCACGACACAACCACCAGACTTCACCCAATCAATCAATGAACATGCAAAGTTATTCATCTGACTTTTTGTTCCAACATATACTCAGTGGCGTAATGAGAGCTTGTCGTTACAATTCTCATTTGGAAATAATAAAACCATTTCCTGCAAAGTAAAGCAGCTGTTTCTGCATAAGTTATTGGCAACAATCTAGCTAAGGATTAAACTGGAGTTTCCGAGAAATCCAAGTATACTTGTGCGAGAAATATTGAGTGAGGTGTTTTTGACTCCACGATGCTCTTCTGCGTTGGCGTTCTTCTGGTTCCTTCTTTGTTGCTTGTCTTCTTCTTCTCCTACTGTGTTGATATTCTGGCTTTGCGGTGTCTTCACTTCCGAAAGGGGGAGTCCCGGGGCAGTCACTAACTCGGCTAAGCGTGGGATGCATATACATGCCAGAATAAATCAAATTAGGACGCATTATCTAGCACTCATATCTGGATCTCAAGAGCTTCATCTCAACTACAGCCCGGGTAACGTGTATACAGTACACGGCTTTTAAAAATTTGATATCGGTTGGATTAAGGGAACAATTTGACTTTGTGTTAGTGCATGTAAACATGAGTGTTTCCTGATGGATTGGAGTTTAGGGTTGTAAATCAAGTCCACTTTTTTGTTTAAAAATCCTCATTTCCATGTTGTGGTGATCCGTAATTTAAAGTCTCTGTGTTTAAAAATCAGCTTCTAGTCTTTTTTTTTTTTTTTTCATAGGTCCAACATCGCCTAATTTCATTTCTGAGGTATTCGAGGTGTTAATTATAGTATCACAGATATGGAAGGAGCGCTTACTTTAATAAAAGATTAGGGACTGGCAGTGACGACCGCTTCTGTCAACGTATTTGTCCTCAGATCTTAACGGCAAGTTAATCTTCGCCAGTTTTGAGTAATGATCTAATACCTATAACAGATAAGTTATAGGTATTAGATAAAAGTGTGGGATGTCCACTGAAGTTAAGTGCTGATGACATGTTGATGAAATGATCCCAGATGCCCTCACGAACAGCCTGCAGCAACTCTCCACACGCACATGCACACTGAAGACAACATGCGTAATTAAATTCATGGGGACTGTGGTTGGCTTATGTGACACTAATGTGGCTTGAACCCACATGAAAATGTGATATGCATCTAGAGGCGTCTAGTTTAAAGATTCTAAATAATGTAAGCACCACATTATCAATCATGGCTGGGAGCCTGTCGAGAAGACCGAGTGCCTGCAACGCAGGCACTTTGAAGTCATCCCGATGAAACAATTTGTGTGTGCGTGTCTATGTGGGGGCTTTAATCTATGTACACATTGAAAGTTTCTCACACAGCAGTGGTGCGTTGTATTACATTTTCTGAAACAGCAGTCTATAATGACATTCCCAGCATCCCTTAGCTTTTACCACATTTACTGTGATTCCTCCCATTTTAAATCCTGGTATCTCGGTTTGACTGGTGCAAATAAAAAAAGGTGACTGTGTGTTATAATCAAACTCTGATGAAACGAGTTGTGTTTAATGCACAGAAGAATCCATGCCTGTCAGTCTGGTACAGAAGACAGAAAATCCGAGCCGCTTGTAAACTGGGCTGAGACTGCAGCATTATGACAGAAGCTACGCTTACATGAGTCCATTTCGTTTTAAATGAACTAGAGCTGTTTCCACATAAGCTTTTCAACCCAGTGAGGAACCTACATTAAAGGTTGTCACATTACTTACCCAAAAATGCAAAGGTATTCTATATAGAGTGCTATGTTCCCCGCAGGTCCTGCTCAACATGCCTTTGGAAAGATCAAGCCTCAAACAGAAAAACGATTGGATCTGTTGCAGATGCTGTTGGGGTGTCCCGGTGCCAAGGAGGGAAGATGGCAGCAGAATAAACTTTGGCTGAAACTTTTAATGTCATGTTTTGGCCTTTACATGATGATATAAGATAAATGTATTCTGCCGCCATCGTCCCTCCCGAGCAAAACAGAACCCGAGTCCCTCAGACTCTCGCGATAGTCCACTACACACCATGCAGGAAGTTAACACAACTCACATTATTTATGCTTCATTGGCTCCGTTGTTGTGCCTCAGACAAGGCAGGAAATAACCTACTTCCTTTTCCATCTAGAGGAAGAAAACTAGTAAAGGAAATAAACAAAAGGCAGCTCAGCTATGCAAGCTACTGTACAGAGCTACAGTGAAGGACAAAAAGCACACTGCCATCTAGCGTTTGGTGGTGAAATGACAGCGTGGCACAAGCAACAAGGACACGTATAAACGGCAACTATGGTGCAGTGTAGCTACTGTGTGTCGGCTGCATGTGTAGTTTCTTCCTGCAATCATTAATCACACCTTTATTTACTTTGGTTTTTGACAGTAATAGGGGCTGAAAAACTGCAAGAGCGAGATGGCACTTAGTTAAACCAGCATAGTGGACACAGTGTGTTGTCATGCAACTCCTGCATTAACATTCAACAGTTGTGTCCAGCACAGATCTGGGCTGCACACAGTTAATCTGGTGTATATTTGGAGTCAAATTGCCCTTTCAAAGCTCAAGGGCCTTAGCATTATTTAGCTTGGTCTGATGCTGTGATGAATTAGTGAGTTTCTGCAAGTGTGCTCTGAATCCCATTATGCTAATGTTAACAGACGGCCCATCTGCAAGGAGCACCAAAAAGGTTGTATTTCTGTTCCTGTGAGCCATTTCTGCTCAGTGGAACATAGATTTAACCACCTGTGCCCATATTCTAACACAACATTTCACAGGAGGCTCTGTGGCTGTGACCGGATGAATATTCTGTAATGGGAATGGGGGCGACTCACTGAGATGTAAAAAGGAAAGCATTGCAGGTGGTGTCCGGTGACCCACAGGCCCCTTTCATATCCAGGTTAAAAGCTGATCAGGCTCAGTCATGCTGAGTCTTACTGCAAGAGGGAACAAAAAGTTATGCCTCCATTTAAGATGAGCCTGAGTTTCAGCCCACACACCGGCCATGCTTCAATGGTCTGAGAAATTACAGGATACCACCCCTTCAGATTTCACCAGTGCTGGACCAGACTATTGCTGGCTTCTGAAACAATTACCCCAAGGGTTGCGGAGCAACCTTGTTCATAGCTCATTGAGCATCCACGGTTCCGATTTAGCACAGGTAATTACAACATCGTTATCTCCTCCTAAATCTTCGCCGGCGCTGTTATCGTGAAAGAGCTCCGTTTGGCTCAGCGGTTGGCCATTTGGAGATCGATCAAAACAAACACACCATCAGTATGCCCAGCTACTTCTTCGACGGGTTGATGTTCGTTCTCCAGGTGTCGGTGACCCAGCAAAGCTTGCTCACCTAGAACACATCAGTCACGCTAACACACATCTGTCGCACCAGTTCGGGCCATTCCATCACAGCGCATGGCCGGTCTCTCTCCTTGAATGTACCTCTCCTTTTTCCAGGGAACAAACAAATCTTCTGATTTGTCTCTGATCTGTAGTCTGGTCTCACTGTGTGCTGCTGTCAACCACTACATCAAGGACAAGCACTTTGCAGGGGGGGGCTATCTATTAGCACAGCTTCCTGCATCCACCATTGTAGGATCAGGACAGCGCAGAGGGACAATCTCCAATTAGGGATGGAGACACAGGGGCTCTGCCTTGACACATCCCTGCTGCTCCACAAAGGAAGTGTGACCACGTCTTTCCCGTGCAGAAAGACAGATTCCCCTCCCTGTCATTTTTTCTGCCCGAGGCTGCTGCTGCTCACAGACCTCGTGAAGCCAAACCATTTCATATCGTGCTGTTTCCTTTCAGGTGTGGTGGTTCCTGGGTGTGCTAGCCTCTGAGTATGTATGGCTGGTCAAGCTCGTGTGTGTGTGTGTGTGTGTGTGTGTGTGTGTGTGTGTGTGTGTGTGTGTGTGTGTGTGTGTGTGTGTGTGTGTGTGTGTGTGTGTGGGAATGTGTATGATATCCTGTATGTGTGTGTGTTGGCTCCTTGTTGCTTGTGTGTTGGGGGCAGGAAGTCTTTGGCATGCATCTCTCGTCTGGGCTTCCATCAACAGAAATCCATCCCTCTCTGTAGTGCAGCGTGTTTAGCACTGGGTTGTGGTACATCGGATCAGCTTCATGCCTCATCCATTTGCATGCTGCATGAGCACAATCTGCTGTCGCCCAGTAGGAACTCCATTCATGCATTCGTATTGTTTTTACACCTCTGCACGAAGAGAACCAATTTGCAGCCAAAGTCCATCTGATTTTTAATTAGGTCTTTGTACATGCAAGGTAGGAGGCACTGAAGGGGGGGAAGAAATGTTGCCAAAAACACTGTTTTATGAATATTTCATTTTTGTTCTATATAAATAAAACACAGTGTGGTCCCGATTCAACCACAGGACACAATACCGTTCATTTGTTCCTCGTGTGTCTGTCCGTTCCACGGTGGAGACGTACTCTCAGATATGAACCCGCCATTCCATTACGCCACGCTCAAATCTGGCTTCACCACTGGACTGCAAATAGCTTGTTCTGACAAACACAGAGAAATCTTGTGTATTTTGTTGATTATTCAGTGTATCAACTATGCATGAAGCAATTACGTAGCAGAGCCTTGGGGCTTGAATTGAAAATGAATGGATGAATTCCTACAGTAAAACATTCCCTCCTTCTACTCCGTCTACACCTCCATTAATTAACACAGTCGGCTGGCTATTTGTGTGTGCAAACATTTGCTTAGTCTGTTTGTTTGTCTATTCACTCAGCCGTGCGTGGTTCCTTTATTATTATTTCATACTTCTGCAGGGAGACGTCAATGTCTCGAGTCTGTCGGGACTCCCGGTATGAGCTGAGGAGGCAGGCTGCGTTGATGAGATGAAAGGTCAGAGGTTGGAGGAGAGAAGGCTCCGGGACAAGACTTGAGGTGACGGAGGAGGCAGTGGATCTGCAGCGGCTTAGATTGATTGGAATTTAAAGACAGGGAGAGAAACATTAAATTTGGTGGAAGAGAGGGTGGAATGAAAGGAGGGGGGGGGGGGCTGGATCAGAGCGGATAGAGAGCAGGAGTCAGCATGATAGGCGCAAGCGAGAGAATGAGATTTTTGCCCAGAGAGCACAACCTTCCCGGGCTCCCAGGGGCATGCCTGCTTCACAATTTTACTCTTAATATAATCCAAATTTCTCAGTGTGTGTGTGTGTGTGTGTGTGTGTGTGTGTGTGTGTCTGTGTGTGTGTGTGTGTGTGTGTGTGTGTGTGTGTGTGTGTGTGTGTGTGTGTGTGTGTGTGTGTGTGTGTATGTGTGTGTGAAAGAGACAGGGGAACAGGGTGAAGACAGAGATGAAAGAAACAAAAGCCTTTCCACACAGACCTGAATGAATGAGTCATCATGTGTTTCACCAGCTCCAACACTAATGATACTTTTGAAGGTTAACTCATCCGCTGCATTAGCGTGCTTCTAAATGAATTTGGAGCAGGGATTGATTCGTTTTACTGTCTGTTTTTTCCGCTTGTCTCAGATGTGTTTGTGTTTCCCCGTGCGCCTCCCATTCTTCCATCTGTATTCTTTAAATCCCATTCTCTTCCTCTAATCAATCTTTCTCACTTTCTTCCACCCACGCTCTCTATGCCCGCTCATTCCTCCTCTCCCGCTTCTTCTGTACGGGGCTCGCTTGAACGCTGCTGCCTGCATGAGGAAGAACTGCATCTTTTTTTTTTCTTTTTTTTTTTTTGGTTTTCCGCAATTCACTTGGCAGCCGCTGTGGATGAACATGTTGCTGCGAGCAGACGCCCGTGTCCCGGTCCGGAGGGGCAGGATGGGGAGGACAGACCGAGGTGGGTGGCCCCCCCCTG
The DNA here is from genome assembly GCF_033807715.1 of Cololabis saira. Taxonomy (NCBI): domain Eukaryota; kingdom Metazoa; phylum Chordata; class Actinopteri; order Beloniformes; family Belonidae; genus Cololabis; species Cololabis saira. Next base: position 14,303,341 of record NC_084591.1, read on the forward strand.
GTCCAGACAGCACCGGGCAGCTCCGGCCGCTCGGCCAGATGGTCTGGAGTCGCTCGCTCTGTCTTGCCTCACCATGGCCCCCAGCGTCGTGTCACAGTGGAACCAGAGAAAATTAGCACCTAATTATAGGCTTCGGCTCTGTGAAGAATGGTGCCGGTGCTGGTGGAGTGTGTCACCCTGTGGAGGCTGCTTGGTTGACTCACTGTGAGACTAGAGTCTGCAGAGGACGTGCAAAGTACACACACAGGTCGTGAGGTGATTACACACACACACACACACACACACACGCAAGCACGCACGCACGCACGCACGCACACACGCAACACACACACACACACACACACACACACACACACACACACACACACACACACACACACACACACACACACACACACACCACCTCTTGGTTGCCCACCCAGTACCCATGAGGATGCTGCAACAGAAACCACTTGTGCTCCGTCTCTGCTGATCCAACAGGATTAATTACACAAACAGTGGAAGGCTGATGCCTCTGATTTCTACGCTCTGCAGGCTCCCTCGCGGTGACAACGATTTAGTTAATTTTCGCTGTGAACAATGGAGATTTTGTTTTGGTGCACTTGGTGATGTAGATGCAGATGTGAGCTTGTCTATGCTGCCATCTTGTGATTGCATCTGGACATGTGCAAGATGCAAATGAGAAGATTAGATAAATATCCTTGGCATTTTTTATTAACGCAACATCAAACCGTGCCCTTGAATTAAAGGTGAATGAAGAGCTATAGAAGATCTGGCATCTGGTGCGACCTGATTCCTAAGGAGAACGTCTCAAACCCTCACAGTCAAACTGCATAAGAGATTCAGGTCCGATGCTCAGTCGAGAGCCACTGTGATCAAGAGAAAATGTTCTGACAGCTCCCTCCACATCACAACCAGCAGTGGTTGGAAAATAGCTGCATGATGGAAACTATGAAAATCTGCCTTTCGCAAAATTAGCCGGGTGTCTCCCAGCTCTGTGTGAAATAAATTCAGTCATTTCCATTTGGAAAGTTAGCAATTGCATTTTTATTAGGTCTGCAAAGACTTACCAAAAAAAGGTTAATATAACAAAAAAATTAAAATTCTCATTCTTAAACCATACAAAACCAAATTGCATCACACTTTAATACTGTTTATATCACTCCAGCGTCTCTTAACATTCTACATGATGTCATCTGTTTACACCAAAACAGAAAAGAAGTGGGGGGGGATTTTATGGACCAGGGAAAATATCCGACTCCTAAAACAGACGGTTGCCTCGACTTCATAACATAATTTATGGAGTTAATACAAAACTTTGGCACAATGCATAATTTGCCACAGTAAAGCTGCAAGCAAACATCCTTGCAGGGCTTCATTCGAATGGAGTGCTTTCCAAAATGAGCCGAACCAGAAAAGAGGTGCCGGGGGAGCTTGAATGATGGAAAAAAAAAGAAAAGAAAAGGGAGGTGGCTTGGTGTAGGAGAGTTTTTTTTTTCTTCTTAAGGTGCACCCACTTTGAAGGGACTTCCAGGGACATTGTCATCGCCCCATTTGATGATGACGGTATAACTGCCGTTGTCCTTGACGGCGTAGGTGACATTGTAGAGCTTGTTGCCCATGTGTTTGACGTACACCTCCTCACAGGGAGCCTGGGGTCCGTGAACACCTACCATCAGCATGTTGGATCCTGGATGGAGGAACAAGAGGGGTTTTTAGAGATCGTGTTGCACCAAGTAGCCAGAACCGATTCACTCAGCGCTTTTATGTTAGATTTTCAGCTTTATAATCTCACCTGCTTTGCTGCAGTCGACCGTAAAGTTGTTTTTCTGCCCAATCAGAGCCTTGGTCAGACCTGCTCCGCGGCAGACGACCATGCTGGCGTCGGATGTCAGTTTGGTCGAGGTGGTGGAGGAGGACGCGCTGTAGGCCCCACCCATTTTGGAGGTCTTGGTGACTGTTTCAACTAAGACGGAGGAGGTCTCGTGGAGGCTGTGTCCCCCGGACAGCCTCACGCCTGCAGCAGGGGAATAAAAGAAAAAAGGGTTCTCTAAAAGTGTCATGGCTCAGATGTTACATAACACACTCAATATTGACAAAGATATGAAGAAAGCAAAGAGACTGCTGCTGAGGGGAAGAGTTCCCCTCCAAAGAAAAGTGCAAGAAAGTGCTCTGATCTCAAATAGGAAAACATTATAAAGCACCGTAAAAGAAAACAAAAGAAACTTCCAGGACCTTGGATGTGCACAACAGGCAGTTTTTATCACAAATATGCACTTAGCAGCACAAATACACAGCATATAATTTGGTAAAGCTTCATGCTTCCCCAGAGGAACATCTGCTTTATAATAAATATCTTTGTCGGTCACAGATCGGGAGAAAGAAGGAGTGATCAGCAGACCTGTGATTTTGGCTTTGAAAGGACTGCCCACTATGTGCTGTGGCCCGCCGTATTTGATGGTGATGAGATAGTTCCCGGGCGCCATTGGTGTGTAAGTGATCCTGTATCCCTCGGGACACTCCCGACAGTCCATCTTCACTTTGGACGGCCCATCGATGTTGACTGATAGAGTGCCAGAACCTGCGTTGCAGGTGTTGACCACAAACTCGGAGGGTACGCCTGAAAGGACGAGGACAGCGCTCATGTTTACACGAAGGCTCATTCGCTGCTTGAAGGATCCTGATCGTCCATCTACTACCTACCTGTGGTTCCTCCCAGCAATCCGGGCCCGTGTGCAGTCACCAGTCCTGGGTCTCCAATCAGCCCCGGATCGCCCACTCGCACGTTGAAGGGGCTTCCAGGAATATGGCATCCGTTGAACTTGACGTCTATGGAATGGACGCCATTCTCACGTGGAATAAAGCGGATTGCGCTTTTATCTGGGGAACAAAAAAAAACAAGCGGCGGATATTCAAATTTGCACTTGTGATTGACGTTTCCACACTGAGGGGCCGGTAAAGCGAAGGCGGTTCCTACCGCTGTCCAGCTCTGAGACGTAGCATTCCTCAGAGGAGCCGGACGGCGTGTGAACTTTGGCGTCCACCACACCTCGGGCGCCGTTGCGCTGCACCATGAAGGATGCCTCCTGGTTCACCTTCAAGTCCTTCTCCTGCAAAAGGAGAGAATAGGATTTTAATATGACTCCTCACACCTGAACTAGAACAGATAGAGCGTTTGGCTTGGAGAGGGAGAGAGGATCAGAGTTTTCAACGAGGCGTTTACTGCTCTTGACTTGTCGTCCACTAGCCGACAGGGAGACTGTGACACTTTAAACGCCGCTATTGCAGTTCACCTGGCTTGTAGTGGTTGAAAAATGCTTTGAAATTGGCATTTCAGTTCCCCTAAAAATACATAGATGTAGTGCGGTTGGCAGCTGCGATGGGGACAGTAAAAGCAAATAAAACATCTGTCCAGTGATGAGAGCGACGCCGCAAGCTGTTGCAGGTTGCCGTGCCGCCCGCCTCCTCTGTTCTCTCTCTCCCTGCCTCTCGGGCAGAAACACAATCACGCAGACGAGATGAGTGCCCACATAGCACAGCTTGTGTTGCCCCACATTAGCAAGGGACAGTTAATCCAGCCCTTCATCACCGGCCAGCATCACAGCGTTGCAGTCATGTACGCTGCTCCAGCTCTGGCGTTCAATTACACTTCAAGGGCATAATACTATTAGACAGAAATATCTACAGCCAATCACACTTGCCATCTGCTCTTCAGCCTTGATATTTTGCATATGTGTATGTTTTTGTGAGCATGTTTGTCCTCTGAGGTCCTGCAGATAATTAATGTGCCCGTTGCGAAGGATGTGCGCGGCCCCCACCTGAAGGCTCGTCACAGTGAGCCTGCGGGCCTCGTCTGACAGCGTAGCAATTGGAACGATGAAGGGGCTGTCAGGGATGTGCTCGTTGTTGAATTTGATTGACACCTCGTAGTCACCTGGGGAAGCAGACGTGTTATTTACTTTCAAATGAATCAAATGAACTGCGGAGGCGCGGAGGGAAATACGGGAGAGGTTAATAGCAGGGGAAGAAGATTAACAAGGCACGTTTTTTTTTATATTTGTGGGTTAAATAAGCTCTACCTGGCTCTTTCACTATGTAGGAGACACCGCAAGAGCCGTCTTTCCTGTCCTCGAAAGAGATTTCCGCCTTGCTGGGACCCTCCACTGCAATGGATAGACCGCCAGCCCCCGCCTCTCTGGTCCAGATACTAAATTCAGCTACAGGGGGGAAAACGAGGATTCATTTTAGAATATTTAACTCATGAAAACCTGGGTTTTATCCCCGAGGGGTTACGTCCACAGTGCGAACTCACAAGGTGCTCCAGCCACGCCTCTCTCCAGGCCAGGACCGCCAGCGCGGACCTTGTGCGACCCGCCTTCGCCCATGGGCCCCACGGTGAACTGGAAGGGGCTGCCGGGGACGTGCTGGCCTCTGTACTTCACGTTGACAGTGTGAGGTCCGATTTCCTGGGGGATGAAGCGAACGCTGTACGTGGCGCTCCCTCCGTCCACGATGTCGGCGTCCACTGTCTTTCCACTGGGACTGGTCACCTGAGCCGTCATGGCCTGGGAACCGCTCTCCACTGGTGCGACAGAGAGGATGTTCACACTGGGCATTCTTGGTTTGAATAGGTTTTACAAAGCGGGGTTGGTATGCGGACTCACCCTCGGGTCTGGGGGTGATGCCGGCGAAGCTGCTGAGACTCTCTCTGCCCAAGAAGTCCCCGAAGACGTCTCTGAAGGGGCTCGCCTGTCCTCCCACCTGGGTGCTCTCCTCCACACGGACCTCCCTCTTGGTCTCCCCGCCGCGGATTTTGCTGATCTCCGTGCGCTCGGTGCGGGTGTACGTGTGGCTGCTGCGCGTGAACGTCCTGGTCAGCCTCTCCTGAGCCGAAACCATCTGGAACCAGTTTCCTGCGGCAGCGAAAAGCAGTGAGGATACAAACACATGCGTGCATGAGTTTTGAGATAAACGACAGCTGCAGTCTGAGGTTTTTCTGACCATCCCCTGTACTCACCTGGGATCTTGAGGTTCAGACCACACGTGCTGCCCACCGAGGCAATAGAAGATGCCTGTCTCTTCCTGGTAATGCTCTCCTTGATCCTCCCTTCTCCGGTCACCTTCACTGTGAAAGGACTTCCTGGAGGGAGCAAACATAAAAATACACTTTAATTCGTTTTTTTACGATCTAGTTTTGTCTAATTATCAGGGTAAATTATTCTTACCTGGGATGTGCTTTTCTGCAAACTTGATGTTGACTGTGTAACTCCCAGGTTCTGTGGGGCAGTAAGTCACCCTACACGTCCCGTCCTCCACATCTTCACAGTTTATGTCCACCTTGCTTGGACCCTCGATCGACAATGCCAAACCTCCATAACCTGAGAGGAAATAGATGGATTGGCTTCGTTTTTGTTTCCTGTTTTTTGTGCCATGGAAGTCTAATGTTTTTCAGGAGTTTTTAAAGCGTACCTGCATTCCTTGTATCCACAAAAAATTCCGCCATCTCGAAAGTGTGTGCCTCAACCAGGCCTTTTCCGAACGCCTTCACTCTGCTGGCCTCGCCGATCTCGGCCTGGCCGACCATGATTTTAAAAGGGCTGTTGGCCACGTGGATGCCGTTCTTCCTGACGCTCACCTCGTGCTCGCCAACCTCCTTCGGGGTGAAGGAGATGCCTGTGAAAACAAGAAAAATATCAGTTAAATAGAGATAATACCCAACAGTGTTTCATCAAGGTTCTGTTTGTCTTTTAATTTGCATATTAGACGAAGGGCGGTCTCACCCAGGTGTCTGTTGGGTAACTTTTTGAGCAGGCAGGGCTCTTCGTTGCCCGATGGAGCTCTGATACTGGCGGTCAGAGAGCTCACATCGGTCTCTGCGATCTTCAGAGACACGTCAGCCGCCGTGCCGACATTCAGCTGCGATGTCCTCGTTATGGAGTCATCCCCTGACATGACAAAAAAAAGTCTCCACAATGATTAAATGTCCTTTTTTAAAGCAGGTTTGCAGGGAACATCAGCATAAATGAATGTCAACATGAGAGATAGACCATTTCCTCACCCATGATCTTTGCTGTAAAGGGGCTGCCAGGGATGTGCTTGTTGTCAAATTTGACAATGATGTTGTAGTCTCCCGGCGCGGTCGGCAGGTAGGACACGGTGCAGGTGCCGTCTTTGTTGTCCTTGCAGGTGATCTCCGCTTTCGAGGGACCCTCCACTGCGAGTGACAGCCCACCTGGGAGGGAGGAATACAAAGAGAGAGCTGAAAACAGCTTTTCATCAGTTTAACCAGTAGCAAAAGGCACAGCATAGCCTGTTGTTGTACCTTCTCCTGCGTTCTTGGTGACCACTGTGAAAGTGGCAGCTTTGTTGACCATGCCGTAACTCAGACCTGGACCGTAGGCCGTCACCACGCCGGTGTTCACGGCGTCCACGTAGAACTGAAGCGGGCTTCCTGTACACACACATTCATCAGCACACAGTAATTAGACTCTGACCAACATTTGAGAGGATTCGCCTAATTAAACATCGGTGAAATAAAACCCATCCAACTCTCACTGTGGTGCATTTCTGACCTGGAATGTGGTTTCCCTCATATTTGATGTCCATCTCGTGCAGGCCTCTCTCTGTGGGCTGGTACTTGATGGTGATGGTGCCATCCTTATTGTCGGTGATGTGTGGCCGGGCAGTCTTGCCAGACGGCATTCTCACCTCACCTAGAGTTTTTTTAAATGTCAGCACGGCGAAAAAATAAGATATTTCACAGGTTTATGTGTGTGTGTGTGTGTGTGTGTGTGTGTGTCGATCCCACCTGTGATTTCTCCTTGCTGCGGCATGAAAGGGACGAGGAAGTTCACGGGACGGAAGAGCGGATCCACGGTATCACGAGGAACCACGGGCTCGTTTGAGGCCTTTTAATACACGCAGAGAGGGAGAATGATTGGTTTAATACGGCCAAACATCCGAAGGAAAGCCGCGGCAGCAGGCGGTGGATACAGTTTTACTCACCACCACGTGGAAAGGGCTCTTCGGGATGTTCTGCCCCCCGAAACGAATGGTGATGGTATATTTCCCGGGTTCAGGGGCTGTGTAGTAAATGTCGAAGGTCCCGTCGTGATTCTCCACCACGTCCATGTCCAGCTCCATCCCCTGTGGAGTCAGGACCTTGCAGGTCACCTTGCCTTTCCCGGCTGCCTTGGCGTCCACTGTGATGACCGTGTCCTCGGAGGTCTGCAGCTTCTGGAGACTCGCTGTTAACGACGCAGATGGAAGAGGGACGGTACATTAAATAAAGCATAGTTCATACATTTACAGTTAAGATCTCCCTGCACTGAAGCACAGGTGGAGTTTTGTTACTCACACATGCCATGTCCTCCAACTGAAACTGCAAAATAGAAGAGCAGAGTAGTGAATACACATGTGAGGATACTGCAAACTGGTATTTCCAGCTATCACCCTGATCATATACATGTCTTACCTGTGAGAAGACATTTGCTGGCGTCCCCGGTGGGCAGGGACTGGATGCTGTACGGGGAGTAAGGAATCTCATCTCCTCCATATTTGATGGTGATCGTGTAGTGGCCCGTGGAGTCAGGCACGTAGGACACGGTGTACGTCCCATCCCGGTTGTCTTGGATGGTGGCGTTCTTCGGCTTGCCCTCTGGGTCCTGTGAATACACACGTTAAGTTTACATGAGAGAGCGGGTTCTGGTTGTGATACAGCTGTGTGAGCGGCGCCTGAACCCACCAGAATCTGCACCGTGAGCAGTCCCTCCCCGGCGTCGCGGGCATCAATGGTGAACTCGACGGGCAGGCTGGCAGATACACCCTTGGTGTCCAGACCGGGGCCGCTGGCTCGCACCTTGCTGGCGTCGTGTCCGGGTTGAGACATCACCTTGAATGGGCTGTCAGGAGGGGGACACGATGGGGAGGTTAATTGAAAAACTGAGTTATAATCAGTCTTAGACAGGACCATGGGGTAGCAGGTAGCATCTCTGCAGACCCCTCACACCCAGGACACAGTCTGTTTGAATTCCTCCCCTCTGGACGGCACTACAGAGCTCTGTACACTAAAACCTCCAGACACAAGGACAGTTTCTTCCCCCAAGCTGTTGCTCTGATGAACTCTCATCACTCATAGTCTCAGAGTAATCAATCACTGTGCAATAATAATAATAACCACAATCATATGCTGTAACAATGTACCTTTCAATAACCATGTCTACCTCATACTGCTGCACCTTTCACTTTTAAACTGTACATAAGTTAATAAGAGCTGTCATTTGTCTATCTACTGTACAGTGAGCGGAAATAACCGAGTAAAATTCCCTGTCTTGTTTGACCTGACTTGGCCAATAAACCTGATTCTGATTCTGACAAGAATAAGGCCAGTACACTTAATTCCAGTTTTAATTAAGAGATATCTGACAATGGGCCATCTGGGTGTACTTGTTCTGTACCTGTGTGGGACGTCCTGATCTGCATATTTGACTGCTACAGTGTAGGGACCGTCCTGAGCTGGGGTGTAATGGACCGTGTGGGTGCCATCACCATTGTTCTTCACTCCAACAGGCTCCACAGAACCTGGAAACAATCACACGCCACACGATTACTTCTATTAGTCAGTCAGGGCGTGTTTTCATGGATTATTTCTCCTTCGTGCAGTACATCCTCACCGGTCGGGCCGAAGAGTTTGACATCCACCGGGGCCTGTCCAGCCTGGGTGGAGTCTACGGTGAAGGTCTGGGGAACGTGGGCTCTCACGCCGGCTCCCAGACCTGGACCGAAGCACTTGACCTTGCTGGGGTCCACCGGATCCTTCACCAGGACCCGGAAAGGACTTCCAGGAATGGGCTGACCGCCGTAGTTGATGTTCACATCATAGTCTCCAGGAGTGAAGGGGACATATTCCACACTGCAGCTGCCGTCTTTGTTGTCTTTGCAGGATATTTTGGCCTCGGAGGCTCCTTCGATGGTCAGACCCAGTCCTCCGGTACCAGCGCCCCTGAAAAGAACCAACCCTCTCGTTTAACCTCTCCTTTCTCGGTTCCTCATTTGCCAAATCCACTACAGTGAGTTAATAGGTGTAAGAGAACACACCAATGGACTCTTTATCAATGCAGGATTAATTAAACTTAAAGATATTGTTGAGTTACAGACTTTATTAGTTATGTTAAAGGCAAAAGGCAGAAATATTGCCTGAAAATATACAACGTTTTTTTAAACATCCATTTGCACGAACTACTTTAAAACAAATGTGTATTCCAGTATGTGGTGCAAAATTATGGAACTCCTTAACAATTGATTTAAAGGATTGTAAAAATATTCACCAGTTCAAGAAATTGTATAAAGACAACACAATCAGACAATATGAATTTAACGGGTAAAATATATTTTGTTGCTTTTTTGTTTTTGGTGTTGTTGGTGAGTTATTGTGTATGTTTTCTTATTTGTTGTTTTGTTTTGTTTTGTTTTTTTATTATTTTCTTTTTTGGTATTATATAAGACTGTTGAACAGACGGACAGACCATCTTCATATGTATTGTTTTATTTTTTTGAGAAAGGGGCTTGTAATATAAGGCTTTCTTCTTCTTGCCCCTTTTCGATCATGGAATGGAACATGTATGTGAACTACCATTTCCATGATACGGAATAAATAAAATTGAAATTGAAAATTGAAATTGAAATTGAAATTGAAAAAAAATTGAAAATTCCCTGTTAAGCATCTCTCCTCCGTACCTGGTCTCCACGGTGAAAAAGTTAGGCTTATTGGTTATTCCTCCCTCCAGACCTGGCCCATAGGCACGCACCCGGGTTGGATCGCATCCCTCAACCACAGACACCCTGAATGGGCTCTTAGGAACCGGCGCGTCATCGAACAGCACTTCGATCAGATGAATTCCTGCACGCAAGCAGATAACATGAGTTTATTGCTTGCAGTTGCTCATCTTTTGAATGCTCTCTAAACCAGGCAAATATGTTCTGGTATTGCCTCTTGCTTTTAGTCTCGGGCCTCATGAATTCCCTTTCAGGGAGATAAACATCTGTTTATTTATAAAAAAGACACTATCTAGAGTGCAAAGTCTGTGGTGAAAGCACAAGGCGTTACATCTGTTCCTTATTCATTATTGGGTTACAGCATTTTTCTGACAGATCGCTCTCAGTGGGTCGGTATGCCACCTTCCCAGTCACAGGGCTGTGATATTCCAGCATGTATGGTGGAGCAGAAGTGCTCTGTGATCTTCTTTGCTTTGTGTTACAGGTCTCTATTAATATCTGCTGTCATTCCCTCTGTATTGCTGCATGCAGGCAGCCTTCAGCACACATACCTGCCTGGTTAAGAGCTTCTGTTCCAGAGCGCACTATTTATAAAGCAGAGCCTGTCTGCCTCATGCCTCCCTGCTCTCTGCCCCTCACATCATTGCTCGACTGCATCATCCTGTATTTATACCCCTCTCTGACTGGCGCTTTCTTTTCTTCCCCAGCTCTTCTGCTTTATTCCCAAATGGCCAACACAAGCACCTGTTAGTGATATTTTTTGTTTCCCCCGCTCTGTCTGCGTCCACTTTCTGAGCTTCCTTGTCTATGTACAAACTTCTATTTACCTGCATCAACTTCAGCTAAGGTTTTTTTTTTTAATTATGATTCTTTTTAATAAAGTTTTAGTACATTCATCCTTGTTTGACATTGAACACTGCAGAAGGAATGTCGGTGTTATGTTCCTACCGTCCTCGAAGGATGTGTACTCCACTCTGTAAGTGCCATCTCCCTTGTCAGTGATGTAGTTGTCTGTGTTGGCGCCAGAGGGGTTGATAATGCGAACCTTTACTCTGCTACCTCCAACCTTGTTGAGGGCACGGGCATCAACAATGAAGTGGGTTGTAACTTCTCTGAGGACCCCTTTAAAAAAAAAAAAAAAAGCACTTAAGGTGATTTATTGCTGGAGACTTGCATCAAACAGACTCGGTAACGCTGAGATATCGTGTATCCACACTGATGCTGCAGAGCTGCCTCAATCTTTCATCATTTCCTCAATAAAAGGACAATTCAAGCGGATTAGAAAGCAAACATTCAGTTGAAGTTTATTCTGAGTCGTGTTACCTCTGGGCTCCACTCCAGGCCCGTAGACGTGCACGCCGCTGGTGTCCACGGACGGCTCCACCTGCAGGACCTTTGGGAAGTGGGGAATCATGTGGCCGCCGTACTTGATGGTGATGGTGTGAGAGCCGTGGAAGGACGGGATGTACGTGACGGAGAAGGTCCCCTCCGCCGTCTTCTGGATGTGCACCTCGGCCTTGACGCCGGCGTCGGACACGATCTCGATGGTGAGCTCGGCGTCGCCCGCTGCGGTGCAGTCCACGGTGAAGGTGGCCGGCTCTCCCGCCTTGGCCTTCTCCAGGCCCGGCCCGCTCGCCGTCACCTTGCTGGGGTCCAAGGCGGGACGGACCGCGGCCTTGAAGGGAGACCCGGGGATGTGCTGCTCGGCAAACAGGATGTTGATGGCGTACTCGCCGGCCTCGGTGGGGAGGTAGTGAACGGAGCATGTGCCATCGCCGTTGTCCTGACACTCGATTTTGGCCTCACAGGGACCCTCCACTGTCAAACCCAGTCCGCCGGCGCCAGCTCCCTTTGTGTCAATGGTGAATGGAGCTGGTTTACCCACAATGCCGCCCTTCAGGCCCGGGCCGTAAGCTCTCACCTGCAACGTAGCAGTCAAATCAGTTATTCACTCATGCTTTTTTGATTTTATTTTATTTTGAGGCCTGCTCACAGTAGTAACGGACAATAACAACAAGATGTGCAATATCTGTCTACCTCATAAACCTACCAGCTTTCTTTTTGCACTGTTTTTCTTTCTTTCTCGTACTGCACTACTTTTATCTTCATTCCACTGTATGCTGTTTATATTTTGTAATAATATATATTTTTTGCCTTTTTAACCCTTTTGCTGCATGTTGTGTGTACTGCTGCTGCATAAAAATTAATTTTCCCACTGAGGGAGGAATAAAGGACAATCTAATCTAATCTAATATTGGCATAGAATTGTCAAATTGGTTTAATTCACCGTACAAATTGTTACAAATTACATTTGTAATACTGTATTTGACCCGGTCTTTGACCGTATAGAAACATAATTCTTGCCATTGTAAGAATGAAATGTGTACCTGCTGTACTCTACTGCCCTTACTTAATAACAACTTGTGCTTTTTATTATTTTACCTATTTTCTTATAATTTTATTTCATTTTATTTGTTATTTACTGCTTACTTGTGTCTTGCCGCTTTTAATGTTGATGTAAAGCACTTTGAATTACCTTGTGTTGAATTGTGCTATACAAATAAACTTGCCTTGCCTAATGAGCTACAGCTTTACATGCAGCTGTCTGGACGTCTTACCTTGGAAGAATCCGCTGGCATGACTGCCTCCAACCCGAAGGGGCTTCCCATAACAGGGTTCCCATCGTAGCTGACATCCACCTTGTACTGTCCCTCCTCCGGGGGGATGTACTTCACACCGTGAGTGCCCGAGGCCTGATCCGACTCCATCTTGCAGGGAATTGGCCGACCAGAGGGAGATGTCATCTTCACACCTACGTTGCCCTGCCCACCCGCGCCCTTGGTGTTAACCGTGAATTCCTGATCCTTTCCAACCTCCACTTCTGCGAGGGAAATAACAGTGAATACTCATCAATTCCAGCTCACGATTTCCAGCGTGTTTGCACAGAGGCAGGGCGGTCGTGTTGTTGTGACTTA